>NC_061113.1:167204533-167576754 GCF_002878395.1 Capsicum annuum
ATAAAAGGGAAAAGTGTGGTAAAGTGTGAGTAAATAATAGGGATTGTAGGTGAGCTGGTAAAGCAGTAGCCTTGGTGAGTAGAATTCAAGGGAAAAAAGAGTTAAGTCTAAAATTTGAGTCACTTTTCCCAAATATTTGTCCTTACCTAACCCCGGAGCCTCATTACAAGCCTGAAAAAGATCTTCTTAATCCTTGCGAATCAACCATAAGGGGGCAGTAAATGATAAGGTCGAGCCTATGGGTATATATGCTATGTTTGTAACTTCTTTGTTGAGTGTGAACAAGATATAATGAGTGGTGGACTTCACTGACTGTGAGGGAAACTTAAGTTACACTTAGTTTTGCTGGTCTCTGTAGGATATAATGTCCATGATTGTGTGTGTGCTGAATATTAAAGCAATGCTGGCTATAGATCCTGATGTGTTGAGCCCATATAAGTGGGATGACAAGTGAATGGTTGTGTGAAATCTAGTTCAATAGTTGATTTCCTATCATTGTATTGTTCATATATGCAAATTTGTGCTGAGTTGCTTGAGGATAAATAATTGTCTTAAGTTGAGGGTGTTGATGTTCCGTCTTTTAATGAAATATTTTACATTTTTTTCATGGGATAATTGTATATTTTCAAGCAACAAATGTTGTATTTAATATAGGATTTTAGTGTTTTCAGGTCAAAGAGTTAGCAGGAGGAAAAACTTAAAAAAAAAGTAGGAAAAGGACACTGACGGTCAAATTGGAGGATCGTCAGCCATACGGCGAACTACCAGGGTGGTTGTCAGAGTAAAATAGAGAGGAACAAGAGAATGATATCTACAACGGTCCAAGTGGTAGACCATCGAACACCCGATGGACCTCTAAACTGGCCGTCGAGCTGAAACAGGATGTGAACTTTTAGATGGGCAAATAGCGGCTCCTGCGTTGGACTGCTATGCCAGCGATGGTCCACCAACATAACCGTCGACCCTTAACAAAATATACCATTTTGGGACCGATTGCAATGGTTCATTCGATGGACCGTCGAGCTTTTGATGGGCCATCTCCCTGACCGTCAATTTGGACGCGACTTTTCTGAGTTTAAATTTTAAATCGTCTGTACTTGGGAACATATAAATACCTAGTTTAGGTTTTATTTAGGTATCTTTTACCATATTTCCAAGTTTTTAACGTTATTGTACTTAGTACTCTCTGAGATTCAAGCTAGAATTATGGATCTAAACATTTTATGCCTATTCACTTTTGAAGATTCAAGAACAAATCTTGTGATTTTTGTAAGTAATTTCTGAACTTATTTATGAGAAATATAATGACTTCTTCTTCGTCTTCTTCTTCTTCTTCTTCTTCTATGTATTTATGTGGCTAAGCTTCCATAACTAGGGTTATGGGAGCCTTGAAGTGAACAGTTGTTTGGAGTTTTGAAAATATTTGATTTCCATGTTTAACTGATGTTGTATATACCCTTCTTCATAATAATAGTCTTTCTTGGTTGCAAACTTGAAGGGTGAGCCCAAGAACCCCAAGAACATCACTTTTTCGAATAGAAACATACGTATTGGAAAAAAAAGAAGGTTTACATAGGATCTAAGGGCTTTAACCTTTGGGTTACGAGTTGATTCCTTAACGGGATCAACTTAACGGGATCAACCCACATGAATAATAATTGAATAAATTAATGCATTCTTTAAGTTTGAGAGAATTGAAGGATAAACTACTCATTTAGGTTGATAGACAAATGGGTAAATTATTGGAGTCAATAACTCTTGCAATTGAAGTGATTAGTTGGAAATTAAAAATAATTCACAACCCTAGCTGCTTGAACATCTTGATGACCATAACTCTAGTTTGTCTACTCTCATTGAATTATTATTTTCATTAAGAATCATTGATTGGAACACTTTCTATTACAAATAACGAGATAAAATTTACAAATTAAATCCTCTTTTTTTTATTTGAAACGTTTGATCAACAGTCTAATAACAACCACAATACTTAGTGAACAAAATATTCCTAATGGAATTTGATCTCAACCTATTCGGGTTATATATTTGACAATGGTCACTTGCTCTCTCATAAGAGAGGTATAATTTGGGTGTATCATTAAGTTGCATGGGATCCCTCAGACCATTGTTAGTTATAGGGACTCCAAGTTCCTTAGTCACTTTTGAAAGTTAATATGGGGTAGTCTTGCTACGAAGTTGCTATTCTCAACCTCTTGCCACCAATAAATCGATGGACAAATGAAAGTAGTAAATAGAACCTTGGATTCTATGCTATGTTTCATGGTTTAAGGTAATATGATTTCCTGGTCGGATCACCTACCCCTAGTTGAGTTTTCTCATGATCATGTTATCCATTCAAGTATAGTTATGACTCCCTTTGAGTGTGTATATGGTCTAAACCCCCTTACTTCTTTAGATCTAACCCCCTTGTCTATTGATCTTTTGTTGATCCTAGATGGAAGTAAAATGGCCGAATCCATAAAAAAGTTGCATAAAAATTGAGGCTATTACTTGAAAAGAAGAACCAAGAAGCTGCTAAGAGGGTCAACAAGGGAAGGAGAAGTCTTTTTCTAGAACTGGGTGATTGGGTATGGGTGCACCTTAGGAAGGATCGGTTTCCAACACAAAGGAAAGCTAAGTTGGTACCGAGGGGTGATGGTCCTTTTTAACTACTTGAAAGGATCAATTATAATGCATACAAGATTGAACTTCCTCCAGAATACCAAGTTCATAATACGTTCAATGTGTGTGACCTTTCACTTATTGAAATCATTGGGAATGATGAAGCCACAAATTTAAGGTCATATTCCTTTCAATATGGAGAGGATGATACGAGTTCCAAGGCCTATGGACCAATCCCAAGAAGACAAGCTTGTATGTTCATGAAGATGGTTGTGTGTGAGTGCATTTATTGAAGTATGAAGAAATGCCTTGAGTGTCTTAAAACACTCCAAGGCATCCCCTTTTGTGCACTTTAAACCCACCCCCTTTCATTAAGGTTAAAGTGGCCATTTTTATCTCTTTTTGTGATAGCCTATAAGTAGGACCTCCTTATTCTTATCTCACTAGTTAGTCATTTCTTGAGATTGTAATATTTTGAACACAAATCCTCTATTGGAGAGAAGACCGAACCGTAACTAGGGTTTCATAAGTGAGGGTTTCACTTGTGTTGTTCATTGGATAGAAACTTGAGTTCTTGAGGTAAACCGAATCCCTTTTAGGTTCAACATAAGAACTTGGTGTTATTTACATGAGTGTTAGGATTTTTGGAGGTTGAAACACTCCCTCGTTCTTATTACTTGTGTATCTTTATGTCAAATTATTTATCCATTTCTTTCTTTAGGTTTTTTGTTATCTTGTACATAGCCTAGTTGTTATTTCTATTGTTAGTGTTCTACTAGTTCTCTTGTGTTTGTTGGCTAGTTGTTATCACTAAGCCAGGACATTTAAGCAACTGACTGGCTGTATATGCAATGCACCAGTACCAGTTGAGACTTGGAATATTTCCAAGTCTCCGCCAACCCCTCGGGATTCATCCAGAATCCTTTACACGCAAACATACTAAGCTACCCTATCAAATTCAATGTTTCATACTCAATGGTGCATTCAAAGTTTCCATCCGAGGTCATTTGTTACACCTAATCGCACATGCAAGTGTTTGTGGTTACCTCATTAGTAAAGTGGACTATGAAAGCCAAGTATCGATCCCTTAAGGACTTGTGCTCAACAAAAACCTAATTCTAGTTTTACTATAAAGATTAAAACAAGTTCAAAAGTAACCAAAAATATTTGGGAATTGAAAACTAAAAGTAAACATAAACACTACAGAAATGTAAAATACTTGAACAATAGTGGGGAGGAACCCAGGGATGAGGCACTATGAACAATACTACTTAGCTATGAAATCTTATTGGTTTGGTTAATTATCTTGGTTGTTGGTTCACAAGGTTTATATTATGACTATGGTCTTCTGATCCTTTAATCAACTATCAAACTTAGCCTCATAACTACATAATTGATCGTGTATGTAAGATCTAAGTTAAACACATTTGAATTTATTCTCGTATGTGGACCAAATTGGGAAAATTAGGTATATTCCTATCCTAAATGCAAATCCTAACTTCAGTTCCTTGAATGATTAAGATCCTATTCCATATATCCCGTGTTCTAATCTATCGTTCCTCCTTCTGAGATCATGGTAGAATATGAATTTATTCTAAGGGTCTCGAATCTGTATAATAGTAATACAAGGATAATGAACCACAAATATGGATAAATAGCATATACCAACTTAATTACAAGCTTAATTACTCATATTCTTGGCCTCAACCTCGAATGAGGGTGTCTAGGAACTTATGGAATTACAAATAATCACAACTAAGGAATTTATGTTCATAATACAAAAATAAACTAAAGAAGATGATAAAATCCCTTAGAGAAGCCTAATTAAGGGTATTCAAAGACCCAAAGGTCATCCAAGGTGTGTACAATGAAATAGAAGTGTCCAATTTATAGTTGGAAGTCATTGCCCGATTTGACACCACGGGCATGCCACACTAAGATATTGGCGCAATAAGGGTGTGGCACACCCTTATTATGGTTGATTAATGGAAATTGTATTTTTGGTTTGTTTCAAAGGGCGTGGCATGCTGTTAACATCGTGATCCAAGGGCGTGGCAACCCCTGTGCTTGAATTTTCCTGCTTTTGTCTAAGTAAGCTCTGTCCATTTGGCTTTACGTCCATATTGTGGTTGCTTTTCCTCTTCCAAATCAGTTTTTGTATCATCTCATCTTTGAATTAATATGTCACAAGGCTTCCTATACCATCAAACAACATGCATTAGAGCTTAAAAATTATAGAATTCGACAAGATTAACTAGCACAACACATAGCTCAAGCTAAGAACACTAGCTTTCCCTTCTAAACTTTAAGTGCATGTTTTCACTCCAACATTAGTTTAAAGACACGTTAAAAATTAAAGACAAGTTTTCTTAACACTTAGTTTCTCAATTATGTGAAATTAAACTCATTATGCAAATGATTAATCCTCAAAACAAAGCTAAACGAGCTTAGATTATGACACTTAGGTGCATAAATCCATCTAAGATCATCACCCCATACTTAAAGTCTTGTTCGTCCTCCAATAACTCTTCACATTAAGAAAAACATACTAAAGACTCCAACATTAATACTGCAAGCAAGATACTCAAGCTAGCACTAAAATGACTACACAATGTGTAAGTTCTACACTCAGCCACAAGAATACTACTTTGTAACAGTTTAGCCAGAAGAATTGAATCCACCAAGTTGTAAAACACATTTATATTACCCATTCAAAGAGATCTTATGAATCACCTAACTATCATCATACATGAGACCTCACCACAAGAGAGATTTACCCATATTCACTCACAACGATGTAAATTTATTATATGAATGGGCAATAGAATCAAATTATGCTCACTCTCACAAAGAAGTCATATGTCACATAATAAGAAACATCGACTTACCTTTAGTGTAGTACTTTACTAATATCAAAATTTTAAGGCTTAAGATCAAATAGGACTTCAAGGGTTGTAACTTAGGCTAAGGGATGGGTAGGAACTATTTTGGCCAGTAATTGTGACTATCTTCCCTAAGAGTTTTAATACCTCACATTATACATCAAAATTTTTCTCCATAAATAATTTTTCACCCCTACCTCTAACTTCACGCATCTTTTTCTGTTTTGCCCAATCTCTTTAATCTAGTTCTCATATATTAAGGAGCGAGTAGTCCTAATCAGCACATGATCCTTTTTTTCTTACTTTTGATTGCGTTATTTCCAACCATAACAAAAAGTTTTTCAACAACACTAGCTACTACTTTGGGACTTCACTTTCACCTCTTTCCTTCTTAAATTTCACACTCCTTAACCTTATTAATTTCTCACTAAAGTGCTTAGGATCTTTGGATCAAATCATGGTCAATCAAAGGAAGGGAACATATTATATATAAGGATACCAAATAAATATGCAAAGGCTCAATGAGGCTAACTAAGATTACACACAAGGGTATATAAAATGGGATATAAAAACTTGGCTATCAAAGAAATGCTTATATTATCTTCTAAACCTACATTCTTTATTTTACGTTGTACACACACCAGGCAAGTTCTAGATATCAATATGCAACAAGGAATATACAAGAAGGCTTACATCACACATGACACATGCTCCAATCAAGTAGGATCATTGTATACTCCAAACCAAGTAATAGCACAAATTCAACATTAAGCCAACATCGTACAAGAGTCATAAACATAAACCTAGAATTCTTAAAAGTAGTCATTCAACACAATCAATATGCTTCTTACATTTGAAACTACTTGCATCATGTTGTCACACATATTACTAGGAAGAACATCTCACATACTTCTAACAAAAAAATTTTAAAACTTACTCCTAAACATAAAAAAGGAATACAGGGTGCAACGGGTGCCACATTGGAAAAAAATTAAAAACAATCAAAGGGTGGGTGAAGTTTTAACCTACTAGACTGACACCAGCAACTAAAACTCAAAACAAACAAAGAGATAATCTTATTGTACTTTTTTTAAATTTAGTCAAAACTAGAAACACGACTAAGAATAAAAACCCAATAGCAACACTTTACCCTAAATCATGGGAATTTTTCCCACCTCACACTTAAAAACATACTTTGTCTCCAAGTATAATTCAAAAGTATAGATAGAAATACTCCTTACAGCCTCTATGCCTAGCTAGCAACATCTTTAGTCATTAATGAGGTTAGGTAGACCCCACACCTAGTCTTTTCCATGATTCTTAGCTCGATTTTCTAGTATTCAAACTTTCCTTCAACTTGTGACTCAACAAAAGTTAGAACTACTGGAAATAAAAACTAAAATATGAAAATAAAATACCTACCTTAACATAGGTTGCCTCCTAAGAAGTGGTTGATATATGTTATGGCGTGTACCACATCACTACTATTCATCTATTTTTCTTCATCCTTTTGCTCCTACTCGTAGTCTATTTTCTCTCTCTTTTCAAACATCTTGAGTGTGTCCTCTCAAGGTATACATCTTTTTCATCAATAGCCTTGTCATGATCCTTCTCAAGTTTTTCAACTTCAGGCTTATGAGGTGGCTACTTTATGAGATAGTCCAAAGAGGTCATTGGTAGCTTAAACTTCACTCCACACTCATTCACTTCAATATCTATAATCATGCATAAATCCTTATAGTGAAAATATGTATTGAGTGGTTAGTAACGTTTGAAGACAACCTCCTCATCATCTGATCACATTTTGAGAGTGCCCTCTATGACATTAATTAGAGATCCTCTTATTGAAAATAATGGATGTCCTAATATGATTCATACCTTGTCATCTGGATCATATCAAGAATAATAAATTAGTAGGAATAATGAACTTACCAACCTTAATATGAACATCCTTTGTGATTTCTTCAGGATGTACTCTGATCCTATTTGCTATTTGAAGTACTACCAAACATCGCTGTAGCTTTCTCAAACTAAGAGTATTGAAAATTGATAGGAGCATCAATTTTATACATGCACCCAAGTCACTCACTACATGGACCACATCATTATCTCTAATCTATATGGGGAGGGTGAAACTCCTTGGGTCCTTCATCTTCCTTGGCATCTTACTCATCTCCATCAAACTACACTTCTCAGTAAGTGCCACTGTCTCAGTATCCTTTATATTTGTCTTATTATTAATGACATCCTTAAGTACTTAGGATTCTTAGGCATACCCTACGAAAAATCGAACAAAGGAAGATTAATGTTAAGTTCTCTGAACGTGTCAAAGAACTTTTTAAAACATGTATACTCCTTAGACTTTTTGAGCCTTTGAGGGAATGATGGTGGTGGTATTTCTTTCACATACTCAACCAAATTTTCTTTTAGGATACTTAGACTATCTTGAATTTTTAGCACTTTAGCTACAACCTACTTCCTCTCTACCTGCTGTAGGACTAGCTCTGCCTGTACCTCCTGATTTTTATTAGGAGGCCTATAAATGAGTTATCTACTACTTCTTAAGGTAATTTCCATAACCTGCTTTGGCTTCTCTATGTCACTAGGTAACCTACCTTGAGGCTTGGTACTATGTGCTTGAGCCAATTGCCCTTACTTTGTCTCCAAATTCCTTTGGGCAAGTTGCTAATTTTTTATTTCAGCATCCATCTATTCTTAGTTGTCCAGGATATTCTTCAATATCTCCTTAATATACTGGCTTGCATGTTCTTCTGCTACTAAAATTGCTTAGTCTTATTATTTCCCCATGAAAAATTGGGTTGACTCTTCGACTTATGGTTTTAGGCTTTCCCATAAGTTCCATTTTGTTCATTGCCCACAAATTTATAGATTCCAAATTTGCTCCACACAAGTATGCAAAGTGACCACTGATTCCATAAATATCACACCAAGACGGAGCTTGGTGAACTATATTTGCCTACTCCTAAGATTGATTTACCCTGAATTTGCTAAATTATGTCATTATCTAATTTTGAAGAGCTGAAAATTAGGTGGCTAAGGCTATGAGACTATCAACTTCAATGATTCTCGCAGGTTTTTTCACTATGCGTGAGAGATTTCACTATGCCAGTCAGGATTACCTTGCACAATTTGATTCAGCAAGGTATATAACTCATCATACATTTTCTCTAATGCTTGACCACCCATAGCTTAATCTAGCAAAATCCTTGTATTATGGTCAAGAGCTTCAACAAAAGTATGAGACAATACTTCATTGGTCTATTGGTGGTGTGGAAAGTCCCTGAGTAGATATTTAAACCTCTCTAAATAATGATACAAGTTCTCAATCGGTTTTCTCTTTAAGCTCAAAATTTCACTACATTACCTTGTAGTCTTGCCAAATAGAAAGAAATAAATGAAGAACTTCCTTGCCATATCATCCCATGTAGTGATGGAACTTTCCATCTCTATGTTCAACTACTTCTTTGCTTCTCCCAAGAGTGAGAAGGGGAGAGTGTGAGACTTACATAGTCTGTGGAGACTCCAGTGGGAATGAAGGTATCATTCATCTCCGAGAAATTTTGCAAATAGACCTGTGGATTCTCATATGTCAAGCCTTTGAATTGACCACTGCTGTGCAAAATTTGCACCTTGTTCTGCTTTATGTCAAATCTACCTTCAAGTGCCGATATACGGATGGTGGAGGTAACATTAGTTGTGAGTGGGATTGCCACTTTGCGAACTCTCCTGTGGGATGGTGGATCTTTAACCATTGGTATAGGAATATCTTCCTCTTGTTGAATCTATGGTATCCAATAGAGAAGTATTGCTTCTCTCCTTAGTTGATGTAAGTGTCACTTAGGTTCAGGATATAGGTCAACCAAATCCCTTTCCCTTGCCAGCTTACTTACGTTTTAAACTTGAACCTGTAAATTCAAAAGCTAAGATCAAGTTATTAACACTTGTAAAACAAAATAGCAAAACTAAAAGTAAGACAGTTGCCAATTTATAAGTCCCCAGCAATAACTCCAAAAGCTTGTTGCACCCAAGTGTATACACAAGTGTACGTGGTTACTCAAGAAGTAAAGTGGCCTATGAAAGATAAGTATCGATCCCATAGGGAATTATAGTCAATAATGACCTAATTCTAGTCTTAATATAAAGATTAAACAAGCGCTAAAGTAATAAGAAATATTCAGGAATTGAAAACTAAAAGTAAATGTAAAAGCTGCAGGAATGTAAACATACTTGAACAATAGTGGGGAGGAACCTAGGGCTGTGACACTCTGAACAATCCTACTTATCTATGAAATCTCATTGGCTTTATTTAATTATCTTGGTTGTTAGTTCACGAGGTTGATAACATGACTATGGTTTTTTGAGTCTCTAATTTACTACCTAACATAGCCTCACAACTACATCACTTAGCAGGGATGCAAGAGCTAAGTTAAACACATTTGTATTTCTTCATGTATACGGAACAAATAGGGTAAATTAGATATATTCCTATCCTAAATGCAAATCCCAACTTCAATTCCTGGAATGATTAATATCCTATTCCATACTTCCCACACTACAATCTATCGTTCCTCTTTGTTGGCTCATGGTAGAATTATGAATTTATTCTAAGATTTGTGAATCCATAGAATAGTAAATAAAAGGATATATGAACAACCAATAATGATAAATAACATACACCAGCATAATTACAAGCTTAACTACTCATGTTATTGGCCTCAACCCTTGATGAGGGTGTTTTCCACTCATGGTATTACAAATAATCACAATTAAGGAATTCGTGTTCATAATCCAGTAGTAAAATAAATGAATGAATAAAAACCCTACAAGAAGCATCCTCAAGTGTATTCCAAACCTAAAAGTCATCCAAGGTGTGTACAATGAAATAAAAGTGTTCCATTTATAGTTGGAAGTCATTGCCCGATCTGACACCATGGGCGTGCCGCGCTAAGACATTAGCGAGATAAGGGCGTGGCACACTCTTATCACGGAGGCTTACTAGAAATTGCATTTCTGGTATATGTCCAAGTATATGGAATGCCCTTAATGAAGAGATCAAAGGGCGTGGCATGCCTTTGTTCTTGAATTTTCCAGCTTTTGTCCAAGTAAAATCCATCTATTTGGCTTTACATCCATTACTATGTGGTTGCTTTTCCACTTTAAAATCAGCTTGTGTATCATATCATCTTCGAGTTTAGTATCTTAAAAGGATTCTATATCATAAATCAACATGAATTAAATCTTAAATACAATAGAATTCGAGAAGATCAACTAGCACAACACATAGCTCAAGCTAAGAACACTAGCTTTCCCACCTAACTTGTTATTTAACACTAGCACAACACTCCTTAAACATTTCAAAATTGTTACTTAACACTTAGGTGCTCAATTATGTGAATATAAACTCATTTAACTCAAGTTCATTCCCGATAACCAATTTGAACCAGCGAAGACTTAAAAATAGGGAATAGGCTCTAAAAGCCAAACAAACTGTCAGTAATCGAATTGTCAGTTCCAGCAAGTCATAAATGACTTGGGGAAACAATAGGAAATCTACAAATGAAGAAAATGACCGGAAATATAGAAAATAACCTAGAGGATCATTACAATATTCACTACTAAAAGAACTTTTCATCTGTGAAAGTAAAGGATTAGGATGTACCTGAAGCCTCAAACAAGTGAGGATACTGGGTTCACATCTCACTTCATTCTCCCTAGTACCCTCCTACACTAGGAGGTGCCTCCACCAAACCTTAAATACTAGAGTCTCTCTAGTGCCCAACATTCTAGCAACACTAGCCACTATGAGCACAGGCTCCTCTTGAAAGGTCAATCTATCATCCAACAGAACTGAGTCCCATCTAAGAACATGAGATCAATCTAGAATATTTCTACTCAACATAGAAACATGGAAAACCAGAAGGACAAAAGAAAAATCTAGGGGTAAGGCTAACTTATAAGCAACTCCACTAACTGTGCAAAAAATCTCAAAGGGTCCAATATATCTAGGGCTGAGCTTGCCTTTCCTCCCAAACCTCATCACACCCTTCATGGGCAATACATGAAGGAATACTCGTTCACCAAATCCAAATATCAAGGAAGAAAGTCTATGATCTACATAAACCTTCTGCCTACTCTTAATTTGCCTAACTTTATCCAATGATTCCAAAAGCTAGCCAAAACCACAGGGTCTAATCTCGAAAGTCTCAAACTATCCAATCAGAGAATGACATTGTCTACCATAAAAACCCTCAAAAGGCACTATCTCAATACTCTAATGATAGCTATTACTATATGGGAACTCTTTCAAGGCTAACTGCTACTCCAATTGATCTCCAAAATCCATAATACAGGCTCAGAGCACATCCTTAAGAACTTGAATGATTTGCTCTGACTGATTTTTGGTTTGAGGATGGAAGGCTACACTAAGATCCACTCGAGTACCCAAATCTTCCTGAGAAGCTTTCCAAAAGCTAGAATTGAACAGAAACCCTCGATCTAAGATAATAGATATAGGTACACCATGCAAATGGACTATTTTACTAACATAGATATAAGCCAACTCTGGGCACTGAAGGACATCTGAATAGGAATGAAACATGCCTACTTGTTCAACCAATCCATCATGACCCAAATTCCATTAGAACCACAGGGAGTATGAGGTAAACTACTAACAAAGTCCATGGTAATCTGCTATTATTTCCACTCAAGAATCGGCAACCTCTAAATTAAGCCACTAGGTCTCTAATACTCAACCTTTACATACATACAAGATAGATAAAAATTTGCAGAGTTTGCCATATCTTGCTTCATACCACTTTACAAATAATGTTACCTCAAATATCTATACTCGGGTGAATAGAATATTTGGAGCTGTAAGCCTTACAAAAAATTGATCGAGTCAAGTCATCAGCCCTCGGAACACACATATGGCTACCAAATCTCAAAAAACCCTTTGAATCTATGGTAGACCTCTTGGACTTACCACTCAACACGTGATTATGGAGGATTCATGGTTTCTTATCCTTAAACTGATGACCCTAAATTTGCTCAAATAGCAAAGATCTCACCTCAACACAAGTAAGAATACTCCTAGGTTCTGAAATATCAAGTCACACCATTAAGTTGGACAAGGACTAAATACCCTATGCAAGCGGTCTTTAAAAACTAAAATACAAGCCAAGCTACCCATACTCACTGCCTTTAGGCTCAAGCCGTTCGCTACCATGTTTGCCTTGCTTGGATGATATAAGATAAAGATATCCTAATGCTTCAGCAACTCCATCTATCTACGTAGCCTAGAATTTAGCTCTCTCCAGGTCATAAGATACTAAAGACTATGATGATCTATGAAGATCTCATAATGTACACCATAAAGATAATGTCTCTAAATCTAAAGCGTGAAAACTACCATCGTCAACTCTAAATCATGAGGGAAGGAGTTGTGCTCTTGCACCTTCAACTACCTCGACTCATAAGCAATAACTTGATCCTACTACATCAATTCACAATCCAAACTAACACTAGAAACATCATAATAAATGGTGAATCCCTTACCTTCAATAGATAGAGACAAAATAGGAGATGAACTGAGAAATCCCTTAAGCTTTCCAAAGATGGACTCACACTCCCTACTCCTTAAATACATAAGGATGTCATCGATGAACATAATCACAAAAGAAAAAAAGGTTTGAATAAATAATTAATCAAATCTATAAATGCTGCTGGGCCATTGATACATGACAAAGACATCACTAGAAACTCATAATGACCATAACAGATCCAAAAAACTCTCTTTGGGATATCCTCAGCGCAAATCCTCAACTGATGGTAATCACACCTCAAATCATTCTTAGAGAACACTGCTGGTCCTTAAAGCTAGTCAAACAAATCATCAATGCAAAGCATAGGATATTGATTCTTCACCGTCACCTTATTAAGATGCCTATAATCAACACCTTATTCTTCATAAACAACATAAGATCTCTCCAAGATAACACGCTCGACCTAATAAATCCCTTATCAAAAAGATCCTAAAGCTGAAAATTTAGCTCCTCAAGCTCGGCTAGAGCCATACAATAAGGTTCCATAGAAATAGGTTGAATGCCTGACTCAAGATCAATAACAAACTTAATATCAGGTTTAGAAGGAAGGCCAACTATATCAGTAGGGAAAACATCAGGAAACTCAAGAACAATAGGAACAAAGTCAAGTAATAGACTCTCCACACTAACATAAAGAATATAAGAAAGGTGAGACTCGCAAGCCTTAAAAATAAGTTTTCTTTCCCAAATATAAGAAATAAGCCCCATCAACTTCTAGCTAATTTCCCCCTGCCACACGAATGGGGGTATGCTATGTATAACTAAGGTAATGATCTTGGAAAAATAATCTAGGACCGCATGATAATGGGATAACTATTCCATGTCCAGAATCAAATCATAATCCACCATATTTAACACAATAAGATCGACCTAAGTAGTAAACTCATGAATGGTCATAACATATGATCTATAAACTCAATCCACTACTAAAGAATCACCCACAGGAGTAGATACACATAATGGCATGGATAACCAATCCATGATAACTCTAACTGTGAGGTATAATAAGCAGACACATAAGAAAAAATGGATCCCAAATCAAATATAGTAAAAGCCTATGATGATACACCTAGACCATACCTATGATAACATCATCAAAAGATTCAGCCTTGATCTAGCAGGTATAATATACAAGTGACCACGCCTACCACTTGATTGGATCCTGACTGATCTCTTATCCTACCTACTTAAGAACCTTCATGAGCACCCTGGGAACCACTCCTATGACCATATATACCAACTCTAGCTAGGGAAAGAACAACCCAATGTGGTGGAACACTCTGAACTGAAGGAACTATCGCTCCATGATTGGGTCACTCTGTTGAGAAATAATAAAAAGATCCACAACTACAACATGCCCTAGGTGCTATACCAAAATCATAAGATCCGTCTGACATGAACTAATGACCATGTCTTGAATAACCAAAAGATGAATCCCTCAAAGTCTTATCTCTAAATTTTGATCCACTATGGATTCGACTAAAACTACCTTGGGCGTCATGATATTTCCTTTACAAACCTGAGCATGATCCAAAACGTCAAAAAAAGACCTAGCCATAGCAACCAAACTTTGTGTAAAACTATGAATAAGAAGTATCAATACCTTAATAAAAAATATACCCTCTCTAATCAGTAATAAGAATAGAAGTAGTATGCGTACAAAACATATGAAATTGAGCCTCATACTCCACAACAGTTATGGAGCTCTGCTCCAACCTTGAGAACTAATATCTCAGATGATCCTTAATACTACAAAGCATATACTTTTCCAAAAAGAGCTTAAAAAACTAAGTCCATGTCAACGAGGGAGATATAACTAGCCTGGAATTAAGATGCCCTCTCCTTCAATGTTGAGCTACCAAGTCCAACTAAAAAATAGTGTAATGCATACCACAAGTCTCAACAAGGCCTAAATTATGGAGCCTTGCCTCACAAGCAATCAAGAACTCATACGTGTCCTCACCTGGTGCACTAGAAAACCTAGGCTAAGCCAATCTCATGAATCTACCAAATATTTTATGCTCCTCAACAAACATAGATAGCTAGGAAACTACTGGCTGTGTAACTATCGGTATAAGAGAGACCTCAACTCTGAGAGCCACAACTGCAGGCTACCCCTACCTCCATACCACTCTGATCCACAGACTATGAACTATCATAAATTGCATTACTAACCATTCTAAAAAGTTGACAAAAGCATCACTGAGCACTGAAGAACAAATAAACCCCGGTAGAGCCTGGGATGGTCACTAGCTCACCGCTAGCTTAGGCGAAAGAATCTCTGGCTTGAGAGAAGAATAGGGTCTAGTGAAGAACCCCTATCCTGACCCCTAGTTGGGGACACATCCATGGGATATCCATGACATCTAGGTCATCCAAGAATTGTGATAGGATTCCTAGGCTTGATATTAGGACCCTTGTCTTGTGTAGAAATAACATATGTCCTAGCCATCTGTAAGAGAGTAAAACCAATGGAATGCTTTAGAAACTAACTCAGACTCTTAGCATAAAATGAGTGAAATAAGTGAAGAACTCCAAAGAATATCCTATAACCTCCTAAAGATAAGAAATAGATGTCACCATTCTGATCTATGAGACTCTACTAGACACTTGCTCTTATACCAGCATCATTGGTAAACATAGGCTCTAATACCAATTTGTTATGAGCTAGTTTACAAATCATTATGGTACATACTATATTTTTGTAGTTGGTAAGCTAAACCATAGTCTGGAGCTACACTTAATGGGCTAACTTGGTGGAAAGTGGCCTAAAATCCAGAAATCAACATTTAAAGAGTTAAAATAGCAATAAAGCAGTCATAATAGTCTAATAGATAAATAAAAGGTCAACAACTATCACAAGATTCAGTAATATCAGCACAATAGCTACTACAAATAAAATATGAGTACTAAATGGTCAAATAAAACCTATCTCAAAAATGAAAGATTAGGCATAGATAAATAGAAGGAAGAAGGGGAACTCTAACTCAAAGACCTCACCCTATCTCTGAAATCAACCCTACACAAACATCACATCAATGATGATAGCTAGTACTCAAATCTGCACCAAGAAGGTACAAACGTATAGTATGAGTACAAAAACCATGGGTACTCAATAGGCATCATCAACTGATTGAGTTAAATCATGATATAAATATGATAAAATACAAAATAAAATAAGTTATGTCAAGGTAAAAGGGCAAACCTGGAAATAAGATCTAACACTATTATGCATACATAAATAAATAAATTCAGTAAAGTAACATAAAGATCACATAACTATAACTACTAAATTAGAAACTATAAGCCAATTAGTATGTAAAAGTAAATAACACAATTTGGGCCTTCATAAGCCTGAAGGGTACAATCAAAGAAAAATAAATGATTGAAGATCCATAACTTTATCAAATATCTGTTATAACCATCAAAATATCCATACCATATTATATCATACAAACTTTCAACTCCAGACTTATAACAAAACTCATAGTATCAATACCATTATCAGTTGTCGAACTTAAACCAAAACTCTTATAATCAATATCATTATTAATTGCTGGAATTAAATCAAAGCTCATATAATCAATATCATCATTAATTGTAGGACTTGAAACAAAACTCAAAATAAATGCACCATATAGATAAACCATGCCAATAAACCATATCCATGATCTATATCACTAAATCATAATAGTATCTCACTCGATTTTACCCTAAATTAGCACTAACTCTTAACTACCTAACTAGAATAAGTAATAATCCTTCAACCTTCTCATCTTCCTAAAATAAGCATTAATAAGACTATATCATGTAAGTTTAAGTATACGAAATCTAGCATAAGTTTTGGCCTAAGGTGGGCTAGAGAGTCCCAGTTCTAATCCTCAAAATTCATTTTAGGAAAATTCTACCCTGGACTAGGATATGATATCTATATTCATTTCTAGATGTTGAATAAGCCATAATTTTCCCTAAGATATAGATTTATCCTAAAACATGAGCAACTATATCAATTTTACCTAAATTACAGGTCTAAGATAGCCTAAATAGTCCAAATAAGACTAATCATACCAACTATGCTTCCAATTCAAAAATCCTATCCCATATCTAGGATGATATCATAAGTATAATATGAATTAGCTCAATCAATAGAGAAGGTAAACCTAGCATACCTGGACGATGAAGAAAAGCCTAAAAAATTTGCTAAATTAATAATTTTCTTTCTGAGAAGATTCCGTAAGATGCCACACTATTAAAATCACAATCTACTCATCATAATGAGAATAATGATAACCATGTTTCACTATTGTAGTTTGGTTCCAAACATACGTAAAAATCCTATTTGGGGCACATTTATGAAATAACACTTTTGAAACCAACACAATGTCTCCAGGAATAGGTAAATTTCAAGCTCAAATGATTCTATAATCATTCCATCAATATTTAGTGATTTTTTAAAAAGATGGAGAATTAAACCAAGAAATTGATGGAAGATTACAACAAATTTGAAGAAGAAATGCATAAAGTAACTTCACCAAGGCTCCAAAATCACCCTCAAATAATTTTCCTAACATTATAAAATTATTAGGGTTCTACACACTTGATAATGGGTAATAAATGGAGAAAATTAGGCTAAGTGGGTTTTTAAACCCTTCCCAGGTATATAGGTATTGTTTAAGAAAACACCGAGTAGCTTATGCAACCATCGCTTAAGCGACCAAGTGTTTCTTAAGCGATATATGCTGCCTTGACACATATTGCTAAGTAACCCTGGTGTCTCTTAAGAAGCATTTTCTTATGCAACACGTGCCTCACTTGCGCGATACTAGTGGGCTATGCCATATTGCTTAAATGACTAGTTGGTCATATATGTGATGCACCAACACTAACAGAGAATTACAAATTTTCCAAGTCTACTCCAACCTCTTAGGATTTTAGGCTAGGTGGAGCCTTAGTTTAGTTCCTAAGGCTTTCAAAATTTGTTTGTTCCCATTTTCTGTTACAGGTGAAACGACTTTATGTTTTTAGGTCCATTACAACTTGGAATAAGTTACACATATAATTTTTGGATAGATTGATTTTTCTTGCCTTCTATAATACTACAGTTAAATAATGAGATTTATAATTTTAGACAATTTCATTCAAAGAAACTATACTAAACTTGGTTGATGTTCAAGAAGAAGCTAATAAATGTGCCAAATAGCAGAGTTTCAGGGAGGAAATTGCTCAAGATATGCGACAGAGCCCTAGATACAAATACCAAGGTTGTGGCTGCCACTATTACTGGTGGGGATTTCATATGTCTTCATTGGGAGAAAGCTACAAAAATCTTGGATTAGATCACTAAAACCAATTGGGGCTTGCATACTCAGGAGGTAGACAAAGGAGATAATACTTATATTATTAGTGATTCAGTGAGCAGAGAGCCCAAAATGAGATGTGGCTTAGGAGGTATCACAACTGAGGATATATATTGGGTTGCTTACAAAGTAGTTAGAAACTATGGGAGTAGAAAATGTGAATGTTGTAAGAGAATAAGATAAATCTGCAAGACATAATGAGTTTGACTCTAAGGATGAAGAAAAGTACTTAGAAAAAAGATGGTAGGTTTTTGAGCCAAGGGCCAAGGGCCAAGGGTCCACTCAGGACACTTAGAACTTGAGAAAAGAAAATCAAGATCAGAACTATTATAGGGATAGATATATGGACAAAAGTATAGAGAGATAGTGACTGGAGAAGAAAAGATAATTATAAGGAGGAGAATGTTCTATATGTTCCACTAGAAAACCATGATGCTGACTCTAGAATGGAAGTATTACTAGCTAAGCTGGTGAAGGGTTCAAAGATCCAAGAGAGTTACCTAAATTGATAAAGGCAGAAATCTTAGATTGAACGAAAAAGTATAATCACATGCTACCATAATTAAGCAGCTTGAGAAGGAGTTTGGTCAGATATTGACTACATTGAATCAACATCAATCTGTCACTCTTCTGAGGAATATAATTCAAAATCCAAAGAACAATAGTTAATAATTAGCCATCGCCACTCAAAGTGAAAGGCTACTTGTTACGACCCGACCTGAGGCCCTGGCCGCGATGGGCATCCCAAACCACACAGGCCTGAGATACCCCTACCACTCCCCAACCCACTAGTGATATTATTCGCTCTGAGCCCAGGCCCACACTGTTTGAAAATGCCTCACTAGGGAGTAAAGGCTTTCTCACTTATATACCCAACATTCCTTCTATGTTTTGTCGATATGGGACTCCTTCCTAAGTTGGGTGTCACATATTCCCCCCTTACAGACTCAGCATCCTTGCTGAGGTTTTCCTCACTAAATGAGATTTTTCTACACTCAGGACTGAGGTTTTTCCCACCTTATAGGGATTTGCATACACTCAGTTTGAACGCCAGCCCACGTCGACAGGGATGACACAGGAGTGGCTCTAATGCCATACTATCACAACCTGACTTGAGGCCCTAGCCGTGATGGGCATCCTAAACCATACAAGACTGAGATACCCCAGCCACTCCTTAACCCACTAGTGATATTGTCTGCTCTGGTCCCAGGCCTGCACGATTTTAAAATGCATCACTATAGAGTAAAGGCTTTCTTACTTATATACCCAGCATCCCTCCTGTGTTTTGCCGATGTGGGACTCCTTTCTAAGTTGGGGTGTCACACTACTATTGATCCATCTATGCCTATAGTTGATGGGGTAAGGAATGGTACTGTTGATATTGATAATTCACCCAAAGCTAAAACTATGAAGTTTGTCACTAATGGTAAGAAATCGCACAAATTAATGGATGTAGAGAAATGAGTTTATAATGATAAAGGAAGGAGTAAGGAGGTTGAGACAATATTAAAACCCATTCCACAACCTCTCCTATATTTTAACCCAAGATTAAAGCCAAAAGCCAAAGAAGGGAAGTATACGAAGTTTATTTCTATGCTGAAGAAGTCAATTATGAACATCCCTCTTTTGAAGCTCTAGAATAGATACCTGGCTATTCAAAGTTTAAAAAGGATTTGGTATCAAAGAATAGAACTTTTAGTTATGTCGATGTTGGTAGTTTGCACCATTATAGTGCAATTACATCTTGATCTCTTATGCTAAAGAAAGGTGACCCCGAGGCTTTTACTATTCCTTGTACTATTAGGTCATTAAGATTTTCCAAGGCTTTGTAGGACTTAGGAAAAAAACATTAACTTGATGCAGCTGACAGTGTTAAAACCATTAGTCTTAAGACCCTCAAACTAATAATAATGCAGTTATTTATGGAAGATCATATGGTTAAGAAGCTTGTGGGCATATCATTTGATGTTTTGGTTTAGGTGGACAACTTTATCTTTTTGGATGACTTTGTTGTCTTGTGAAGTTGATTTTGAGATGCCAATAATTTAGGGAAGAACATTTTTAGCCATGAGTAGAACATTGGTGGATATGCAATGAGGTGAGCTTAAGTTTAGGCTGAATAAGAAGGAAGTCATATTCAGTGTGTACAAAACTATGAAGTAGCCAAATGACATAAGGGTAATTTCCATAATAAATAGTGTTGATAACCCTGAAGCCCAAACCTATGGATACCTAGATGATTTTTGAGTAATCAAGATCCCTACATCATGTTGCAATATTAAATCAGGCGCTGCTTGAGATGCAATCTAATGTATCTTGTTATTTTTGAATTTATGATAATTCATGTTAGTTATGATTGACAACAAATCTACTCACCTAAGGTGCCACAAGTATGTTCCTGACTCTCTTGCTTTGTGGTGGCCTAATGTACAGGGGATAATGTTTGCTTATTTGATGAGGTAGGGCTACTTGTGGGTCTAGATGTCCTCTTAGGGTTTTTTTGCCATGCCTCTTTTACCTGGAGTATGTTGTCATAGTAGATGTAACATGCTTTGATATTATATTATGTCATTATATGTGTTATATGTGTTTATGTTTAATTAGAAGAAAAATAAGGGACCTTAGTGCAGTTGACATGTTTTGTGTTTTCAAGTGTTTGGAAAAAAATGATACCCCTCCAAAATTTGTATGAACTATGTATGTAAATACATGTGTGACCATTGTTTGAATCTTGTTATGTCATTAGTATTAGGGACAAAGTTGTAATACCCTAGGTTCCAAACTCTAAAATTTTCATTATGATTGAGTCACTGTCTATTCTACGACTTAGGTGATGAGTCATACTCACTCTATACGAGTTGTGTAGTGCCTATTGTAGTCCAACCAGTGAGTATTACCCGTGTTTTTATCCTGATTAGGATTAAAGACCCTTCAATTCATAAAGTTCGATCATGAGTCATAGGGAGTGAATCATGACCATAATATTATGGTCTCCCAAACTCTTTACTTAGGCTATTAGTCTAGGTAACTACTCATATTCAGAATTATGAGTCATTGTGCAACCCATAACGACTGTGTGTTATTTCCTACACTTCTATTAGGGGAACTTTGGTCATTTTCCTCTCTTTACACTTAAGACCCACAACCATAAAAAACCCTAAAGGTCCCTTTCTCATTATTTTAACAAGAAAAAACCCTAAGGGTCCATTTCTCATTATTTTAACAAGTTAAATATGCTTTCTTCTCTCTCAAATTCCCCAATCAAGAGTAAGGCTAGGGTTTCTAGGGATTGAATATCATGGCCTCGAATTGTGGTTTTTCTTTAAAATTCCTTAATTTTCAAGCATGTATATCTTCCCTAACTTGGTTTCATATACAAACATATGTTTAATCGTTGTTTATGTGAATTTAATTATTGGATTTTGAATAATGGGTTGAGGGTTTTGAATGTTTATTACTTGTTTGGTTTCCTCATGGTTTTAAGACTATTATTCTTTCTTTATCTCATGGTCTTGGAACTAAATTTGTGCATGGGGTTGTGGCGTTCCCCCAAAATTATTAAAATTGGTTTGGAATTGGCTTTAACCTCAACCCATTCTACAAATTACTTTTGGAACATGGAAATATGCATGATTTCACCCACTTTTGAATGATTATATTGTCTAAAAGGGTCATAGAACATAGATGGTTTTGAAAAGGGCTTGGTGGCCATGGTTTGATTTTTAAATAGTTTTATAAGGATTTGGCGGTCATGGTATGGTTTTTAAATTGGAACTTTGGGGTCGAGGATTCCCCCAGGTTGATGGATAATTGAATGGCATAATTCTATAAGCTTGAAAGCATATTGGTATGAAGATACCATTTAGTGATGCCCTAATGAAAGGTTATGTGTAAATGTTTTAATTGGGCTTAGAGGGGGTTGTGTAGCTCATTGTGGAAGTTAGAGGTCAGTCCAGGTTAATGGTTTTAAATCCTATGATAAACCTTGTTCCCTATCCTAACATTATATATATATATATATATATATATATATATATATATATGCCTGTATGTGAACATGTACACTAAGTTTAGATTTGATTTTTAAGTGGCATTATTTTATCCCTTCCCTGAGTTACATGCTAGCGCTCACCCTTCTAACCGTCCCTACATGCTACATCTTCTTATGATGTAGGGTCCTAGGGGTTTCTTCTATTGGTTTATGTAGTGTTTGGTGGTGCGATCATCTATCAGATTTATAATAAGGAGATGAGATTCCATATTTCAAAAAGCTTTATCATTCCATCAGTATCCTTCTATATTTTAGAATTTAAGAGTTCACATTAACATTATAATTGTCATTGTCACTGTTATGGTCGGGGGCATGTCCTAACCTAGTATGATATTCAAATTAGTTTAAAGGCTTTTATGGACATGTATGGGTTTGATGGTGTTGTTGACTCTTGGAGCTTGTCCTTGAGTTGTATTAACTATTTTATCTTTATTTTCTGGTTATCTTCCACTTGTGATTATTTGGACTTTGCTCGATTGAACGGGCTATAGAGGTGGTCTTTGGTCCTTGATAGACTTGAGATAGCTATCACAACTAGGCCTAGGGTTGGGTCGTGACAAGCTTAGTATTAGAGAAGAGGTTCAGGGTCTATGGGTATCCATAAAGCCATGTCGAGTAGACTCTCTTTTATGGGTGTGTAGAGCGCCACATTTATAAGGGGGAGGCTGCGAGACATTTAGGAATATTTCCCCTTTTTGTGTTCTATTTTGGGTAATAGAGTTTGGTGTCTTAAAATTTCTCTAATCTATGATTTACTTTCATGTCATATCATGCCTCCTCGAAGATCTGATGCTCATAGAAACTCCTCTGGAACCTCTGTCTTACCTAAGGATAATTCTCCCATGGAGTGTAAACCCAATTTAGGGACCCTAATTCTGATAGTACTACTCTACCTGGGCTCCCACCAGTCCCTACTAGTCCTTATCTAGTTGGTGAAATTCATGCCCAGTCACCTCAAGAAGATGTCATTAATGTAGACTTCTATCGGTCCATTTATTTTCTTACTTAGCTAATGACCTCTCAGTCTTGTTAGTCGGATCATATTGGTTCTGTTGCTCCTTCTTCTGAGATCACTAGAGTTGGCCAGTTTATGAGATTGAATCCCCTAACCCTTAAATACTTTAAGGTTGAGGAGGATCATCAAGGGTTCATTAATGAGACAGAGAAGATTTTTAGAGTGATGAATGCTACTGAAATAGAGGGTGTAGAGTTTTCTTCTTATCAATTGAACGATATTGCATATCAATGGTTTGAGGAGGAGAAGCAGTAGAAGGGTCATGATGCTGAGTAGTCTATGTAGGAGGATTTTTTTGGTGCCTTCCTTGATCGTTTCCTTCCTTAGGAGTTAAGAGAAACTAAGGTAGAGGAGTTTGTAAGCCCAAGGAAAGGCTAGATTAGTGTGAATAAATATGTGAAGTTCCATCCATTGTCTTGTTTTTCTCTGGAGTTGGTGTCTTGTATGAGGGCTAGAATGAGAAAGTTTGCTTTTGGTTTGTCTTGATAAGGCTACAATGTTGAATAATGATATGGATATCTCTATACTTATGGTTTATATGAGGTAGGTATAGGCAAATATTAGAGAGAGGTAGAACAAAGAGTTTTGGTATTCATAGCAAGGTACGGGTTAGCATAATGGTGGAAGAGATAGTAGATAGTGGAGTAAGAAGAAGACTTAGAGAAATTCTGGTTCATATTCTTCATCTAATTTTCCTTATCCTAAGCCATCTGGTGATCACCATTTTTAGAATAGTAGTTATCCTAAAGAACAAGGTGCCCAATCTAAGGCTAGTGGAGCCTAGTCAACCCTATTCTCTCCTCCTTATTGATTCTCTAGTTAGATTTATCATGGTTATTGTAATAAGAGGAGGAACTTGTATTTTAAATATGGCTAGCCTGGTCATATTTAGAGGAACTATACTTCAACTATGGTGGTTATTGGAGCTAAAAAAATTTTGGTTGCCACATCTTCGAATCCTGAACCAAAGAGTGCTACCTCTGGTATCAGAATTAGCCAGAATCATTTCTATACTCTTGTCACCTGTCAGAAATCTTAGGCATCTCCTAATGTTGTTTCCAGTATATTATAACTTTTCTCTCATGATGTGTATTATTGGTTAATGTAGGATCTGCTCTCTCTTATGTGACCTTCTATGTGGCTCTCTATTTTTATTTTGGTTCTGAAAGTATTTTTGACCCCTTTTTTGTGTCTACTTCAATGGGTGATTCTGTCTTGGCTAAAAAGATTTATAGGGATTGTGTAGTGTCTATCATTCATAGGGAGATATTGGTGGATTTAGTAGAGCTTGACTTGGTAGATTTTGATGTGATCTTGGGGATGAATTTACTTCATTCATGCTATGCTTCTTTGAATTGTAGGACCCAAAAAGTCAATTTCCAATTCCCTAATGAATCGGTAATCAAATGGGAGGGGAGTTTCTTAGTGCCAAAAGATAGGTTTATTTCTTATCTTAGAGCCTAGAAGTAAATTTCCAAGAGGTGTTTATATCATCTGGTTTGGGTTAAAGATTTTAGTTCCGAGGTTCCCTTTTTCCAATTTTTCCATGCGATTAACAAATTTCCTATGGTCTTTCCTAATGATCTTCTTAGGTTCCTCCCGATAGTGAAATAAACTTTGGGATTGATCTTCTACCCTATACTCAATCTATTTCTATTCCTCTGTATAGAATAGCTCCGGCTGAGTTAAATGATCTTAAGGAGAAATTAATAAATCTTTTTTATAAGGGTTTTATTCATCCTAGTGTTTGTTCGTGGGGTGTTTTTTTACTTTTCATACGTAAGAAAGATATAGCTCTTTATATGTGTATAGACTATCAGTATTTGAATAAGGTTAAGGTGAAGAATAAATATCCTCTTCCTAGGATAGATGATCTCTTTGACTAGCTTTAAGGTGCCAGATGTTTCTTTAAGATTGATCTTTGTTCGGGTTATTAATAGTTGAAGATTAGGGAGGTTGATATTCCTAATATTTTTTTACTCGGTGTGGTCATTATGAATTCTAGGTTATGTCATTTGGGTTAACTAATGCTCTGATTGCTTTTATGGATCTCATGAATCGGGTGTTCAGGTAGTTTCTAGATTTGTTCGCTATATTGTTCATTGATAATATCTTGGTGTATTCCAAGAGTGAGGAGGATCGTGTCAATCACCTCCAAATTATGTTAAAGACTCTTACAGATCAAAGTCTATATGCTAAATTCTTTAAGTGTGAGTTTGGGCCGTATACAGTGACTTTCCTTGATCATGTAGTTTCTAGTGAAGGGATCAAAATAGATATATAGAAAGTTGAGGTGGTAAAGAGGTGACCTAAACCTAGACTTTAACTGACATTTGAAGCTTATTGGGCTAGGCTTGATATTATAGGATGTTTGTAGAGAGTTTTTCTGCTATATCTGCCACATTGACAAAATTGACTCAGAAAAAGGTTAAGTTTTAATGGTTAGATGCTTGTGATGGAAGTTTTGAGAAGTTCAAGGATAAGTTGACTTCTACCCTAATTTTGACCCTACCCGAGTGTACTGATGGGTTTGTTGTTTAGCGTAATGTGTTCCGTGTGGGACTAGGTTGTGTTTTGATAAAACAAGGTAAGGTTGTGGCCTATGCTTTGAGGCAACTTAAGCTTCATGAAATAAATTATTTGACTTATGACTTAGAGTTGGAGGTTGTGGTTTATAGTTTGATGATTTAGCATCATTATCTATATGGGGTGTATGTGAACATTTATTTTGATCATAAAAGCTTGCAGTATAGGTTTACTTAGAATGTTGTCTATAGGGAGCTTAACCCACATGGATGAGGAGAAAGAAGGATTGGCTAAGTACATTCACTGGCTAGGTAACTTGGGAGTTCATCTTTTGGACTCAGAGGATAGAGAGGTAATTATTCAGGAAGTGGTTAAATCAGCTCTTGGTGCATAAGTGAAGGAGAAGTAGGATTTGGATCCCATTCTTATGTAGATCAGGTATGATGTAAGTCAATAAAAGGTTATGTCCTTACAGATTATTGGTGATGGTATTCTGAGGTATGAAGATAGGTTGTGTGTTTCTGATGTTGATAGGCTACAGGAAATGATTTTGGTTGAGGAGCATGAGTTGACGTATAGAGTTCATCCAGGTTTGAAAATGATGTATCATGATTTAAGGGAGATTTATTGGTGGCAATATGATGAGAGATATGGCTACTTCGTGGCTAAGTGTATGATTTTTTCAATAAGTAAAGATTGAGCACTTGAGGTTTGGTGGCATATCTCAAGAGATTAAGTTGCCCATATGAAATTCGGAGATGATCAATATGGATTTCATTATGGGTCTTCCATGGTCTCTTAATTAGTATGATTTGATTTGGGTCATTATGGATAGGATGACTAACTCTGCTCACTTCTTACCTGTAAGGACTACTTACACTAGAGAGAATTATGCCAAATTGTTTTTATTGAGGAGATAGTTAGATTACATGGTGCTCCTATTTCCATTATTTTAGATTGAGGTATGTAATTCTCTTGTCACTTTTGGCATTTATTTCAGAAAGGTTTGGGGAATAAAGTTAATCGTACCACCACTTTCCACCCTCAAATGGATGGACTAGAGAAATGGACTGTTCAGACATTGGAGAATATGTTAAGGGCATGCATGATTGATTTTGGAGGTAGTTGGGTATATCATTTGACTCTTATTAAGTTTGCATATAACAATAGTTATCATTCGAGCATTCAAATGGCTCCTTTTGAGGCTCTTTATGGTAGGAGGTGTAGGTCTCCTATTAGATGGTTCAATGTTGGTGAGACTCAATTATTTTGTCTTAACTTGGTTCATCGAGCCCTAGGGAAAGACTTAAAACTACCTAAAGTCACCAAAAGTCTTATGCGGGTGTGAAGTAAAGGGAGTTAGAGTTTGCTGTTAATGATTGGGTATTCTTGAAAGGTTTTACTTTGAAGGGAGTGATGCGGTCCTAGAAGAAGGGAAACCTCAGTCCCCATTATTGGAACATCTTAGATTCTGAGGAGAATTGAGAATGTTGCTTAAGAGTTGGAATTGCCCTTGAGTTTGAGTTCTATCTATCCGTTTTTCCATGTGTCGATGTTGAGTAAGTGTGTGGGTGATCCTTCTTTGGTTGTTCCTATGAAGGATGGTGGTATTTTAGAGTCTTTGTCTTATGAGGAAGTACCAATTAAAATTTTGGAAATGTAAGTCTACAGATTTAAGACTAAGGATGTGGTTTTGGTAAAGGTGCTTTGGAGGAACCAAAATGTGGATGAAGCCACATGGGAAGCTGAAGAGGACATGAAGTCCAAATAACCATTTTTGTTCCCTATATTGGATGAAAGTGTATGAAGTATGAGTCCCCTTTCATTTTTTTTTCTTTCAAAATTTGTGCATGGTTTTGTGGTTGCATTATATCTTGTATTCGTGCTAATAGTTACCTTAACTCCTCATTTGGGGATGAATGATCCTGGAGGAGGGGGGCGGGTAATGTAATACCCCAGGTTTAAAACTCTAAAATTTTCCTTATGATTTGAGATCATCGTGCACACTACGATTCAGGTGATGAGTCATAGTAACTCTATATGAGTTGTGTAGTGCCTGCCATAGTCCAACTAGTGAGGATTACCCATGTTTCTTTCCTGATTATGAGTAAAGACCATACGAGTTGTAAGGTTGGGTCACGAGTCGTAGGGAGTGACTCATGACCATAACAGTATGGTTGCCCAAATTCTCTACTCAAGCTTCAAGTCATGCTAAAAACTCATAGCCAGACATTACAAGTCGTTACCCGACCCATAACAACTGTGCATTATTTTCCTGCCCTTCTACTTAGGGGAACTTTGGTTATTTCCCTCTCTTTACACTTAAGACCCATGACCATAAAAAAACCTAAGGGTCCTTTGCTCATTATTTTAACAAATTAAATAGACTTTTATCTCTCTTAAATTCCCCAATCAAGAGAAAGGCTAAGGTTTCTAGGGATCGAACATCTAAGGCTTGAATTATGGGTGTTCTTCCAAATTCCTTGGTGTTTTAGGAATACATCTCTTCCCTAATTTATTTTTATTGAAAAACACATGTTTAATAATGGTTTATATGAATTTAATTGGTTATAACTCGTTTGGTTTCCCCCATGGTTTTGGAACTGTTATTCAAGCTTTATCTCAGGTCTTGGAACTAAATTTGTGCATGGGTATGGTAAATGGGAAGGGGGTTGTGTCATTCCCCAAAATTGTTGAAATTTTATTGAAATTGGCATTAATCTCAATCCACTCTACAAATTGGTTTTGGAACATGGCAATATGCATAATTTAACCTACTTTTGAATGACTGTATTGTCTAAAAGGGTAATAGAACATAAATGGTTTTCAAAAGGCCTTGGTGGAAATGGTTTGATTTTAAATCATTTTATAAGGTCTGGCGTCTGTGGTATGGTTTTTAAAGTGGAACTTAGGGGTCGTGGATTCCCCCAAGTTGATGGATAATTGGAATAGCATAATTGTTAGGACTCGAACCAAGTCATGGCTTGGCCATGATGGTATCTCAAGTCCAACGAGGATCAAAGACTACCACCTACACCTAACCCAATAGAGCATATTACCACCAACATTGGATGAATCCTGAATAGATAAAAAGATAGGATAAGATAATATCAAGGAATTTAAGATATGTCAATAGCTGATAACCAACCAAAAACAACCAACCATCATCACCCAAGTCCACAGTGATTCACGAAACCTTCTATCAAATAAAAATTAATAAAGTATTAAGACATTTCCCCGGCCCTAACAATCATAATGGAAATATTAATGATCAATTAAACTCTTAATTCTAATCTAAGATTAGAAACTGACGCGTTGACAATTTCTTTCGGAGAATGGAAGCTGAAATGACTTGAATTTTAACCCTTAGAAATTTCCTGAGTTTTTGAACACTCTGGAACTAGACGACTCAAGAATACTAGTCATATGTTGTGATAATGACTTAGGATCCCAACTTGTAAGACAAATAGTGTGTTCTAGGTCATTGGATATGATAAGACTCCATACGAGTCGTATAGAGATAGTACAAAAAAGTAGGGCCAATCGTATGTTAAACAGTGTGCATTCTTCATCATGTAATGCCTAAGGTATGACTATAGGGTACCAATCGTTTGATGTTGATATGATTTAGGCCATGAAATCGTATGTTGGATAGAATTGCAGTCTAACTTTCTGCCCAGGGTACCAGTTAGGGATACTATCATATGATTGGAAATGGGTGAGGGGTCCAAACCACTCCCACATACGTTAATTTTATAGGTTTTAACCTGAAGGTAATAAGGATATTTCCCACCCTAAACCCTTAAGACCTCACATCCTATAACACCCTTTTGGCCTCTCATTACTCACTTTAGAAGATTAAAACACTCTCAAACCTCTCTCTAAAGGCTCTTAAGAAGATTGGACTAGGGTTTCTTCAAGGTGTGAATAAAAATATCTTCGTGAATCTTCATAACTCAGGTATGTTAATCCTCCCCATTATTAGTTAAAACTAAAAGCATGTTTTTAATGTTTTTCATGGCATTATTGTGGGTTTGTTTGGTTTTGAAATATATGTTGGGGCTTTTAGTTACTAATGTTGGATAATGTTTTTATATGTTCTATTTATGGTTTTTTTTATGTTATAATGGTGTGTTGAACATATGGTTTCATAGGAATGGTTAATTGGTTCTTAGTTTTGGTCTTGGAAATCTTATGCCGTCAACATCTTTGTTAAAATGACCAGGAGAATAATTTGGTCACATACTTTTTCTATTATTGAAAACCTTGTATTGCATGATATGGTAATGGAGCATAAATTGGTTTGGTTGGTTTTAAATAGATTGGAAAGGCCCTGGTAGCCATGGAAACCAAATTGATTATTGTGCTATGAAAATTGGTAATAAACTCAACCCATTGCATAATTGATTTTGGTTTATGCATTATTACTTGGTTTGGTTTATTTCTTGAAACTAATGCATGGCATAAATGGTTAATTGGTTAAGGATGGTTTTGAAAACCTTGTAAGGGTACACAAGAATTCCCCAAGTGGTATTATAATTAAAACCTTGTGGGGTACATGTGAATCCCCAAAGTAATTTAAATATTAGACTCTATAGGATACATGGGAATCCCCTTAGTGTTGGCTAATGACATTTCTTGTAAGCTATAGTCGGTATGACGATACTACTAATTAATCCCTTAATAATTAACTCTTGGAATTGGTTATTTGGTTGTGTGTGATAAATGTTTTAATTGGGCAATAATAAGGGTTGTAATAGCTAGCCATGAAAGTGTGAGTCTAAAAGGTTGACACTGGAAACTCATGTTTGCTGACATTAGGATTGGTCTTGTTGACCATGTACATATGGGGTACAAGGGAATCCCCCAAGTATATACACATACATATGTATCATAGTGGGCAAAGGGTACAAGGGAATACTCAGCCACATATGGTATCTCTAGTGTGTAAGACTGCATGCATTGGGCCCGTTGAAGGGGTAGCGTTGGACCCATGTAGCTCGTGGGTATATTATGAAGGTGACACTTCACAACCCAAGTTAAATATTTTAAATGCATGCTAAACTTAGTTCCCTTTCCTGGCATGCTATATAATTATTTATATATATGTCATTACATAGGGTTATTTATTTTGGTTTTGAGTAATGGCATTATTTTATCTTTACTCCTAAGTACGTGCTAGCGTTCACCCGCTAACCTATTTTTAGGTGGTGTATCCCCATACGATGCAGGAATTGGCCATTCTATCACACCTCCTACTCAGTGACTTGGTGAGTCAAGGACAACTTGAGTTAGATTGAAGTGGTGAGCTTCCATTCTTCATAAGGCCCATTTCATGTTATGATTTATCTTATGCTTTTATTATTCTCTTGACACTTATTTTTGGCTATGGTCAGGGGCATGCCCCGACTAGATATTCTTAGACATTATTTTGAGGCTTTATATGGACAACTGTGGACTTAGGTATATTATGGTTTTGTTTGGTTTAGACGGTATGGATTGGTAGGGTTAGTCTCAGTTCTAGACTTATCCCAAAGTTATTGAAATTTTAATATTCTATCTAGTTATATGTTCAGAGTTCATCCGACATGGGTTGTATATTAGTTGGTTAGATTGGGTATAAGGAGTGGTCTCTGGTCCCAGTCGTACTTGATATGCTTGACACGATGAGGACCTTGTTTGGGTTATGTTATCTTACTATAGGATCCTAGGTTTTGGTGTCATGGCCTGTTCACAAAGCCGTGTCGATTAGATTCTCTTTATGGGTGTGTAGCACACCACACTTATAAGGGAGAGGATATGAGGTATCTAGGAATTTTTTACTTGGATATGAGGTATCTAGGAATTTTTTACTTTCTTGTTTTTCTATTTTTGGTCTATAGAGTCTAGGGTCCTGAACGCTCCCCTAAATTTTCTTTTATTTGCTTTTTGATCATGCTCTTCCGATGATCTGAAGCTTATAAAACTCACCTATCCCACTCAAGGATGATGTGGATAGATCTCATCTAACTAATGGGGTACTGGCATAGTCAGGGGTTGCTGCTTCTAATTTTCCCTATGGCGTTCCATCGGTCTCCACTGCGTCAACTTCAGAAGGTCACACTCATTCTCAGTCACCCCAAGAAGATGTTACTAATCCCAAGTTTTGATGTTCTATTCAACTGTTGACTAGATAGTGATATTTTTATCATGAAAGTTTGATCTTATTAGTATGAGAAAGAATAAGGCAAGGTCAAGAAATAGGCGAAGCAAGAAGTCCCAATAATCAAACTGGGAGAGGGGTCAGAGAAATAGTGGTAGAGATGGTGGGTAGTGGTCTGAGCAAGGGAATCTAAGAACTTCCTTGGTGGTTGTCAGTATCTTTTATCCTTAGTTTTCTGGTGATTATCATTTTTGGGATGGTGGAGGTCAGTCAGCCCCACCCTATCCTTCCTATGGTTTTGTAGTCTGTTGCACTATTGTTATTGCTATAAGGAGAGAAATTGGTGTTTTAGCTATAGTCAGTTGGGTAACATATAGCGGGAGTGTGCCACAAGGATTGCCACTAGGGAAAATAGGATCCCGATAGCCACCTCCCTAGATTTTGCACCAAGAGGTGTTGCTTCTGGCTTAGGCACTGGATGAGATCGTTCTTATGATCTCACTACTCGACAGGAGTTCAAAGTATTGCCTAATGTCGTTACTGGTACATTGAAACTTTTTTCATGTGATGTTCACTGTTTACTTGATTCAGAGTCCACTCTTTCTTATGTGACTCCATTTGTGTCTGTGTATTTTGGTTTCGATCCTAAGGTTTTTTTAGACCTTTTCTATTTCTACCCTGGTGGGTGACTCTGTGGTGACTTAAAGAGTCTATAGAAGATTTTGGTAGATCTAATTGAATTAGATATGGTTGATTTTGATGTCATATAGGGGGTGGATTGGTTTCACTCATACTATGCATCTCTTGACTGTTGGACCTGTAAGGTTGTCTTTAAATTTCCTAATGAGCTAGTTATTAAATTGGAGGGTGGTTCCCTAGCTCCTAAGGGGAATTTAATATCATATCTTAGATCTCAGAGGTTAATCTCCAAAGGGTGTCTCTATCATCGAGTTCGGTTTAAAGATTCTAACTGGAGGGTCCTTCATTACATTTTGTCCTAGTGGTGAATGAAATTCCCAAGGTCTTCCCCGATGACATTCCTGGTGTCCCGATAGGGAAATTGAGTTTGTATTGATCTTGTTCTAGACACTTGTCCTATTTCTATTGCCCTGCATAGAATGGCCCCAGCTGAGTTGAAGGAGCTTTAGGAGCATCTAAAGGATCTTTTATACAAGGATTTTATCTATCCTAGTGTGTCCCCTTAGGCTGCTTTCATTCTTTTGTGTATAAGGGGGATTGTTTCCTAAGGATATGTATAGGTTAATAGCGGGTGGATAAGGAATTTGGGGTGACCTCCTCGTGGGGTAGACTACATATATATATATTTTTCATGGGGTACTCAGTTGATAGTGCATAATGGTTGATATTTACTAAGTTTAAACCTTAGATATTGATTTTGGTTAAAGAAGTATTTTATCCCGAGGATAGATATACAAGAATTATAGGGGTAGATTGGTAGGTTTGGTAAAGTGTGCTAAAGGAATGAGGTTGATGACTTAGGGAAGGGGTAGGGAAAGTTATGATATAAAAGTCGAAGGTCCAAGTTGAACTGATGGATTAGGGATAAATCATTAAATGGGTTAGGGCATGGGGTTTGTGGGGCTATGATGGACCCCAGGTAGAATCTGGATAGATAAGGTTTAAAGTATAAAAGAGCTAAGTGTCCCTGGTACATGTACGTAGTGATAGCCCTTATAGAAGAGTGTTGTTCTTGTAGGTGTAGTAAGATGGAGATCGAAGGGCAAATCTTAAATTTTCTTCTAGTGGTAGACTTGAAGGGAAAGTCGAGGTAAATTTTTACTCCTCTTCTAGAGATTCCCTCTTATTTTGATTAAGAGGGCACTCTACTAGTGTTGCACACATTCTAATAGTGCTTATGCCTAAGGTCTGCATTCTATGAACTGCGTATGTCCATACTCCATCCCCTAAATCAAAGGTAATAATGGCCCTCAGAAATCTAGGCTTCAAAGTGTTCAAGATCTATTCCATGATACTCATAACCTGTATGTTCATGTCTCACGTCATGCCTGGTTCCAAGAAATAGTAGTTTCAAGCGACAATCCTCGGCTTGTTCCTTGAATATGAATCTCGACTTTACATTACACTACCTATGATGTATGTGGTCATGTTTTTTCTGGTGCCCGGTCCTAAGGACTTTTACTATGGTGTGTTTATGTTGGAATAATCCTTAATTTATAACCTTGGTGATTTCCTTGGAGTACCTCATGTCTATTGTACCGTGTCTCATTTTAAAGGTCTCGGCTTGGGTAGTGCAATAGATAGGAGTTGTAATTAGGAAGTAACCCCCCTTCTTCGTGATGTGTACACAATAGTTCCTGAGTGAACCTTCTTATGTTAGGATGGTATACCCTTGGAAGCGTAGTGATGTGTTAGACGAGAGAGTAGATGTCCTATATTGTGAAATCATGGGGTGACTACTCAAGCTAAGGTTATAAGTGTAGATGGAAGAATGAGATGAATGTTGTCATATGAAATAGTTGTGGAGGGGAATCGTGGTGAAGACCTTTGTGATAGTGATTAAGGGTGTTAGTTTTGGTGAGGGAATCCATACAGTGGGTGTAGTAAAGATAGGCTGGAGCGTGGTGATTGATAAATACCTAACCATTATGTTATGCGCTCCTTGATTATAGAAATAGACAGGGTAGTATTTTCAGGGCGGTGTAAAGTGTAGGGTCCTATGGCTTTCACTAGCCCCATTAACTCAAAGTTAGTCTTTAACATGGTATAAATATGAGTGTGTACTCAGGCCCTCATAGTGATGCGTTCTCGGGGAGGGAGTTGGGATATTGAAATGGAGGGGTTTTGTCTTCATGGTTGAAATCTTGGTGGAGAGTGTAGACATATTTAAGGGATATTAGATGCATTGGTTAGGGAGTAAGGAGCTTTGTGGGGAGCTAGAGGGGACATAGAGTTTGACTACCCATTTTTTCTCTCCGTTCCAGATAATCGTGCTTAAAGTAGGTGTTCTTCATCACACTTTGTTTTCTAACTTAGTTAAAGTAAAGATTGATTTCCTTGCATCCTTGTTTTCTAACCTGGTTAAAGGTCAGAGTAGCGGTATTTGGGGTTTAAATCGTGCAAGTCATGCCTCGTTCCATCGTTTAAGGATGAATGATCATAGTGGGGGAGAATTGAAACACCTTGAGTTTTGACCCTTAGAAATTTACTGAGTTTGTGAACTCTCTGAGAACCATACGACTGAAGCATACTAGTCGTATGTTTTTCCTACGACTTAGAATCACAAGTCGTATGATAAACAGTGTGTTCTATGTTAATTTCTGTCCAAGGTACGACAAGATTCCATATGATTCTCATGGAGATCGTATGAGAAAGTAAAGCCAATCATATGTTAAACAATGTGAATTCCTAATCATGTACTGCGTAGGATACGACTATAGGGTACCAATAGTATAATGTTGATATGAGTTAGGCCATGAATTCATATGTTGGACATAATTGTAGTCTAACTTTCTATTTAGGGTACTAGTTAGGGGTACTACTCATGTGATTGGATATGAGTGAGGGGTCCAAGCCGTACCCATCTGCAATATGTTTACAACTTTTTAAGCTTTGGGTATTCTAGACATTTCCCACCCTAAACCCTTAAGATCCCAAGTCCTATAAAACCCTTTTGGCCTCTCATTACTCACTCTAGAAGATCAAAACACTCTCAAAACTCTCTCTAAAGGCTCTTAAGAAGATTGGGCTAGGGTTTCTTCAAGGTATTCATCTAGAGGCTTAAGGATCAAAATCTCTCTATGAATCTTCATAACTCAGGCATTTTACTCCTCCCTCATTTTTAGTTCGAACTAAAAGCATTTTTTACTTAATGGTTTTCATGGCATTATCGTGGGTTTGTGTTGGATTTGAAATATATTTTGGGGGTTTTAGTTACTAATGGTTAGATAATGTTTTCCGATGTTATACTTATGGTTTTTCATGTTATAATGGTGGTTTGAACATGTGGTTGCATGGGAATGGTTAATTGGTTCCTGGTTTTGGTTTTGGAAATATTATGCCCTTAATATGTTTGTTAAAATGTCTAGGAGAATGATTTGGTCACATACTTTGTCTATTATTAAAAATCTTGCATTGCATGATATGTGGTATGGCCCGAACTAATGCCCAGTTATGTCGGTGCCTCAAGCCCAATCGGGATACAATACCACCCCTATCAACTAACCATCAATACCCTACACCATATGTCGAATACATTCCGATGATATAACATAACAAGATGAAACAATCATAAATAAAATACAGTTAAACGGTGTTAGCCCCAATACCAATACCAATGCCAAGGCTGACACCGACACCGACACAACCCATGTCAACCCAAAGTAGTCTCAGAAAGCTTCTATCTAAAGTCAAAACAACGCCTGGTTGGGACATGCCCCTGACCATAGTCAAAAACCAAAGTCTAAGAAATAACAAAAATATGTAGAGAATACCATAACATGAAATGAAGCCTTCTAGAGTATGGAAGCTCACCACTTTAATCCAACACAAAGCTATCACTGAATTCGAGTCACTGCGTAGGAGGAGTAGTATGGTTGGTTCCTGCATTGCATGGAGATACGGTTCCTGAAGACGGGTCAACAAGTGAATGCTAGCATGAACTCAGGAGTAAGGATAAAATAATGCCAACATTCAAAACCAAGTAAATATCCATATGCAATCACATCCATCAATCCATATATATATATATAACCCATGCAGGGAAAGGGAATCGGGTTTAGCATGCATTTAAAAACTTAACCTGGGTTTACGTAGCTTTCCCATCATAATCCATCCATAGGTTATATGGGTCAAGTTTTACCCCCTAAAAAGGTCCCCAATATGTTTAGCCACATGAACTGGAGATATCAAAGGGGTCGGGGATTCCCATGTACACTTCTCCCTCTATGATACATAAATACAAGTGTAAACTTAGGGGATTCTCGTATACCCCACAAATATAAGGTCGCCATGACCAACACTCATGTTGGAAAATATGAGTTTCCAGTGTCTATCCTTTAGAATCATACCTTAATAGTAAGCTATCGAAACCCGCCATTATTTCCCAATTAAAACCATTAGCACTCAACCAAACCACCAATTCCATGTGTTAATTACCAAAGGATTATGTAGTAGTATCGTCATACCTACTATAGCTTGCAAGCAATGTCATTAGCCAACACTTAGGGGATTCCCATGTACCCCACATGATTACCAATTAAGCCAAAACCATTTCCACTAAGGACATACCAAATCATTTAAAACCAACCAAACCAATTTAAGTTCCATCACTATATTATGCAATGCAATAGTTTCAATAAAAGTGAAACTATGTGACAAAACCATTCTCATAGGCATTTTATCAAACATGTTGATGGAATATAGTTTCCAAAACCAAAACCAAGAACCAAATTACCATTCCCATGAAACCACATGTTCAAACAACAATTATAATATGAAAAATAATAAGTAAAGCATGGGAAAACAATATCCAACCATTTACAACCGAGAACCCCAACATATAATTCAAAACCAACCAATACCCATAATTAAATTATGAAAACCATTTATTAAAACATGAATTTAGTTGAATTAACAATGAGGGAGGAGTATAAAGCCTTAGATACCAAAGATTACAGAGACAAACCATTCTTAAGAACCTTAATTGACTACCTTGAAGGAAACCCTAGCCTTTTCTTAACCCATAAACCTTGAGAAAAATTTGAGAGTGTTTTAATCTTTCAAAGTGAAGAATGACGGACCAATTAATGTTATAGGAAGTGGGTCTTATGGGTTTTGGGGTGGGAAATGTCTAGAATGTTCTAAGCTTAAAAGCTGAAAAAGGTGTGCAGGAGGGTACGACCACTCCACCCAAAACCGTACCCACAACATATGGTGGTAACCACCACTCGTACCTAGGTAGCAACTTGGACCCCCAACACTGTCCAATATATGAGTTTATGGCCTAAATCATATCCAATCATTCTACAAGTACCTTCTAACCATACCCTAGGCAGCCTACCAAGAGCATGACACACTGATTAATATAAGAGTGTCTTTCCTCACTAGTATAATCTCCATACTACTCTTATAGGATCCATTCATATCTTGGACAGTAACCAACCAATATCACACTGAGTAACCAAAACTACACTGAGTAACATACGACTAAAGACCCTAAACCCTACCCACATCATACGACAAGTACCCTCAAGTCATATAATGTCTAGAAGCTCAAATTTAAGAATTTTTCTAAGGGTGAAAAGCCTGGGTATTTCAATATGGTAATGAAACCTAAATTGGTTTGATTTGTTTTAAATGGATTAGAAAGGCCCTGGTGTCTATGAAACCCAAATTGATTGTTGTGGTATGGAAATTGGTAATTAACTCAACCTATTGTATAATTGTTTTTGGTTTATACATTATTACTTGGTTTGGTTTGTTTTTTGAAACTAATGCATGACATAAATAGTTAATTGGTTAAGGATGGTTTTGAAAATCTTGTGGGGTAAACGGGAATCACCCAAGTGTTATTACAATGAAAACCTTGTAGGGTACATAGGAATCTCCAAGTGATTTAAATAATAGAATTTGTGGGGTACATAGGAATCCCCTTAAGTGTTAGCTAATGACATTGCTTGCAAGAAATAGTTGGTATGACAATACAACTAATTAATTCCGTAATAATTAACTCTTGGAATTGGTGCTTTGGTTGTGTGTGATAAATGTTTTAATTGGGAAATAATAGGGGGCGTGATAGCTAGATGTGAAGTAGTGAGTCTGAAAGGTTGATACTGGAAACTCATGTTTGCCGACATGAGGATTGCTTTTTATTAGCACGTACTTGTGGGGTACAAGGGAATCCTACAAGTATATACACGTAAATATATGTCATAGAGGGTGAAGGGTACAAGGGAATCCTTGCCACCTATGGTATCTCCAGTTCGTGCGGCTACATGCACTGGCTCCTGTTCAGGGGGTAACACTAGACCCATATAGCCCTTGGGTGGATTATGATGGTGATGCTTCACAACCTAAGTTAAAGGTTTTAAATGCATGCTAAACCCATTTCCGTTTTCTGGCATGGTATATATGTATATGTGCATGTGATTGCATAGGGTTATTTACTTTGGTTTTGAATAATGGCATTATTTTATCCTTACTCATGAGTACGTGCTAGCGTTCATCTGCTAACCTGTGTTCGGGCATTGTATCCCCATGTAGTGTATGAAATGACCATACTATCACACCTCCTTCTTAGAGACTTAGTGATTCAGAGAAAACTTGAGTCAGACTGAAGTGGTGAGCTTCCATTCTCCGGAAGCCCCATTTTATGTTATGGTTTATCTTATGCTTTTACTATACTCTTGACATTTGTTTTTGGCTATGATCGGGGGCATATCCCAATAAGATATGGTTAGACATTGTTTAGAGGCTTTGTATGGAAAGCTGTGGCCTTGGGTATATTATGGTTTTGTTTGGTTTAAACGGTATGACTTGGTTGGGCTGGTCTCAATTCTTGACTTATCCCAAAGTCATCGAAATTTTAATACTCTATCTTTATATGTTTGGATTTTATCCAATATGGGTTGTATATTGGTTGGGAAGATTGGGTATAGGGGGTGGTCTCAAGTCCATGTCAGACTTGAGATGCCCAACATGATGAGGCCCTAGTATAAGTCATGTCAGAAGCTCACTAATTCACTACCGGCGACCGATGAACCGAGCCGATCAACCTAACATTGCACAAGAAAAGTAGAAGTATTGTCGATGCCTATATTTTATGTGGATACAGTGTTTGGAGACGGTTTGTGGATTGCGCACTAGCATGTAACTAAGGAATAAGGGATAAAAGAAAGCCAAGTTAAATCCAATTCAAAACCATGTGTACATCAACATATACTTACATAAATAATATGCAGGGAAAGGGAACGAGGCATAGAATGCACTTTAAAACATTGGCCTGGATTGTTTAGCTCAACTGTCATAAAAAGGCACCGATGAGCTATACGGGTCCAGCTCTTCATTAGCTTGAGGACTCTAGTGTGTGTAGCTATACGAACCAGAGGATGTACATATGCACCATGGGGTACGCAAACCTCCTAATATACCTAGGTGACTTGAGCACCCAATCATGTGATATAATGTGGGGGACTCGAACCTCCCAATCATAAAAAATAATAAGAGGGACTCAAAGAACCCAGTAATTTATACCCTACGTAGGACACCACAATTTTCAGTATTATTCCCTCAAGATTTCAACTTTCACTAATCAGTTACTCAAGCCTCAGTAAAGCCTAATTAAATCATTATGATACATTCCCATTCATTGATCCATAATACACATTTAGGCATACACTGTTGGTATCGTCGTACCAACTACACTTGCAAGGTAACATCAACATGAGATCACAATTCCATTAACTTGGGAAAACTACTCCCTTTGTTCATTAAATAAAACTACCATGTTTTACCTCTGTATATCCTAGATTGTTTTGAAAACAATTCAATGCAATTTTACTCGTACTCAAAACACCTTTCACAAAATTGGGTTGGGGTTATTGCCAATTCAATAATCAATATTTACAAAATTTGGGTGCTTCACAATCCCCTAGTTATTCACCATACCCACACATCAATTTGGTTTCCGAACCACCATTTAAAACATAACCATTACATATACAGACATGAAACATCACATAAACAGCAATCATTCAAAACCCTCAACCCATGTTCAAAAAACCAACACAAAGACCATATGAATAATACTTTAACCAGATATTTAACAAACTAACAATTGGGGAAGAGTAATATGCCTGAAAGATTCTTAATTATGGTGAAGAAACCTTGAATTAATCATTAGATGCTCAAACTTGAGAAAACCTTAACTTGTTTCTCTTGAAGGAATTTGAGAGAGTAAAGAGGTTTTTCTTATTAGTCAAAGTATTAAAATAATGCCCTAAAGGTTATGACTCATAACGACACGTTATGACTCGTTACCACGAGTCGTAGCCAAGACAGTATCATTAGGCACACCTACTATTGACCCTTGACTTACATCATATGACTCATTATGGGAACCTAAAACTCATTAGGTCCTAGTCGTCACCAGGACAACAACCTTTGGAACATACACTACTTTGACTGCGGTTGGGATATCATGACTCGTAAAGACTCCATACAACTCATTCTGAGCCACTCATACTCAAAGAAAAAACCTTAGCGACAAATATTGGTCAGACTACGATTTGGGTCCTTATGACTTGTCAAGACTTCTTAAGACTCATAAGGGGAGTTGTAGTAAGGATAGTGAGGATAAAATTTCAGAAATTTTATGAACAAAAAATCCAAGGTTTTGCATGCTCACCCCTTAGGATCATTCATCCTCGAATGATAGCACAAGGCATTCATTAGCACGATTTGACTCCAAACACAACCACACTTACCTTTAACAAAGATAGAAAACAAATATATTAAGAATTACACATACCTCGAGCATGACTATCTAAAATAGGAAACAAGAGTGGGTACTTGGACTTCATGTCCTCTTCAGCTTCCCAAGTGGCCTCTTCGACCTTTTGGTTCTTGCATAGAAACTTTACTGAAGCCACGTCATTTGCTCCTAACCAGCAAAAATCTCAATCGGGACTTCCTCATAGGACAAGGAATCTGAGAAACCCAGACTTTCCAAATAAAAGAAATAACCAAGGAAGGATCACCTATGTACTTTTCAACATTGACACATGGAATATTAGATCAATGGAACCAAACTCGAAGGAAATTCAAACTCATAAGCCACATTGCCCACTCTCCCTAATATACCAGGGACTGAGTTTTCCTACTTTTCAAACCGTATTAGTCCATTCATGGGAGACACCTTTAAGAATACCAAATCATCCATATAAAACTCCAAGTCCCTTCCCCTTGCATCCACATAGCTTTTTGGTGACTTTTGGCAGTCTTAAGCCTAAGCCTATCTCAAATCATCTTCACCTTCTCCATAGATTGGTGAATCAATAGGAGACCTACACCTCTTGCCATTCAAAGATTCAGATGGGCTATCCCAATACTTGACTGATAGCTATTATTATATGCAAACTCAATAAGAGAGAAATGGTCAACCCAACTACCACCAAAATAAATCACACAAGACCTTAGCATATCTTCTAAAGTCTGTATCATCCTCCCTGATTGTCCATCTATCTGAGGATAGAAAGTGGTGCTAAGGCTCCACTGAAAAGAATGCCAAAAGTGATATGAAAATTAAGTACCTTGATCAGATATGATGGAAACTAGAGCACAATGCAACTTAACGATATCCCCAATGAAGATCTTTGGATAATCCTCCACCAAATAATTAGTCCTAATTGGTAAGAAGTGAGCAGACTTAGTAATCTTATCCACTATGACCCAAATGGAGTTGAATTAATGATGGGACCACGAAAGACTAGTAATGAAATCCATATTAATCACTTTCTTTTTCCACACGGTCAATTCAATCTCTTGAGACAACCCATCGGGTCTCAAGTGCTCCAATTTTGCTTGTTGACAAACCATACACTTGGTCATAAAATTGGCCATATCCCTCTTCAAGTTATTCCACTAATAAATTTCTCTTAAGTCATTGTACATCTTTGTCAAATCAGGATGAACAGTATACCTCGACTCATGAGATTTAGCCCAAATCCTCTCTTGCAACCCATCAACGTCTGGAATATATAACCTACCTTGGTAACTAAGATACCATCAACACTGATCTCAAAAGCCATCACCTTCTGGTGACCCACATCATATCTGATCTACATCAAGATAGGGTCCAAGACATATTTTTCCTTCACCTCAGCACCAAGAGATAACTTCACCACCTCTTTTATAATTACACCACCATTCTCAGAGTCCAAGCGATGAACTCCAAAATTAGCTAAACGGTGAATATCTTTCACCAATTCATGCTTCTTCTTATCTACATGGGACAAGCTTTCTATGGACAACTTGCTAAAAGCATCAGCAACCATGTTAGTTTTACTTGAATGATAATGAAGACTCATGTCATAGTCTTTGAGAAACTCAATCTATCTCGCCTGCCTGAGATTTTCAACTTCTTCTAGATAAGTACATACTACAAAATCTTATGGTCCAAGAAGATGTCAACATAGACTCCATACAAATAATGGCGCCAAATCTTCAAGGCAAAGACCACAGCCAACAACTCCAAATCATGAGTCTAATAGTTCTTCTCATGTATCCTTACATGCCTAGAAACATATGCAACCACCTTACCATGCTGCATCAACACACAACCCATTCCTATTCGGGATGCATCACAGTAAATAATAAAACTATCAGTACCTTTTGGTAGAGTCAAAACCAGAGTCGAAGTTAACTTATCTTTCAGCTTCTCAAAACTACCCTCACAAGCATCTGACCATAAAAATTTCACCTTTTTCTAAGTCAACTTAGTCATTACGATAGCAATGGAAGAGAAACTTTCCACAAACCTCCATAATAACCGGCTAAACCCAATAAGCTCTGAATATCGGTTGGATTAGTGGGTCTAGGCCACTTCTTAACCAATAAAACATTCTGTGGATCCACCATAATCCCTTCACTAGAAATAATATGACCTAGATAAGTCACAATATTCAACTAGTACTCTCACTTAGAGAATTTAGCATACAATCGTTGCTCCTTATGGGTCTACAACACTAGGCGAAGATGATCAACATGATCTACCTCACTCTTTAAATATACAAAAATATCATCAATAAACACAATTATAAACATATCTAAGAACTAACAAAATTCCTGGTTAATAAGATCCATGAATGCCACCGGGGCATTTGTTAAACCAAAAACTCAAAATGACCATACGAGGTTTGGAAAGCAGTCTTAAGGACATCCATTTTCGTAATCTTCAACTGATGGTAACTCGATTGAAGATCAATCTTAGAAAAGTACTTAACACCTTGAAGCTGATCAAAGAGATCATCAATCTAAAGAAGTGGATATTTATTATTCACAGTAACCTTATTCAAATAGTAGTAATCTATACATATCTAAGGGGACCCATCTTTCTTATACACGAAAAGCATGGGAGCACCCCATGAAGACACACTAGGGTGAATAAATCCCTTGTCTAGAAGATCTTTTAGCTACTCCTTAAGTTCTTTCAACTCAGTCGGAGCCATTCTATAGGTAGGGATAAAAATAGGATGAATGTTTGAAAAATGATCAATCATAAAATAAATTTCCCTATCGAGATGAATACCAAGAAGATCATCACGAAACATCTCGGGAAATTTACAAACCATAAGGACAGATTGCAAGGAAGGACCTACGGATCTAGAATCCTTAGCATGCACTAGATGGTAGAGGCACCCTTGGAAATAAATTTTCGAACTCTAAGATACAAAATGAACCTTCCCTTAGGCACTAGGTAACTACCTTTCTATTTGATCACTGGCTCATTATAGAAGTGAAAACTTACCCTTCAGGTCCGACAATCAAGAAATGCATAGCATAAGTATAACTAATCCATCACCAAAATCATATCAAATTCTAATATGTCTAACTCAATCAGATCCACTAAGTTCTTCCTACCACAAACTAACATCATACAACCCCTATAAACACTTCTAGCCATAATGAAATCACCCATTAGAGTAGATATAGAAAAAGGATCCAAAATATACTCGGGATTAGAGCTAAAATGAATAGCCATATGAGGGGTCACATAAAAGAGGGTACACTTGGGATCAAGTAGACAATATAATTCTTGAGAGAAAAGTTTAAGCCTACTAGTAATAATATTGGGGGATGCCTCAAAATCTTGACGAGAGGCAAGAGCGTACATACGGTTTTGACCAGCGCTAGAGCCAGAAGCAGAAGTAGAACTCTTAGGTGCAAGAGCTGACGAAATAGTAACAAGGATCAGAAGCAACCCTACAGGGACAATCCCTTTACATATGACCAATCTAACCACATCTAAAGCAATTATTCCTCCCTTTTTTATGAACACTATGATGCACCCAGCCACAAAATCTACAAGAAGGATATGACAGAGCTGACTGAGCCCCACTACTCTGAGGCTGGGCTCCCTATGCCCTAGGACCAATATTATTCTAAAAATGATGATCACCCGATGGATTCAGATAATGAGAACTAGCCACCTTGTAGGAACCATAATTATCACACTTTTTCTTAGACCATTTTCCACCATCTCTACCACTTTGTTGTTGACCTCGATCCTGATATATTCTGCCTTTCACTTATTTCTGCTTTTTCCTTATTTTCCTCTTCCACTTGTTGCATATGCACCAAGAGTTTAGAGATGTCTATATCCTTGTTCAATAAGGCAGCCTTACTTTCCATAATCAAATCACAGGACAACTTAGAAGCAAACTTCCTTATTCTAGCACTCATGCTAGATACTAATTTTGGAGCATATCGCGATAGCTAATGAAACTTCATGGCATACTCCTTTACTGTCATCACTTTTTGCTTCAAATTCATGAATTCCTCAGCCTTCACATCTCTCTACTCCTAAAGAAAGAAGCAATCAAGAAAAGAACTAGAGAATTCATCCCATAAAGTGGACTCAGTATCATCACACCTAGATTAGTCCTACTCCTCATAACACTGATATGTCATATCCTTCAACTAATAGGTAGCAAGCTCTACAACCTCCACATCAGTAGCATACACCACATGAAAAATATTTTCTATCATTAATGAAATTTTAAAAATCTTTTTCAACTATAGAACAAGTGAAGGTCAGATGACTCAACCTCATAAATTGGACAACTCTAGTGACCTCAGAAAATAGAGAAAGTAAAGCAACACACTCAATTAGAGAGGCCACCAACTAGGTAAGAAAATGGATCAACTGGCAAAACTTAGTGTTAGACACACCAGCTTGAGGTGTTCAAGAAAAGCTAGGGGAACCAGTGGAACTCCAATAGGGCAATCATAAGTAGAGACCCTAGACCAAGTTTAAACTCATTGAGTAGGACAGGCTTAATCTATATTGTCCTCATGTTGGAAAGAAGAGTTTCCACGAGTGTCAGATCTTATGGGAGGCATGATCTTAAAAGCGAATATATGGGAATTAGAGAAGATTTCATGATCTTAGACTCTATAGCCCAAAATAGGACAACAAGAAAGGGAAATATTCCTAAATGCCTTGTAGCCTCTCCCTTGTAAGTGTAGCATGCTACACACCCATAAAAGTAACTCTACTTGACGTGACTTTGTGGATATCTAAAAACACCAAATCTAGGCTCTGATACCAACTTTGTCACAACCCAAACCAGGGCTCGGCCATAATGGGAATCTCAAGTACAACGAGGTTCGAAGACACCCCTACACCTACTAAACAAAACACAATACCACCAGCATTGAATGAATCCTAAACATATAGAAAGATATCATAAGATAATCTTAAGGAATTTAAGATATGTCTATAGTCAATAATCGACCAAAAATGACCAACCATTATCACCTAGGTCCACAATAATCCATAAATTCTTCTAATAAAACTAAAATCAATAAAGCATTAGGATATGCCCCCGACCCTGACAACGACAATGACAATGTTAATGATAAAGTAAAATCTCAATTCAAATCTAAGACTAGAAGCTGATGAAATGACCAAGTCTTTAGGAGAATGAAAGATCATCACTTCACCACCGACGAACCGAGCCGATCCATCTAACATTATGCAAGAAAAGTAGAATTATCTCTGGTGCCTGCATCATGTAGGGAAGCATAATCTGGAGATGGTTAGCAGGTTGAGCACTAGCATATAACACAGGGATAAGGGATAAAATATAGCTAAGTCAAATCCAATTCGAAACCATATGCACATCATCATATACATAAATAAATAATATGTTGGGAAAGAGAACAAGGCTTAGCATGAACTTTAAAACTTTTTCCTACATTATGTAGCTCACCCATCATAAGAAGGCAACCACGGGCTATATGGGTCCAACTGTTTCCTATATGGAAGGGCCCTAGTGCGTATAGCCACACAAACTAAATGATGAATATATGCATCACAGGGGACTAGAACCTCGCGGCATACCAAGATGACTTAAGTAACCAATCATGTGATATAATATGGGGGACTCAAACCTCTAAACCATACAATAATAATAAGGGGAACTCAAACCACTCAGTCATTTAGGCCCCAGCGTTGGCAATTGTAGTTTCTATTATTGGTTCCTCGGGACCTTCACTTTCACGACTCAACTACGAAACCCTTATTAAAGACCAATTAAATTATTTATCACACATTTCCATTCATTGATTCATAATACATAGTTAGGCATACACTGTTGGTATCGTCATACCAATTACACTTGCATAGGTAACGTCAACTTGCCATCACATTTCCATTAACTTGGGAAAATAACACCCATTATTCATTAAATAAAATCACCATGTTTTAATAATCTCTTTGTATCCTGAGATTGTTTCAAAAATAATTCAATGCAATTTTACTCGACCTCAATACAACTTTCACAAAATTAGGTTTGGGTTATTGCCAATTCAATTATCAATATTCACAAAATTTAGGGAATTCACAATACCCTAATTATTTTCCATATCCATGCATCAAATTGGTTTCAAAACCACCATTTAAAATATAAACAATACATATACAAACATGAAGCATCACATAAACAATAATTATTCAAAGCCCTCAACTCGTGTTCAAAAACCAATATCAAAACCATATGAATAATACTTTCAAACATATGCTTTTAACAAAGTAACAATTAAGAAAGGCTAACATGCCTGAAAGATTCTCAATTATATAGAAGAAACCTTGAATAGACCCCTAGATGCTCAACCTTTGGGAAACACCAACTTGCTTTGCTTGAAGGAATTTGAGAGAGTAAAGAGTTTTTTTTTTATTTGTTACAATGTTAAACTAATGCCCTAAAGTTGCCTTATGGGCATAGGGTCTAAGTGGGTCAAGAAGGAAATGTCCAAAGTGCCCTCAACTTAAAAAATAAAAATTTATCGCCAGTGACTATGGGTCACACTACAACTCGTAACGACATATTACGACTCATTACTATTAGTTGTATCCAAGACAATGTTATTAGGCACACCTATTGTTGACCCCATGACTTCGTCAAACTACTTATTAGGGTACCTTATGACTCATTGGTTCTTAGTTGTCACTAGGATAACAAATCTTGGAACATACACTGGTTTGACTACAGTTCAGACATCATGGCTCATAATGTATCCATACGACTCATAGTGAGACACTTGTACTCAAAGCAAAAACCTTACACACACACTGGTCAGGCTATGATTTTGGTCCTTATGACTCATCAAGACTCCCTATGACTCATAGAGGGAGTCATAGTCAAGACACTAAGGATAAAATTTTAGAAACTTTCAAGGATCATAAATTTGGGTATTGCAATAATTTTATTAGCTTGCCAGCATATTGGTATGATAATACCATTTGGTGATGCTCTAATGAAAGGTTCATTTGTTAATGAAAGGGGCTATGTGTAAATATTTTAACTGGGCTTAATGGGGGCTATATAGCTCACCATAGAAGGTAGAGGTCCTGAGAGGAACGATACTAAAAACCACATTTTCCGACTTGGGAGTCCTTATATCATGTGCATAGTTCACACTTCACACATACTTTTGATTTATTGGGGTCAAGGAATTCCCTAGACCTTCTTTGGATTTCTTTAATTCGTGCAGCTAACATACATTGGAGTCCTTTAAGTGGGAGAAGCTAGACCCATATAGTTGGTGGGTTCCCTTAGAGCGGTTTGATACTAAACAATCTAGGTTAATAGTTTTAAATCCCATGATAAACCTTCTCTATATACCAATATTTAATATGTATGTATATATGCATGTTTGTGAACATGTATATTAAGTTTGGATTTGATTTTGAAATGACATTATTTTATCCTTTCCCTGAGTTACATGCTAGCGCTTACCCCGCTAACCATCCCTTGATGTTGATCTTTTTATGATGTAGGGTCGTAAGGGTTTATTGTATTAGTTTGTGCAGTGTTTGGTAGTGCGGTCGTCTATCGAGTTTACGGTGAATTAATGAGATTCTATTTTTTAAAAAGCTTGGTCATTCTATCTGTTTCTTTCATATTTTAGAATTTAAGAGTTTACATAAAGATTATCACTGTCATTATCACTATCATGGTCGGGACATGTCCAAACCTAGTTTGATATTTAGATTAGTTTAGAAGCTTTTGTGGACATATGTGGGTTGGATGGTTTTGTTGACTCTTAAAGCTTATCCTTGTGTTGCATTAGCTATATTATCTTTATTTTATAATTTTTTTTTGCTTATTATTATTTGAAATTTTCTCGATTGAACAGGCTATGGGGGTGGTCTCCAGTCATCGGTGGACTCGAGATATCCATCACGGCTAAGCCTGGGGTCAGTTCATGACAAAAGTAATCCAACATAACATTGGATGAACTAGATATGTAGTAGTTGATAATATAACCATGTACCAGATGTGTGCTAGGTATTTGCCTAGTACACTTTGTTCATTTAATCCAAAAATAGACAAATTAGTCTTGCCTAGGTTGTAGGGTAGTTGGTTGGGACATGATCATAGGCCATTTTTGAGTAGGTCCACTCATAGACTATAGATCATCTACATAAGAATAAGTATCCGTTGATCCCTTGTTTGAGCCTAAGATGTTCTATTTTCTTATTTTAACCATTTACCTTCCTGTGTAATTATGATGAACCTACCCTTGTTCCTCTTTAGACATTGTGCACCTCAACTTAGGTATATTGACTAAATTAAGGGTGGCTATCATAGGGGTGCATAGTTGAAATTGGATATGAAGAAGGCTATTGAATAAAAGAAAAAACAATTATGGTTAGGTGTGGTAGAAAAGTGTGAAAAAAAGAATAAGATGATGAAAAAAATGAAATATAAAAAGAAAAAGAAAAAAAGTTAGTATAGTGAATAAATGAAGAGAGTGAAGAAACCACACCTAACCTGAATTAGAAAAAAAGGAGAAATAAAAGAAGTATGGTTAAGAAATGTATCCAAGAATCCAATGAGGGTGAGTCATTATATCTCATATGTACCACACCTGCCCCCAAGCCTACATTATAAGCTAAGAAAAGTCCTATAGTGATCCTAGAAAAACTATTTGATAAACTAAGAAATAGAAAATAAGGGCAAGCCAATGGTATTTTATGCACATTTTTAGAACTTTTATTGTGAGCATGAGTGCCTTGATATAGTCCCTTACATTGACATGTATTATGATACTGTGAGAGTTGGAACGTCCTAGCTATGAGGGTACATAGGTTATGTTTTTGACTGCTTATCTATTCGGGTAGTGTAAATTGCATATATTCTTGGTTATTTGTTTCTAATGTAATGAGATCACTTGATTCCTTTGTGTTACACTATTGTGCTACATAGATATTCATAGTGGTTTTGAAAGTCATAAATTGGAGGGGGAAAGAGATTTGAGATAAATTGAATTGACTTTCATAGGTTCCTTAGGTTTATTTTAGTTAAGCATCATTTTTATCTGTTATATGTTAGTTTCCTAAAGGCAGGCAAACTTTCTAAGTTGAGGGTGTTGATGTGCCATGGTTTCATGACACTTTTGATGCTTAAAATAAGGAAATTATGCAATTACATAGGTATTGTTGTAGATATGATGGGATTTTGTATTGGTTTTATAGAAAAACATAGTTCAGAGCAGAAAAGGAGCAAAAGGTATAAAGTGATGTAGAAAGTCCTACCTACCAGCCTACGTAGAGGCCATAGGTGGTAACTACAGGCCCGTAGATGGCCCATATAAGCTGATCCTGATAAGATCTGAAGTTGTTAAGTTCCTCTGCTTTATATGAAGACTACCTATAAGGTGTGGGTAGTACCTATGGTCCTATAGGTACCCTTCGTAGGTAAAAGTCCTAAAAGCTAAAGCCTCTTTTAATTCCTACGAACCTAGCTACTGCCCGTAAGTGGGGTCATAGGTTGATGTCAACTCTATTTTCATACTTTGCTTAGGATAGGTTTTCTAATGTATATATAAATTCCCGTTGGATGTTTCATTATTATGTTACACACTCTATACACTTATTACGTTGTTTTAAATTCTGAGATACACTTTTGATCTCAGAGTTCTTGTTCTTGGTTTGTAGTGTTTGAAAAGTTGATATTTTGGTTTTCATTCTTAATTATTTGTGTGATTATTCATATGCTTTCAATTCTGAATTCTATGTGTTCTCTAACAATCATGAGCAGATAAACCCTATAACTAGGGTTGTGGAAACCCAAATGGATTAACAAAGAAGAGGAAATGCAAAGTTAATCTTTATTGGTTGTCTTACATGTATTCAGGTTTTCTTTGTTTTGATTGGTTTCTTAACGGTTGCAAACTTTAGGAACCTGCCTGTATTCGATACTAACTCGAGAGAGAGTTTGATATTGGAAAAAAGAGATTACAATAGTAATTTAAATCTACCAACCTTTATCTAATTAACCTAAAATCGATAGGAGATTGTTAATCTGGGATCCAGAACAAGTGGTAGTAATGCAACACTCTGAGACTGAGAAGAGTTGAGTGAAATTCACCCAAATAAAGGTCGATAAATAGTTAGGTGATACATAACTTGTTAGACTATAAACAAGGCATCGAGATAGTTTGACAAGCATGATAAGTCTATACAACTAAGAAGTTATGGGGAGCATAGTCCTAGTGATCGTCTCTAATGGATAACAACTCTATTTTCTAGCATTGTCACTATTACTACTTTTCTTAAAAAAAACCCCATTTATTATTTGCCCTTTCAAACTGCCTCAACAATCTTGTAATAAATTTTTATCCTAACATCTATAGGATCGACCTAAACCTTGTTTCATTCTATATTTGACAAATAACCGCATTATAATTTTTAGGAGGTGTAATTTAGATAACATCAATTACCCATGTATTTCCACAATTTATGGATGGGCTTTAAAACATGGTTATGGTCTTTTAAGAATGGGAACTTAAGGATTTTTCTTCTATAAATTGGTTCCCTACTATAAATTTTACATGTTAATTTTGTATAGACCTATTAAGTATTTGATTTGACTTAAAATACAAATAGTGAGTCTAACAAGGGACTAAATAAGTTATTTTTGGTAGATTGGTTTTCTGAAAAGGAATACATATTATTAAAAGCCCTAGTCGATTTTGGGAATCTACTATTCAGGCCTTGGTTAATTACAAGAACAATTACACTTGACGTGGTATCCAGTTAGAATCCCTGGACAGGTCTACACAATGGTAAGATCTGAGATTGCTTTACCTTTATCAACTCTTTTATTTGAAAGGTTGTAATTTTATTGTTTGTAGTTTGTGCTTTCTGGCTTTACGGCAGTCCTGTTTAGTTGTTGTTAGATTTTATTATGTACCATAGAGTTGTTATTCCTTCCCTGTAATTTTGATCACTGACATATGCCTTGTCTATATTTTATTAAGTCTTATTATGCCTAACTTACTTTATAATCACACGCTGATGTATTCATATATTTTCATGCCCAGTCTACCTATGATACTATCACAACCTGATTTCTTGAGTCATGATGACACCTACTTTACCTCACCAGCAACTAAGCCAAACTGTCGTCAAGAACAACAAGTAATGGGATAGATGGTGGTAAATGGCATAGATGCTGGAAATTTTCAAGTAAATGAATTAGAAGAAATAAATCATAAGAACAATGACATAAAAAAATGAGGAGTAATATCTTCCCACGACCTAGTAAGGTCGGTTCAAGAGCCTATAATCAAGAGAATAAGAGTACTATCAAGTCAAATACACAACAGTCTTTAAATAGAAGGACTATTTAAAACTAGAAGCTGGAGAAAATGTTATCTCTGGCTCCAATAGCTCACCATGTTTCCGTACTCTGACCAGCAGAATTACAGTGTCAACAATGATAAATAGTACTTGGATCTGTAGAAAAAGGGTATAAAAGTGTAGTATAATACCCAAGCCATGGGTACTCAGTAGGCATCATCGACCGACTGAACAAAATCATAATATAAATACAATAAAATATGAGTTAGATAAGCTAAGTCAAAGGGAAAGGTCAAATAGGGAATCATACTCCGAGTACCAAACATAACTAATTGACATAGATAATAATAAATAGAAAAAAACTATCTCTAACATAACTGGACCCTTATAGACCAGTATATGCAAACAAAGTAAATAACCCAACACATGCCCTCATGAGCCCGAAGGGTGCAATCAAAGCGAAATACTTACAACATATACCTACTAATCATATCTCAAAATCATAATCATGGATCCTTCTAAACCATAAACACCGGACTTGAACCGACTCTATAGCCATCATAAATAACCTCTTAATGCGAGACTTGAACCAAGACAATTATCTCCTATGTAAAGCTTGAACCAAAACTAATATCATGAGTACTGGACTTGAATAGAAATTAATATCATTGATAATGCCAAAATAAAACCAGTCTTGATATAATATACTATGGGACTTGAAATGATCTTATCATCTCCCAAACACAATGATAGAATAGACCATCATTTTCCTAAAAGCTCCTCGGGCTTAAGAATGTAACTACAATAATGTGCAATGCCTTTTAGGTCTAAAAGGAACTAGCAAAAGTTTTGGCTTAAGGTGGGCCAAAGGGGCCCACTTTTGACCCTAAAAATCCACTCTAAGGTAACTCCCCCTAACTAGACTAGGGCGTTGAATCCTAATACTAAATGGAAAGTAAGACTTGTTGCATCCAAAGATAGCAACTCTACCTAAAGAATGAGTAATTAAGTTGAATATGCATAATTACGGTCCCTTAATAGGCTAAATAATCTAATTCCCACTAAATATAGTTCAAATATTAATTCAAAACCCAAAACTAGCTCAGTATCATACCGATACTATAATTAATCCCAATCTAAGAGAAAGGTAAGCCTACCTTACTTGGACACTGTAGCAAGCCTGATGAAGCTGGCTAAATAGGAGATTTCCCTTTTTGAGAAGCTTCCACACAATGTAACACTATAAAAATAGTAATCTACATATTAATACAAGAATAATGATACCCATATTGTATTTTTGTGATTCAGGTCCAAAATCAAGTCAAAGTCCCATGTAGGGCCCGCTTGAAGAATTGCACCTTGAAAACTGTCAACACATTCCTCAATGGTCAAGGATCATTTATCCTCAAGAATGAGTATTCCAAGATCAAATGATAGTAAATTCAATCGAAAAAGAATCTAGGGATTTAGAACTATATTGAAGAATTAAACCAAGGATTAGATGGAAACGTTCAAGGATTTTGTTGGGGAAATGTTTATTTCTAGCTCATAAACACCCATGATCTCCCAATGATTAGCCTCCTAAATTCCTATACTTTCTAGGGTTTTTTTCTCTTAAGATTTGTGAGAAAAGGGAGAAAATTGAGTAGGAAAGGAATTTAATGTACTCCTAGGTGCCGCTTAAGTAGCCACTTAACCACTTAAATGGTCACCACTAAAGCGCATTATACCAGTTAATTAGTACCTAATGAGTCTGGTCCTTCTGCCAAAGCAACATTATCTTTTGAAAATAGACTTCTATTTAAGTGACTTAGATGGGTAGACTTGGCCACTAAAGCGACCTCATGGCGACTTAAGCGCCCTCCATTAAAGCAATCAATGGTCAGCCCTAGCAGATGCACTACCTGAGTTGCATCAACTGAAACTTGGAAAATTTTCCAAGTTTTCATCAACCTTTCAGGATTTTTTTGGAATCTCATGAAAGAAAATGAACAATGCTACCCTATGAAATTCAACATTCCTGACTCAATGGAGCCATTGAAAATTCACTTCAAGGTAGTTTTGATGAAATATGGGGCCCACGCTCAAGGCCACTTTTATCAAATTTTGACCAATAGCCCAAAATGAGTCTGGGGGCCTTGGGACCCAAAGAAAAGGTCCCTCTAGCCTAAAATTGACATTTTAGAGCTGAAGGAACCCCTAAATTTGGCATACAAGGTTGTTAACCTAAATTTTAACCCAACATCTAATTTTTACAAATAAAGACTTCAAATTAGGGAATTGACTCTAAAAATCAAATGAAGTGCCTGGTAGCTGAATTGTTAGCTCCAGCAAGTTACTATTGACTTGGGGAAGCTATAGGAAAACTCTAAATTGCAAAAATATATGGAAATATAGAAAATGACCTTGAGGGTCATTAAAATATTCAATACTAAAAGAAATTTTATCTGCAAAAGCTAAAGGGTTAGGATGTACTTGAAGATTCAAATAGGTATGGATACAAGGCCTCCATCTCTTGATTGATCTCACAAGTAGCTTCCCCTGCTGAGTGGTGTCTCTACTGAACCTTAAATACTATAATCTCCCTAGAGCACAACCACCTAACATCCCAAAAAAATATGAGTACCACTCTTTACGAAGGTCAACCTCTCTTCCAACTGAACAGAGTTCTACTGAAGCACATATGACACATCAAGATTGTATCATTGTAGCATATAAATATGGAAAACTAAATAAACAAAGACAAAATTTAGGGTAAAGTACAACTCATAAGCCACCTCTCCAACTGTGCAAAAGATCTCAAAAGGTCAAATATATTTAGGGTTGTGCTTGCCTTTCCTCTCGAACCTCATCATGCCCTTCATGGGTGATACTTGAAGGAATACCTATTCTCCAAGTCCAAACCTCAATACATGAATCCTAAAATCTACATATGTCTTCTTTCACTCTTGCCCTCAGCCTATCTTGAATTTTCCTAACTCTATCTAATGACTCTGAGAGTAAGTCAGTACCACAAGGTTTAACTTTGAAGGTCTTAAACCAACCTATCAAAGATCGACTATGCCTATTATATAGTGCCTCAAATAGCGCCATTTTAATACTTTAATGGTAGATATTACTATATACAAATGCTACCAATACTAAGTATTACTCACACTAACCTCTAAAGTCCATAACATAAGCTTAGAGCATCTTCTCGAGAATTTGAATAACCTACTGTGACTGCCCATCGGTTTGAGAATGAAAAGCAGTGTTATGATCCACCTGAGTACCTAGATTCTTCTGAAAATATTTCCAAAAGATAAAAGTAAATACCAAGCCTTGGTCTGAAATAATAAATATAGGTACCCCATGCACGTGAACTATCTCACAAACATAGATATAGGCTAAACTCTTAGCACTGAAAGACATCTGAATTGAAAGAAAATATACTGATTTGGTCAACCGATATATAATAACCTAAATACCATTAGAACCACAAGAGGTGTGAGGCAAGCTAGTAACAAAGTATACGGTGATTTGCTCCTACTTCAACTCTAGAATAGGCAACCTCTAAATTAGGCCACCATGCCTCTGATGCTTGGTCTTCACCCACTGAAAGTATAGGCAACAAGCTATAAAGTCCTCCACTTACCTCTTTATGTCACTCCACTAATAGTGCTGCCTCAAATCTCTATAAATTTTTGTTGTCATATGATGAATAGAGTATCTGGAGTTTGAGCCTAATGAAAAATTGACTAAATCACGTGACCAACCCTTGAGACACAAATGTAACCATCATACCTTAAAATATTTTTAGAATCAATGAAAGCCCTTCTAGAATCACCTCTCAAGACCTGATCATGAATGAAACCAAGTTTTCTATCCACAACCTAGCAACTCTGGATCTACTCAAAATAAGGTAGACCTTACCTCAACTCTAGTAAGAATACTCCTAGTATCTGATATATCAAGCTGCACCATAAGGTTGGCCCAGGATTAGATGTCCTACACCAATGGCCTCTTAAACTAAAATAAAATCATATCTATCTATACACACCACCTTCTAGATCTAAGTATCTACTACCATATTTTCTTGCCTAGATGGTATAACATAAAGATGTCATTGTCCTTCAACAATTCCATGTATATGAATTGTCTAGAATTTATATCTCTTTTGAGTCATAAGATGTTGAAGACTTCAGTGATTGATGTAGATCTCATAATGCACACCATATAAATAATGACTCTAAATCTTAAGCGCAAAAACTATTGCCAACTCTAAATCATGCGTGGGGTAGCTGCGCTTGTACACTTTCAGCTCCTTTAAAGCTTAAGCAATAACTCATCTCTCCCATATCAACACACAACCTAGACAAACACTGAAAGAAACACAATATATGGTAAATCCCTCGCCATCAATAAAAAGAGAAAATATAGAAGCTAAAGTGATAAAACCCTTGACCTTCCAAAAGCTCAACTCACACTCTTTGGACCAATAAAAAGAAACCTTCTTTCAAGTCAATATGGTCATCAGCGCTGTAATAATGGCAAAACCCTTAGTGAAAATACCAATATATAATGACCCAAGACTACCCCCTAGTCGTTACACAGTGCTTACAATTCTGAAGGACCACAAGCTAACCCATGAGCTGGTACCTGCTATGAATACTAAATAATAATATTGAAATTAATGCAGAAAAATGGACTAAAATTCCATAAGGTTCAAAGAATCTAAAGTACTAATAAAATATAACATCTATAAAACTAAATACTGTCTGAAAAATGTAGTCTTAAAAGACTCTAACTGAATTCTTTTTGAAAATGGAGTTAATGGGACAATACCCCAACTAACTTCATCTACTAAAATACTGCTAAGCTGAAGTATTAAAATAAAAGTATATCCTCAATAGATGAGGACTCACTGCTAAATCTCTACTGCTGGTTGAATCTGGCTGAGCGCAGTCAAGAACTTGAGCGTCCGAACCTATAATATGAAACATCATATAGCAAAAAAGTATGTGTTAGTACGTAGGAATATACTGGTATGCTAGATGAGGTAAGGCTGAATGCAAGGGTTCATATACATGAACAATAACTGACTAAATGATATAGAGTAACTGAACATAAGAGTATGTGTATACTATAACTGAGCTTTTCTAAAGCTAAGTACTGAGTTCTGCTAACTGTATAACTGATACCAAAAATTACTGATAAATGAATTACTGATAATGATTAACTGTGTTTGATAGTCCTAGTTCGATAAAACTAACATGAGTTCTAAACTAAAGACTGAAATTAAAACTGTGGAAGGTAATTATCTAACTGACATGCCCCAAATGAGAAAAGGTAACTGAGGTAGGGTCCAATCTGTAACCCTAATTGGAAAGGTGTCAGTACCATACCACGGGTAAATACAACTGCTGTGGAGTCTATCCTAACTAATGAGTGACCCCTGAGATCAATCCTAATCTAGCGGGTGACCCCTCAGTATGTCAGTCATATCTAATGGGTGACATCTCATAACCTACATTGGCCACATAGTTTTGGAGCTTAGGGATTACTTCTAGGGACCCAATTCTAACTATCGGGTGTGTCCCCATTCCTAGTCTCGCTCGATGCTGAATCTTACTCCCAACTGAATGACACTGAACTGAGTATACTAAACTGGACTGGACTGATGCTGAGATTACTGCATTTTCCTAAGTTCTATAACTGATTGAATTCTACTAAGTTTGGTAATAGACTGAGAGTACTACTGATCATGACATGACTGATACTATTTTGTAAATGACACTAGCTCTAAGTATAGCTAGATTGTTGGATATTAAATACCCCCATGACTCGATAGCATGAAAAGTAAAGCAAAACATAATCTTGAATAACATGACAATGTTCACTTGCTCATGATTCATTCATAGAGATATTTGATCCAAACACTTGTAATGCATTAACTTGTACATGGATGGGATCACATAATAACATGTCATGCCTTCACTAGTCAATTCACATAAGTATTTTATCAAACACTTGTAGGGCATAAGCTTGTTCATATACTAACATATCATGATTTCATCACTTTATTCACATGGACATTCTGTTTGGGGAGAATAACTTCATGCACATAGTCATGGATAACATATAAAAATGGCAACTATAATGCTCAACTGCAATTCCATGGTTAGCATACAATTCATATAATTCCCCATCAAAATACTAATCTAATTTCATGAATCATATAATAATCATGAATTAAAACCCAATTAACATCATATACACATTAATAACTTTGTAAATTCAAGGGTTTATCAAGATAATATCATATTCATCATACATGCTATTCAATTTCATGAAACTTGAACTAAAATCATGGATTGAAACCCAACTACTATCATGAACATAAACTCAATCTAATTCAAACATGGAAATCATAAATATGAGATCTTTTATATTTAAAAAGATATTCTTAGACTTCATGGGTGAAAGGTACCCATGAATAAAAATCTAACATACCTGAGAGGAAGAGTTCTTAAAGGTTCTTGGAGATATTCTTGAGGATTAACCTTGATTCTTGAACTAGGGTTTATGCCTCTTGAGAGAGAGTTATATAATTTTGGAAAAAACTGAATGAATAATGGAGTAACAAGGTTTATTATGGTTGATTTTCAGGTTAAAGGTTGACTAGGTCCATGAAAAAAGACTCAAATACCCCTAGAATAATTTAAAAGCTCAGAATTTAAAACTGGAAATTAACTAAAAAATCTTGATCTAGGCTCTTGGAGTGATGTGGTGCTATCGCTTTGTGTCCCTAGAAATTGGACAACTAGGAATTGGACCATTAACATGATGCGGTGGAATCGTGTTACCCCTTGGATGCGATCTGGAAGTTTACCGCAACTCCGTGGGATCGTGTTGGTGTACAGGAAACTGATAAATGTGAAATAAGTTATGGCACGACGCATCGGTATTGCGGTACCTCACTGGAAAAGGACTATTTTGAAATTGAGCCTTAGCACGAAGTGCCAATATCGTAGAGGCTCACTAGTTTTTGACAATTGCCATTTTGGCTGGCTCCACGATGCGCTGATGGCTCAGGTGGTATACTATCTTACTAAAATAGCTCTAACTCTGTGCCCGATTGTTGGATTTGGGATAATTTGGTATTGATGGAAATATTATTCAATTTTCCACATAATGAAAATTCAAAATCTTGAAAATTCCATTTTTTAAAACTGTATTCATCTTTAAATCAAGTCTTTGACATTTATGGGACGAATTTAAGCTAGGTAAAAGTATAGGGTGTTACCCAATAGTAACTAGCCAAACCAATAAAACTATGAACCTCAAAAGAAGATATAGGCCTGGTCTAATCAATAGGCTCAATCTTTGTTGAGTCCACGATAATGATCTTAGTTGTATTTATACACCTAAGTGTCACTATCTATATGTATTTAGCATAGTTTTTATGACTTCTTGTGTGCTTAAAAGGTTATCAATGGTATAATTAAGAATATATTTGTTAAAGTAATTGTATATGGTTTTCAAGTTGTGCTCAAAACAAGTGTACAATCAAATTGGTCACATAGAGTTTAGACGAGAAAACAAGTGTTACTAGCTTGAGCTATGTGTTGTTCTAGTGTATCTCGGTGAATTCTATTGTGTTGTGTTCACTAATTAGTGGTTTTAATGTTATAGAATACCATAAGAGATGCTAGGATTTATGTTAAGAAGAAAACCAAGCTAAATGATGTTGTAAAGAAACCCACATAATGGGGAATCAAAGGCAAACGAAAGGAGTTAATAATGGAAAAATCTAGAATTCTTGAGCCCAAGGGCATGCCATGCCCTCAAACCTCTAAGATAAAGGCATGACATGACCTAATACATAAATTAACATTGTTCAAATAGTATGCATCCATGTTAAGTATGTGACACACCCCAAAACATGACACAACATGGTGTGCCACGCCCAAGTTGCAAAAATAACCAAACTCTCTCATATTATAAGTAAGAAACTTGGATCTTGTTATGAACATCTTGGAAGACTTTTGAGACTAGGAAAATAATTGAGGAGGATGAAATTATGGTTCTTAATTTAGGTTTCTTTTTTTCTAGATATGAATTTCATTCTTGTGATCTATTGTAAGACAATGAATGGCTAAACATCCTCGTTCTAGGGTTGAGGCTAAGAAATGAATACTTATTCTTTATATTGAGTTTGTTTAAGTTTATTATTATTTTTGGTTGCTCATATATCCTTCTGATTGCTATTCTATGGATTCGTGATCCTTAGGATAAATCTATATTTCTATTTTGGGCTCAGAAGAAGGAACAAAAGATTAGATCATGGGATATATGGAGTGGAATCTTATATGTTTAAGGAATTGAAGTTAGGATTTTCATTTAGGATAGGAATATACATAATTTTCCCTATTTGGTTCATATCAAAATGAAACTTAAATGCGTTTACATTAATTCTGACATCCCCGCTCAATAATGTATTTGTGGGGCTAACTTTAATAGACAAATAAAGGATGAACATTCCTGAATTATGTTATCAACCCCATAAATTAAAAACCAAGATAATTGACTAAATCAATGAGATTGTATATCTTAGTAGAATTTTTCATTGAGCCTTAACCCAGGGTTTCTCCATGTTATTGTCTCCAACACTTAATAGAGTTGTTTATGGTTACTTTTGAATTTTCAAATCTCAAATATTATGGTTATACTTGTACTTGTTTAATCTCAACAGTAATGCTATAGTTAGTTTATTATAAACCAACTCCCTATGGGTTTGACATGCAACTCGAATGTCTACTTTATTACTTGAACAACCATGTACACAAGTTTATATGTTAAGATCACAACAAGTTCTTGGTGCCATTAATAGGGACTTGAAAATTTACAACTGTCATACTTTTAGTTTTTATATTTTTCTTTATAAGTTCTAATAATTTGATCTTAGCATATGAATTTATAGGTATAGGTTTGAATCTTAAGTAAGCTAGCAAGGGAAAGGGATTTAGTTGAACCATATCCTAAACTTGAGTGACACTTTTATCAGCTAAGGAAAGTAACAATATTTCTCTATCGGATAGCGCAAGTTCAAAATAAAGAAGCTAACTCTGTAAACCTGGATGATGAACAACCAGTCATAAGACAGTAAGTGAAGTGGAAATTCCACTCACAATCAATGTCACCTCATTCATCCACAGACCTAATCCTTGAGGTGGATTCGAGATGAAAAAAATATGGTACAGTTACTACACAACAGTGGGCAATTATTAGTCCTATAACACGAGAATCCTTAAGTTTATCTGCAGAACTTCTTGGAGATTAATGATACCTTGATATACTCTACTTACTATGTGATTCTCACTCTCTTCCCCTTTTTACTTTTGGGGAAGTAAATAAATAGTTAAATGCAGATCCTTCAAAATGCATCACTACGTGGAATGATCTAATAAAGAATTTACTCATCCATTCTTCCCTTCTGGAAAGACTGCAAGGTTACGTAGTGAGATTTGAATTTTAAGCAGAAGCTATATAAGAAATTATATCATTATTAGGCGAGTTTAAAATCACTACTCAGGGACTGCCTGCACCATCAACAAATTAATGAGGTATTGGATCATATTTTTTCTTAAAGCTCTTGATCATAACAAAATCTTTTTCTAGATTTAGTTGTAGATGGTCAAGGTTTGGAGAAAAATAATGATGATCTATACACTTTGCTAAACTAAATCACATGAGATAATCCTTAATGATTGGGTGATATGTCCATAAGTGTTGTGTGATTGAAGTGGATAGTGTAACAACTTTGAATGCTAAGTTGGCCTATCTTCAAAATCAAATGATGACATAATTCAGCAAGTTGAGTATGAATCAACCTTAGGCCCAAGTAAATGTAGTCCATTAGCATTTTGTTTGTATGAGATTTATAGTATTTTTGGTCACTCTAAAGAATCATGTGGAGAAAATCTGGAGTCAGTTAATTTTATGGGCAATGCACGAAAGGGTAATCAAATTATGGGCACGCTTAAAATCATAATTTGTAGAGTTAGTCCAACTACTCATGGGATAATAACCAAGCTCAAAATAATCAGTTTTAGTAGTAGCAGAACACTTAGGCCAGTAATATCAAAGAGATACTAAAAAAGATCCTAGCTAATTAAGAAAAAATGGTAGCAAAGATTAAAAATCATAAACTTCCTCAAAAGAATCTAGAGCAATAATTGAGGAAGTTAGCTTAGGTCCAGAATATGAATCCTCAGGAGGGTTTATTAAGTGAAAGAGAGAATTTAAAGTAGGTAATGAAAATTACCTTTAGGAGTGGTAGAGATTGGGTTGACAGAACTCCAAAGAAAAAAACATAAGGTACATATAAAGTTAGTCCCATAGAAGGAAGAGGAGAAATAACTGGTAGCCAAAGATGCTAAACTTTAGGAAATTCTCAGTACCCAAATAACATAAAGGTTGGTGATATTAATATGGGGGAATTTACTGAGGAGTGCAGTTCAAATATGATATCAAGATGCCAAAAGCTTAAGGACCTAGGGAGTTTCACCCTCCCTATACAAATTGATGAGAGTGATGTGGTCTACACATTGAGTGATTTGGGGGAGAGCGTAAATTTGATGCCCCTTTAAGTGTTCAATACTTTTGGTTTGGGAAAATCAAGACAATGTTCATTGATTCTCTAAATGGCAGATAAAACAAAAGTGTAGCCTAAAGAAATCATTAAGGACATCCTTCTTAAGGTTGTTAAGTTCAACATTCCTGCTAATTTCTTTTCTTTAATATGATATAGATGACCGGGTACCAATTACTTGGACATCCATTCTTGCCAACCTAGGGAGAACTTATTGATGTATGAGAAGACACTCTAATAATGCAATTGAATAATGAAAAGGTGGTGTTCAAGGTATACAAAATACTCAATCCACCTTCACACTATAAGTATGTGTGCATGATTATAGCCATAGAAGTGGATGAGTGTAGGGTGGTGGAGTGCAACCCTTATTGATCTATTCAGGCATTCTTATTGAGTTGCTTAAATCATAAATTAAGCCTGAAGATGGAAAATAGAGAAAGATCATGATAAGGCAAGTGTGGAATAAGCTGCAGACCTTAAGAGTAAATACTTAAGGTAAAAAAAGAGTGAGAAAATGGCCTCCTAGTAAGAGAAAGAAGTTGAAGGAATATGGGTGAAAAATAGTGATGTGAGTTGTGTCGCAACAAAAAATTAGGCCCTGCTGAGGCAACCCAAGTTAAGGTAGGTATTTTGTTTTTGTATTTTCTTTTTTTGTATCACCTACGTTTTAGTTTATGTTGATTCACAAGTTGATAGGAAGTATGAGCATTAGAGATCTAGGAAAAGGAGCATGACAAAGACTGGTTGTGGGGTTCGCAGACCTCGTTGATGATTAAGTGCCACTAGCTAGGCCTAGAGGCCTCAGGGAGTATTTTTATCTGAACTTTTAGCCATACTTTAGGGACAAAGTGTGATTTAATTATGGAGTCGAGACTTTTTCGATTGCTTAGGGTGAAGTGCTGCTATAGAACTTATATTTTAGTTAGTTTTCTAAAGTTTGAATAATTTGAAAAAATTACAAAGAGATTTTTTCCTTGATTTTTTAAGTTTTGTTGGTGTCAATCTAGTAGGGGCACACTACACCCACCCCTTGTTTTTATTTTTGTTTTTTTTGGAGAGGGGCACCCTTTGAACCAGCATCCCTTTTTTATTTTAGGAGTAAATTTTAAAATTATTTTTTTTAGAAATAAGTGAGATATTCTTGCTAGTTTCTATGAGTGATTACATGATACAAGTGGTTGTGAATAAAAACATGTTGAATGAGTTGAATAACTAGTTTTGATAAATCTAATCTGATGTTAATAACTCTTGTATGCTATTGGCTTAATTATGAATCCTTACTATTGGTTGGTTTAGAGTCAATAAGGATCCTACTTGACTTGAGCATATACCATGTATGATGTGAGATTTTTTCCGTATTCCTTATCAAATAGTTATGTCTAGAATTTTTCTGGTATATCTCCAAAGAAAAATAAAGAATATGTGTAATACCTTAATCATTCCTTAATCCTAAATTCCTCTTTTGAGAGAATGGGAAAACTTCTAAAGTGATTGATGTTTAAAACATGTGGTATTTCTTTAATTTATACTTTTTGTCATTTGGAAAATTTAATAAGCTTTCCATCGATACCAAATTCGCTTAAATTTGATACTCGGGTGAACAGTTAGAGCCATTTTAGTGAGACAGTGTGCCACCTGGCACTTTAGCGCGTCACGGAGACAGCCAAAATGGCAATTGTCATTTTCCAGTGATCTTTCATGATATTGGCACACCGCGCCAAGGCTCAATATCAGAATTATCAAATTTCAGTGCACCAACAAAATTCCAATGCATTGCAGTGCCCTTCTAGGTCACGACCAAGGTGGCAAATACGACTTCACTGTGTCGTGCCACTGAGCAGTTTCCCAATTTTCAAAATCCAATGAAGGTCTGTGATCATGGCGCGTCGTGCCAGGAACAAAAATTGGGCTCCAGTACTAGAAGTTACTCAAGGGTATTTTGGCTTTTCCACCCGTCCTTACCCACTATATATATACAAATAGATGAGAAAATCCTCATTTTTCTCTTCCATTCCATCCAAAAGCTAGGGTTTCTCTCCAAAATCCCATCTAATTCTTGTCTAAACATCTTAAAATTGAGCTGTAGTCTTCACAAATTAGTTCAAGATTCAAAACTTCCAAGTCAAGAACATCAAGAACCCTAACTCAAGAAGTGGGAAAATAAGTTCCAATCAAGTTTCTTTATCTCAAAATCATAATCAAGGTATGTGGGGCTTGAACAAGAATATCCTTTCATTCTTGTGCCCAAAGAATTGATTTTTACTATTGAAAATTCATGATTGCGTAAAGTGGGTTTATACCTAAATTACTTTATGATTGATTTATTAGAATTGAGCTATTCAAGATTGATATACATGACTACTTCATTGTTTATTTCTGAATTGAGAACTTATGCTATGAATTGTCTATTGCTACTATGAATTAGAATTTCTGATTTTAAAGTGATAAACTATAAGTCATAATTTTAAGCTTTTCCATGAAAAGTTGATTATTGAATATATATATTGACATTTTAGTTTAAGAGTCAAGAATGAATCTTGTGATGCTTCTTTGAAGTTTTGACATTTGATATGAGTTAATAAGCAAGTCCACTTGATTTTGAGAAATATTGTTTTGAGTTGAGTTAAGTTAGGAATTCACAAATTATTTATGATTTATCGATGAGATATATTTTTGATTTTGGTCTCTAAGGTAGACCCTTGAGTAAATTAAGGTGGATTTTCTAATAAATTTTGAGCATAAATTTGGGAGTAGTATTTAGCACCGAGTGGAAAGAATGTGTTCAGTGTATCCTACTTTCCTAGAAATACGTGCGACCATAGGATAAAGATTAAGGGACAAAGGCTAAGACAGTGATCACTAAAGTTAAGGCTCTACTCTGATGGCAAAGATAGAACATCTGTCCCCAATGTGGGCAAGGTGTTGGACTCCATGTAAGCTCATATGTTTTATGTCGGTTATAAGAAACTCCCAAATCTGTAAGAGTTTATGTTTCTGGAGTCACCAAGTTACTCTAAGTCATGAGTTGAAGAGTTTGAGTTAATTATAATGATTTATGAGATTTACAATGCTTGCATTACTATTGATGATTTACAAGTAATATATTTCAGCTAATTCAAGAGAATAGAGTCATTATTGATAACATGCATGATTTTCTTATATATTTATGATAATGTTTATAACGTTGTATACACCCCCACATACTCAGTACATTCCAAAGTACTGATTCCTATACTTTTTTGTGTTCTATATTTCCTCATGATGTAGGTTTGGGTGCTCAGTCTTAGCAGCGATAGTGATCTTTGAGTACCTTTATCTACATTTCTACAGTTGGTGAGTCCTCATGGTTCGAGGACCTATGTCCCTAATTTTTCCTTATTAGTTAGTAAATGGTTGTTTCTTTCAGTTCAGTATGAGTTAGTTAGGGATCTATCCCAATGGTCCTCAGTCTTATGTAATGGAGGCTTTTGTCAGACTAGAGTACCAGTATGTACAGAAATTTTAGTATTTTGTTTGTACAGGCCAGTATTTCTTCATAATTAAGTATGTTCAAGTTTAGCATTCTTCCCTATTTTAGCATGATTAGCATTATAGTTAGTTCTGAAAGTGATGAAAGGCTTATAGGGTTATATTGAGTCCATGTGTGGTCTTAAGCATCGTGTGACGTCTCGGGATAGGTTCTTGGGGCATTACAAGCTTAGTATCAGAGCCTAAGGTTCAAACAGTCCTAGGGAGTCTGACAAGCCGCGTTATGTAGAGTCTTAATCATCAGTGTGTAGCGCGCCACATCTATGAGCAAGCGGCTATAGGACGTTTTAGGAAAAGTTGGTTCCTTCTTTCAAAAGTCCATCGTTCTTATGACTGTTTTATTTGCTGTTAATTCGTGCTCTCTTATGATAGACAATGCCTCCTTATAGAGCTTATAGAAACAATGAATGACCTCAACCCGTTGATCCTTTAGGTAAGATAGTGTCCCACATGAAATCTTAAGCAGCTTTTCCAGTTCTAGCCTAGGCGGTTACCGCCAATGCTCAGACCCATACTCAGGTCACAGCTCCACCTCTACATGAAAGTAATTCAGTGATAGCTCAGGTTCATGATTTTATGCAGATGAATCCGCCAGAGTTTTATGGGTTAAAGACAGGTGAGGACCCGCAGATGTATCTAGATAAGGTACAAAATATCACCCAAATTATGCATGTGATGGAGGAAGAGAGTGTGGAGCTAGCTTCCTATCGCTTGAAAGATATGGCCTATGATTGGGTGGAGATGTGGAGGAAGAGTAGAGGGGAGGATGCCGCTTCCACGACTTGACAGTTGTTCTAGGACACGTTCTTAGATAGATTCTTTCCCCCGAAGATGAGGGAAGAAAAATTAAAAGAATTTATTAACTTAAGATAGGGCTCTATGATAGTTAAGGAGTATATTGTCTTAAGTTCATTCAGCTATCTAAGTATGCTCCTGGTATGATGGCTGATTCTAGAACCAGTATGACTAAGTTTTTAGCTGGTGTGTCGAGTTTGTCATGAAAGAGTGTAGATCTGCTATGCTTAATAGGGACATGGATCTTTCTAGATTAATGATACATAATCAACAGATTGAAGTAGATAAGGTGAAGGAAAGAGAGAGTGAGGGGGAATAATAGAGTTTGATCAGACTAGAGGTATAGTCAGACTAGAGTTTCTGGAGGGATTCGCCCTTATTTCCAGAGCCGTTCTTTTATGCTGACTCCTTTATCAGCTAGTGCTCTTGCATCCAAAATCAAATAGGAATCGGGTAATAATCCTACTGTGTTCAGGTCTCAGGAAAAAATGAGTAATAGACCTATCTATCCCCCATGTGCTAAGTGTGGTAGGACGCATCCCAGAGAGTGTATGCTGAATAGAGAGGTTGTTTTGGTTGTGGAAATTTGGGCCACAGGCTCAGAGATTGCCCGTATACAAGACAAAGGAGTCGCGATATTCATCCTTAGAGTCAGGCCATTAGTGCTCTAGCCTCTTTAGCTTGTCCTACTCCTCTTCAGGGTGCCTCATCTAGTATACTGGCGGTCAGTTCCAGAATTGCTTCTATGTTATACCACCCCACTAGGAGTAGGAGGATTTACCAGATGTTGTTACTGGTATGCTCCGTGTATTTCATTTTGATGTGTATGTGTTGATGGACCTTGGCTTGAGTCTTTCTTATGTGACTCCATTGGTGGCTGTGAATTTTCAGATCAGTGCTGAAAATATTTCTAAGCCTTTTCTAGTTTCTACCCTAGTAGGTGAATCTATTGTTGCTAAGCAAGTATATAAGAAGTGCCCTATCACTGTCCTTAATAGAGTCATGTTTGCAGACTTGATTCAGCTTGAAATGGTTGATTTTGACATTATTCTGGGTATGGATTGGCTTCACTCTTGTTATGCGTCTATAGACTGTCGTACCTATGTAGTCAAGTTTCAATTTCCCAATAAGCCAGTTTTTTATTGGTCTAGAAATTCTGTAGCTCCCAAGAGTCATTTTATATCCTACCTTAAAGCCAGGAAATTGATATCCAAGGGTTGTATCTATCATTTGGTTCGAGTTAAAGACACTAAGCCCGAGACTCTGACTATTTAGTCTATTAGCATTGTCAATGAATTTCTTGATGTTTTCTCGAAAGATCTCCTAAGGGTACCTCCCGATAAAGAGATAGAATTCAGGATTGTTCTTCTTCTTGATACGCAGCCTGTTTCTATTCCTTTGTATCGTATGGCCCCCACAGTAAGGACTTAAAAGAGCAACTCAAAAATCTTCTTGATAAGGGTTTCATAAGGCCCATTGTATCTTCTTAGGGCGCACCCGTTCTATTCGTACAAAAGAAAATGGTTCATTGTGTATGTGCATTGACTATCGTTAACTTAACATGGTCACAGTCAAGAACAAGTACCCTCTTCCTAGAATTGATGACCTATTTGATTAGCTGCAAGATGCCAGTTATTTCTCAAAAATAGATTTGAGATCCGGTTATCACCAACTTAAAGTTATAGAGTATGATATTCCAAAGACATCTTTCCACACCCGTTATGGTCATTTTGAGTTCTTGGTCATGTCCTTCGGGATAACTAATGCCCCTGCAGCTTTTATGGACCTCATGAATTGGGTGTTCAGACAGTACTTGGATATGTTTGTTATTGTGTTCATAGATGATATCCTTGTATACTCCCGAAATGAAAATGACCATGCAGATCATCTCTAAATTATCTTGCAAACCCTTAGATATCACCAATTGTTTGCCAAATTTAGCAAGTGTGAATTTTGGCTAAGGTCAGTTGCCTTTCTGGGTCATATTGTTTCTTCTAAAGGTATTCAAGTTGATCCTCAAAAGGTAGAAGCTGTGAAAAATTAGACTAGACCTATCTCTCCAATTGATATTAGGAGTTTCTAGGGTCTAGCTGGATACTACCATCGTTTTGTCAAAGTTTTCTCTTCCATTGCTGCAACTTTGACCCGATTAACCCAAAAGAAAGTTAAATTCTACTGGTCAGATTCTTGTGAGGAGAGTTTTTAGGATTTGAAGACTCGACTCACTTCAGCCCCTATGTTGACCCTTTCTATTGGTGTAGATAATTCTGTGGTTTATTGTGATGCCTCTAGAGTTTTTTTGGGTTGCGTATTGATGCAACAGGTAAGGTTATAGCCTATGCCTCCAGGCAGTTGAAATCACATGAGAAGAATTACCCGACCCATGATCTTAAATTAGTTACAGTGGTTTTTTCTTTAAAAATCTCGAGACACTACTTCTACGGTGTTCATGTTGATGTATTTAAGAATCACAAGAGTTTCTAGTATGTGTTTGCTCGGAGAGAGTTGAACCTGCAGTAGAGATGATGGTTAGAATTATTGAAGGATTATGATATGAGCGTGTTATATCACCCGGGCAAGGCCAATGTAGTGGCAGATACCCTTAGTAGATGGTCAATGGGTAGTGTAGCGTATATAGAGGAAGATAAGAAGGAGTTAGCCCACAAAGTGCATCGTTTGACTAGGTTGGGTGTTAGATTTCTTGATTTAGTTGAGGGTAATGTTTAGGTTCAAAGTAGATCCGAATCTTCTCTAGTTTCAGAAGTGAAGTAGAAGTAGGATATAGATTCTCATATGGACAAACTGAAAGAGTCAGTTAAAGGCCAAAAGGTGAAGGTTTTTCCCCAAGGGAGAGATAGTGTATTAAGGCTTCAAAATAGATTATGTGTTCCTAATGTTGATGTCTTAAGACAGAGAATTATGGCTGAAGTACATGGCACGCAATATTCTATTCATCCCAATGCTACCAAGATGTACCATAATTTATGGGAAATTTATTGGTGGAATGGTATGAAGAAGGATATAGCAAAGTTCGTAGATAAGTGTGCAAATTGCCAACAGGTGAAGATAGAGCACCAGAAACCCGGTGGTCTGATGCAAAAATTTGGCATTCCTACTTGGAAGTGGGAGGAAGTGAATGTGGATTTTATGACTAGTTTACCTCTCTCTTATCGTCATTGCGATTCTATATGCGTCGTTGTAGATAGGTTGACTAAGTTTGGACATTTTCTGCCAGTACATACATCTTTCACCGCTGAGGACTATGCTAAGTTGTACATCTGGGAGTTAGTCAGGTTGCATGGAGTTCTATTGACTGTCATCTCAAATAGAGGTACTCAATTTACTTCTCAATTTTTGAGAGCTTTTTAGAAGGGTCTTGGCACCCAAGTTCTTCTTAGCTCCATTTTTCATCCACAGAAAGATGGTCAGGCTGAGAGAACTATGCAGACTTTGGAGGATATGTTAAGGGCATGTGTTCTTAATTTCAAAGAAAGTTGGGATGAACATTTTCCATTGATTGAATTTGCATATAACAAAAGTTTTCATGTTAGCATTAGAATGGCTCCATTTGAGGCTTTATATTGAAGGCGATGTACATCACCCATAGGTTGGTTTGAAGTGGGTAAGGCTACTGTGATTGGACCTGATGCTGTGTTTGAGGCTATGGAGAAAGTTAAGTTGATTTGGGGAAGGTTGAAGATAGCCCAGAGTCATCAAAAGTCATATACAGATGTGAGAAGAAGAGCTCGTGAGTTTGAAGTCGATGATTTGGTGTATTTGAAAATTTTGCCCATGAAAGGGGTGAAAAGATTTGGAAAGAAAGGGAAGCTTAGTCCCTGATATGTTAGCCCTTACAAAGTTTTGCATTGTGTTGGGAAAGTAGCTTATAAGATCCAGTTTCCTGTAGAGTTGTCAGCTATCCACCCTTTGTTTCACATTTCTATGCTTAAGAAGTACATTAGTGATTCTGTTGTGGTTGATCCGTCAAGAAGCTTTGATGTTTGGGATAGCCTTTCGTATGATGAGATTCCGGTTGAGATCCTAGATTATCAAGTCCATAGACTAAGGAACAAGGAAGTTCGCTTGGTTAAAGTTCTACGACAAAATCAATCAGTTGAGGGTGCTACTTGAGAAGCAGATGCAGCAATGCAAATTAAGTAACCTCATCTCTTCTCTGGGAATCCTAATCAAGCCAAAGGTGCTATTCTTCTTTAATTCAGCTTCCTACTAATCCATCGTATTTAGTTATATAAATATCTATTCTATGATTCGTGCATTCTATGAAGTACTCAAAAGTCTAGAGTGAAGTAAGTCGGTTAAACAAATTGTTCCCATAAGGTATTTTTCATATTTCCTCTTTAGTCTTAAGCCTAACTAAAACATTCGAGGATGAATGTTTCCAAGGGGGATATATTGTAATACCTCGATTGTTCCATAAGCTTAAATCCATATTTTGAGTGAATGGGAAGATTTTCAAAGTGATTGATGTTTAAAAAGTGTGGTATTTCTTTAATTTCTAATTTTTGTCATGTGGAGAATTGAATAAGCTTTCTATCGATACCAAATTCATCCAAATCCGATACCCGGGTGAAGAGTTAGAGTCATTTTAGTGAGACGGTGTGCCACCTAGCACTTTAGCACATTGCGGAGACAGCCAAAATGTCAATTTTCATTTTTGAATGAGACTTCGCAATATTGATGCGCCGCGCCAATGCTCAATATTAAAATGGTCAAATTTTAGTGCACCAACGAAATTTCACCATGTTGCGGTGCCCTTCTAGGTCACGACCAAGGTGGCAAATGCGACTTTACCATCGCTCTACTGAGCAGTTTCCCAATTATCAAAATCCAGTGAAGGTCCACGATCAAGGCGCGTTGCGCTAGGGATAAAAATTTGGCTCCAGTTTTAGAATTTTCTCAAGGGTATTTTGGCCTTTCCACCCGTCCTTACCCACTATATATATACAAATAGAGGAGAAAATCATCATTTTCCTCGTCCATTCCATCCAAAAGCTAGGTTTTTTCTCCAAAATCCCATCTAACTCTTGTCTAAACATCTCAAAATTGAGCCGTAGACTTCACAAATTTGTTCAAGATTCAAAACTTCCAAGTCAAGAACATCATGAACCCTAACTCGAGAAGTGGGAAAAGAAGTTCCAATTAGGTTTCTTCATTTCAAAATCATAATCAAGGTATGTGGGATTTGAACAAGAATATCCTTTCATTCTTGTGCCCAAATAATTGACTTTTACTATTAGAATTTCATGATTGTGCAAAGTGGGTTTATACCCAAATTACTTTATGATTGAGTTATTAGAATTGAGCTATTCAAGATAGATATACATGACTACTTCATTTTTTATTTCCTAAATTGAGAACTTATGCTATGAGTTGTATATTGCTACTACGAATTAGAATTTCTGATTTTCAAGTGATAAATGATAAGAGTCATGATTTTAAGCTTTTCCATGAGAAGTTGATTATTGAATATATATATTGACTTTTGAGTTTAAGAGTCTAGAATGAATCTTATGATGCTTTCTTGAAGTTTTAACATTTGATATTAGTTAATAAGAAAGTCCACTTGATGTTGATAAAGATTGTTTTGAGCTGAGTCGAGTTAGAAATCCACAAATTATTTTGATTTACCGATGAGATATATTTATGATTTTGGTCTCTATGGTAGACCCTTGAGTTGATTAAGGTGGATTTCCTAACACGTATTGAGCTTGAGTCTAGGAGTAGTATTTAGCACTGAGTGGGAAGTGTGGGTTTAGTGCATCCTACTTCCCTAGAACTACGTGCCACCATAGGATAAAGATTAAGGGACAAAGGCTAAGACGGTGATCACTAAAGTTAAGGTTCTACTCTGATTGCAATGATAGAATAGCTCTCCACAACGTGGGCAAGACGTTGGACTCCATGTAAGCTCACATGGTTTATGTCGGTTATAAAAAACTCCCAAGTCCATAAGAGTTTACATTTCTGGAGTCACCAAGTTACTCTAAGTCTTGATTTGAAGAGTTTGAGTTGAGTATAATGATTTATGAGAGTTACAACACTTGCATTACTATTGATGAATTACAAGGAATATATTTCAGCTAATTCAAGCGAAGAGAGTCATTATTGATAGCATGCATGATTTTCTTATATATTTATGATAATGTTTATAATGCTACATACACCCCCACATACTCAGTACATTCCCAAGTACTTATTCCCGTACTCTTCTGTGTTTTTTATTTCCTCGTGATGTAGGTTCGGGTGCTCCGTCTTAGTAGCGATAGTGATCTTTAAGTACGTTTATTTACATTTCTACTGTTGGTAAGTCTTCATGGTTCGAGGACCTATGTCCCTGATTTTGCCTTGTTAATGGATGGTTGTTTTTTTTCAGTTCAGTATGAGTCAGTTGGGGATCTATCCTAATGGCTCCTCAGTCTTATGTAGTAGAGGCTTTTGTCAGACTAGAGTACCAGTATGTATATAAATTATAGTATTTTGTTTATACAGGCCAGTATTTCTTCATAATTAAGTATTTTCAAGTTCATGACATGATTATTCTTCCTATTTTAGCATGATTAGCATTATAGTGAGTTCTGAAAGTGATGACAGGCTTCGAGGGTTAGCTTCAGGCCATGTGTGGCCTGAAGCACCGTGTGACATCTCGGGATAGTTTCTTGGGGCGTTACATTATGGGTCTAAGAGATGATATAGATATTTCTTTGATAACCATATTTCATGCCCTCTTTTATCCACCTATATTGGGTGATCTTAGTATGCCCCATTATTTCTTTAGACTATTCAATGGTAGCCCCATTCAAATTTGATCCATTATTTCCCTTCTTCCATTGACTATAATTTGATCCAAAGCTTCTAGGAACTTTAGTTAAAAAAAATTATGTGGTTAAGGAGTGTAAAATTGAAGAGGGAAAAGGTCAATGTGAAGACCCAAAGTATTAGCTATTGGCATGTAAAAAGTTTGTTTGCTATGGTTGGGAGTAAAGTAATGAATAGAGAAAAATTGATGAAAATTAAATCAAGTGGTGATGAAGAATACTCCTGCTTTAAGATGTGTGAACTAGCTTAAAAGCACTGAGGCAAAACAAAAGTCAAGTAGGAAGACAGAAGAGGTGAGAAATTTGTTGTATAGAGAGGAGTTTAATGTATAATGTGATGTATTAAAGCGCTTAGGGAAGATAGTTATTTTTACTAGCTATAATAATTCCTACCAATCCCTTTAGCCTACATTACTATCCTTAAATTCCTATATTAGCTTGATCCTTGATGTTTTGATATTAATGGAGTACTGTACGAAGGGAAATCTTATGGTTCATATTATGTGGAATGGGAATTCCTTGTAAGAGTGAGCATAATTTAATTCTTATACCCATATTTGTAATCTATTGTGTATATCTGTGAGTGAAGATAGGTAACTCTCTTATAGTGAGGTTGCAGGCTTGATGATAGTTAGTGACTTGTATGATGTCTATGATTCGGTAATATGCATGAGTTTCCAACTTGGTAGAATCAATTCTTGAGGCTATAGTGTTTTAAAGTGGTGTTCATGAATTTTCAAATATATATGACATACTTAATCAGGAACTTGCTATATATGTAGTAATTGAGTGCTAGCTTGGGTATCTTTCTTGTAGTAATAATGTTGGAGCCTTCCTTTAATGGTTCTCAATGTAAAGAGTTGTTCGAGGACAAACAAGGTTTTACGTGTGGGGTGGTGCTCTTAGCTGGATTTATGTACCTAAGTGTCAATATCTATACATATTTAGCCTAGTTTTGAGGACTTATTGAGTGCTTAGTGAGTTATCAATGGTATAATTGAGCATCTATCTATTAAAGTACTTGTTTATGGTGTTTAAGGTGTGTTCAAAACAAGTGTAGAATAAAATTGGTCATGTAGAGTTTACATGAGAAAACTAGTGTTACTAGCTTGAGCTATGTGTTATTGTAGTGTACCACAATGATTTATATTGTGTTATGTGCACTAAATCATGGTGTCTGGTGTTATAAGAGACCATATGAGATGTTAGGAGAAGAACAAAGATAAATAAGGCTGGACAGAGACCCACCAAGTGGGGAAATCAAAGGCAAATGAAATAAGTTAACAATGGAAAAATCTGGAAGTTTTGAGCCCAAGGGTGTGACATACCCTTAAACCTCCGCGAAAGGGCTTCTGATGTGCTATAGAAATATAGCACTTTCGATTCTTAAAATTATGAAAATATTCAAGTTTCTTAGGTTGTTGTTTTAGATGTGATATGTTTTGGGTATGTTTTATAGGGAACTAGGTTTTGAATGCAAATATAAAGAAAAAGAAGAAATTTGAAGTTTTGGGGTAGATACAAAGGCATTTTTGGGCGTATCTGCTACTTACATGGCATATGTGAGCATAATATGTTGAAGAACTAAAAGTCCAGAGGCTAAGTTGCAGGAAAAAGCCAACTCTCCTACATACAAATACCAAATACGGTCCGTATATGGCAAACATATGTCCTGCGAGGATAAGTCCAGAGAATTGTAAGTTCATTTCATGAGGCCTGGCACATATAAAGTGCCACATACGGTCCATATGTGCAACATATGGTCTGTATGTTCCTTTTGTATGTGGCCACCGACTTTGTTTTTCCTTTTTCATTTGAGATTTGATTTTTAGGGTTTCCTTGTACTCTATAAATACATTATTGATGTTTTGTATTGAGTTTTATGCACTCTATATACTCACAAACATATATTCTAATTCTAAGATCCGATTTGGTCTTGGAATTACTTTGTATTGATTTTGGTTATTAATTTAGTTGAAGCTTTGGGTTTTTACTTGTTGACTATTGTGTGGTTATTGAAAGTTTTCAATATGAATTTCCTTAATCGTTGTATAACTATGAATTGCTAATTTACCTTAGATAGGGGTGTGGGAACCCTAGCTATATAACGAGGTAGGGGAAGTTCTCATTCCTTCTAGTTAATTTTTGATGCACGTATTGGTGTTTCCTTCAAGTTTATTGCTATCTTAATGGTTACAAATGTTACACCTAGCCTATATTCACTACTAACACAAAAGGGGTAGATATTGAGAAAAGAAAATCACAATACTGACTTGGCGTTCAACCACCGAAATTGTATTATCTTCGTAAGATAGTTAACTTCCATCTAATCAACTTGAGACTGAGAGGAGATAGTTGAAATAGGGGTCCAAGGTAAGGTTTAGTGAGGTGACACTCTGAGACTGAGGGAAGATGAGTGAGATTCACCAAAGGGTGCTGGCAGGCAATTAATGATACCTATCTTACCAGATTCTACATGCACAAAAGTTGTAAAGTTGGATTGAGCACAAGAATCTTACCACGTTAGAGGCTAGAGGGAACACAATCCTAGAGTTATCTTACACATGAAATACAACTAGAGTTGATTATCTTACGATTGAATTACAACCAGATTTGATATTCGTTACTTATTCAAAATTGTCACTACAAACCCCCCATTTACTTTTCCAATTCTAGCCATGATCAGAATAGTTAAGAGCCACAATTCCACAGATTCCCTTTGGATTCGACCATAACCTTTGTTGGGTTACTATATTTGACAGCAACCACATAATCTTCAGATTGAAGGTGTGGATTGGGTTGTATCACGTGCCACTCCCAAGGCACAAAGTACATTGTTGAAATAGTGTGCATCTTTGATAAGGGCATCACAAGGCCCTAAATGCGCCATAACATGGGCATGCCATGCCCAAGGCACAAAAAGAGCCAAACACTCTCATATTATAAATAAGACACTTGGCTCTTGTTCTAAACACCTTGAACAACTTTTGAGGATGGAAAAACACTAAAGGAGGCTGCAATTAGGGTTCTTAGTCTTTACTTTAGTTTATTTTTTGTTTTTATGTACCAATTTCATCCTTGTGATTCCTTGTAAGTCCATGAGTAGCTAAACACCACCGTTCTAGGGTTGAGGCGAAGAACATGAAAACTTATTCTTTAAATTGAGTTTGTTTAAGTTGATTATCATGTTTGGTTGTTCATATATCCTTGTTATTACTATTCTACAGATTCAAGACCCTTAGGATAAATTTATATAAGGTGGAACAATAATTTAGATCATGGGATAGGAATATACCTAACTCGCCCCATTTGATTTAACTATGGGATGAAATATAAATGCATTTATGTTCATTCTCATATCCCCGCTCAACGTTGTAGTTGTAGGGCTAACTTAAATAGACTACTCGAGGATGACCATTCCCTAATTTTATTATCAACCCCGTGAATCAAAAACCAAGACAATTGACTAAGCCAATGAGATTGTACATCTTAGTAGGATTGTTCACAGTTCCTTAACCATTGATTTCTCCTCGTTATTATCTCCAACAACTAATAATTTCAAATTTTTTATAGCTAGTTCTGAATTCTTAAATCTCAAACGTTATTGGTTACACTTGCACTTGTTTAATCCCAGTAGTAAAGAGTGAATTAGATTGTTGTTAGAACAAGTACTTGTACGTTCGACATTCAATTCTAAAGGGTTAGTTTATTACTTGCACAACCATGCACATTTGCGTGTATTCTAGGATCACAAAACCTAATCCCATCCTTAATGCTACATGTCCTAGAAATTTCACTGACTCGAGCCAAAACTCACACTTTGAGAATTTGTGAAAAAACCTAAGATCTCTTACAGTCTTGAGCATAATCCTCAAATGTTGCATATGCTCCTCCCTACTTCTCGAGTACACAAGAATTTTGTTCATGAACACAATGACAAAGGAATCCAAGTAGGTTTTGAACATGCAGTTCATCAAATCTATAAATGTGGCCAAGGCATTGGTAAACCCAAATTACATCACTAGGAACTCATAATAGCCATAGAGAGTCCCGAAGGCTATCTTTGGGATATCCTCATCCCGAATCATCAATTGATGGTAATCGGATTTCAAGTCAATCCTAGAGAGCACCGTTGCCCCTTGAACCAAGTCAATAAGTCATCAATATAAGAAAAAGGATACCTATTCTTCACTGTCACCTTATTAGGCTGCCTGTAGTTAATATACATAGGCAAGGAACGTCCTTCTTTTTCACGAACAAGAAAGGACCACCCCAAGGTCTCGGCCTAATAAAAGCCTTACCCTAAATATCTTACAGCTTTGAATTTAGTTTCTTAGTCTTAGCAAGAGCCATATGATAAGGTGCCATAGAAATAGGTCGGGTTCCTGGCTAAAGATGAATAATAACCTCAATATCATGTTCAGGAGGTAGACCATGTTGATTGGTAGGAAAATCATTAGGAAAGTCATGTACTATAGGAACATAGTCAAGCAAGAATTATCCACACTAACATCATAAATATAAGCAAGATAAGACTCCCAATCTATCTACATAATTCTCCTAGACTGAACATAAGAAATAATCCCCATCGGCATCCATGCACATAATCGGGGATATGCCGGGCATGGCTAAGGTAATAATCTTACATAAACAATCCAAGACTGCATGATTGGGGATAACCAGTAAATCCCTAGAATCACATAGAAATCCACGATATCTAACACAATAGGATCCACCTGAGTATCAAACTCTTGAACAATCACAACACAATCTATAAACCCAATCTACTACTAAAGAATCATCCATAGGAGTATACACATAATGGAAAAGATAAAAAAATCCTAATATAACTCAAACCACAGTAAATAATAAGTAGATATATAAGACTAAATGGATCCTAGATCAAATAAAGCAAAGGTCAGCTAAAGACACATTGATATTATACCTGTAATAATGACATTTGAAGACTTTACCTTCGACCTACCAGGTATGGCATATAAATCACCTCTCCTGCCACTTAGCAGGGCATCTGATGGATCACCTATCCTACTTGCATGAGGATCTCCACGAGCACTCTGTGGACCACCACAATGACCCAATAGAAGACCTCTAACTAGATGTGGCACTACTTTAATCGATGGAATACTCCGTGCTGCATGCACCACTGTCCCATGCTGGGGAAACTCCCTAGAAAAATAGGCAAAGACCCCATAATAATAACACTCCCTAGGCACTACACTGTATCAAAAAGATTTGGCTAACCCAAAATAGCTACCTTGGCGGGAAAACCCAGAATATGAACCTCTTAAAAGCTGACCACTACTTTGGCCAAGATGATCACTGTAGCTAGACTGACCTACAGTGTTAATCTAAAGTGTGGCATGAACGGGGCTACTAGACTAAACTTGATGTTGATAAGACTAGTGTGAAGTATACCTACCTTGAGAGCCGCTGCCACTCAACCATGAGCCACTATGTCTCCCACTGAAACTACCCTAGTATCATAGCTTCTTATCGCTTCCCCTTAGGCCTTACGGTGCATTTCTTCCATATTCTGAGCATGATCAAAAACATTAATGAAAGACCTTCTAGTGGAAACCAAACTCTGTGTAGCCATGCAAAGTAGAAGTCTTAATCCCCAAATAAAATACCAAATCTGCACATACTCAGTCGGCAAGAAAGATCCATGCATGTCCAACTCATAAAACTGAACATCATACTTCAAAACAATCATAAAACTCTTCTCCAATAACAAGAACTAATATCTGAGGCTATCTCGATGGTTACAGGCATATACTTCTCTAAGAACCTTAAAAAACTATGTCCATATCAATGAGGGAGATCCAACTAGCATAGAATCAAGATAACCTCTCCACCAATGTTGAGCTGCTAGATCCAACTAAAAGGTAGTGTAGTTCAACCCACGAGTCTCTATTAGGCATAAATTATGTAGTCTATCCTCAGAAGCAGTCGGGAACTCATAGCATCCTCACTCGATGCTCTCAAAAACCTAGGCGGGGTCAATATCAAAAGTCTACCCAAATCTTATTCTCATAGAAAAACATAACAGGCTGGGCAACCATCGGTTGAGCAACTACCGGTGTTGGAGGGGTCTCAACTCTAAGTGCCACAACTACAGGTTTCACTCTCACCTCAATACTACTTTAATCCACAAACTAATCACCATCAGATATTGCACCACCAACTTATCCCAAGAGATGAACCAATGTATCTATGAGTAATGATGAAAAAATAAAGCCCAATAGAGCATGGGCTTCCCCTGGCCCCTACTGGCTGGGGTGGTGGAATCTCTATTGTGAGAAAAAGAATTAGGTCTAGTAAAGGCTCCCTATTCTAATCTTTGTCTTGAGTTGTATCTCTAATCTGCCTTTGACCTCTAGGTCACCCATGTACTTGATAGCATCCCTAGTCATGGACTCAGGGTTCTCATTTTGTGTAGAAGTAGCATGCATCCTAACCATCTTAAAAAGAGTGAATCCAATGAATCTTATAAACCAACACAAACTCTTAGCACAATATAGGTGAAAGAAGTGTAAATCTCCTAAGAATGTCCTATAGACTCCCAAAAATAAGAAATAGACATTAATTTCTCATTTTGTGTAGAAGTAGCATGTATCCTACCATCTAAAAAGAGTGAATCCAATGAATCTTATAAACCAACACAAACTCTTTGCACAAAATAGGTGAAATAAGTGCAAATCTCCTAAGAATGTCCTATAGACTCCCAAAGATAAGAAATAGACATTATTATTTCAATCTTCATGACTCTACTAGACACTTGCTCTTATACAAATGATACTGGTGAACCTAGGTTCTGATAGTAATAAGTCACGACCCGATTTGCCAACTCATGATGACACCTACTTTACCCACTAGTAGGTAAGCCAAACCATAGCCTGAAACTAATTCTAATGGGCCAGATAGTGCAAAATAGCATAGATGTCAGAAATATACAAGTAAATGAATTAAAAATGTAAATCATGAGAACAATTACATAATGAAAAAAAAGTATAAAGAAGAGTAATATTATCCCATGACCTAGTAAGGTCAATATAAATGCCTCTAATAAAAATAATACGAGTACTATCAAGTCAACTACATAATAGCCTCAAAATAGAAAGACTATCTAAAAACAAAAGAAGGAGAAAAGGTCAACTCTAACTCTGAGAACTCACCCTATCTCCTAACTATGAACAACATAATAATAGAATCAATGATGACAGCTAGTACTCAGATATATAACAAAAGGGTAAAAAAGTATAGTATTAGTACCAAAGCCACAGGTACTCCGTAGGCATCATTGTCCAACTGTGATAAATTATAATATAAATATAATAAAATGCAAAATGGATAAGCTAAGTCAAGGGGAAAGGGAAAACCTTGAATCGCACTTGGAGTACCAAATTTAAACAACCAACACAGATAATGATAAATGGAACACAATAATATCTAACATAATTGGACCTCCATAAGCCTATCATATGAAAACAAAGTAAATAACCCAACATGGGTCCCTATAAGCCCAAAGTGTGCAATCAAAGAGAAGTACTGATAGTAATTATACCAACTAACCATATCTCATAATCATAACCATCGATCCTTTCATACAATAACATCGAACTTGAATCAGTTCCATAAATATCATAAATAACCACTCAAAGTCGGACTTGAATAGGGACTAGTATCTCATATACAAAACTTGAATGGAAACTGATATCATGAATACTAAACTTGAACCAGAAGTAATATCATCAATAATGCAAGAATTAAGCCAGTCTGAATATCAAAAATTTCATAACTTGAACCAATCTTTTCATTTCCAAAACACAATGCTAAAATACATCATTATATGCCTAAAACCTCTCCGTGATCAAGAATGTAATAACAATGATGTGCAAGGCCTATTGGTTCTATAAGGAAATAGCAATATTTCCCTAAGGTAGGATGGATGGGCCTACTTCTACTCTAAAAACCACTCTAAGAAAAATCCTACCCAAACTAGACTAGGGTGTTAAGTTGCATCCTAAGATAGCAATTTTTCCTAAAGAACGAGTAGTTAAGTTGAATATGCCTAATTATAGTCCCTTAATTAGCTAAATAATCCAATTCACACTAAATATAAATCCAAGTCCTAATTCCCAACCCAAAATATAAAAAAGTATCATGTCAGTACTATAATTAAGCCTAATATAAGAGAAAGGTAAGCCTATCCTACCTTGACACCAAAGAAAGTCCAAGTATGCTAAATAGGAAATTTCCCCTTTCGAGAAGTTTTCGCATGATGCCAGACTATCAAAATAGTAATCAATGCATCAATATGAGAATAATGATACCTATATAGAATTTTTGTGTATTGAGTCCAAAGTCAAGTCAAAATCCTATGTGAGGCCCACTTGTAGAATCGCACCTTCAAAATCGTCAACATATCTCTCAATGCTCAAGGATTATTTACCCTTACAAATAGGTAAATTTTGAGCTTAAACAATATTAAAATCAACCCAAAAAGAATCTAGGGATTTAGGACTATATTAAAGAATTAAAATAAGGATTAGACAGAAACTTACAAGGAATTTAATGAGAAATGATTATTCCGATCTCACAAACACGCTACGATCTTCTAATGATTATCCTTCTAATTTCCTATACTCTAGGTTTTTTGATGATTGAGACTCGTGAGAAAATTAGAGAAAATAAGGTAAAAGGAAAATTTAATGCCCTCCCAGGTTCTGCTTAAGCAACTACTTGATTTCTTAAGTGGTCATTGCTAAAGCGACATAGTACCGCTTAAGCGATGCATGATGAGTCTAACCCGTCTAACATAGCGGAAGAGATACTGCTTAAGTGCCATCCATTATAGGAATAGACTTTTGCTTAAGAAACTCATATAGGAAGCCTTGTATGCTAAAACAACCTCATAGCCGCTTAAGCAGCCTCCACTAAAGCGACCAAAGATCATCTTTAGCGGATGTACTAGCTAAAACTTGGAAATTTGTTCATGTTTTCACTAACCTCTAGGGATTTATTGGGAATCCCGTGAACATAAACAAACTATGACACCATATAAAATTTAGATTTTAGACTATTTTATGCCATCAAAATTCCCTTCTAGTGTCACTTCAATGAAATACAAGCCCCACTCTTAAGGACCACCTTTATCAAATTCCAACCAATAACCCAAAATGAGTTCAGGGGCCTTGGGACCCAAACCAAAGGTCCACCTAGCCTAAAATAAATGTTTTAGAGCTGATGGAATTGTAAAAATTAGAATATAAGGTAGTTAACATAAAGTGTTTACCTGATAACCAATTCTTATTAGAGAAGACTTCAAATTGAAGAACTGGCTCTAAAAACAAAATAAACTATTTGATAACTAAATTTTCATCTCCATTAAATCTATAGGTATGCTCTAAATTGTGAAAATATGTGAAAATATAGAAAATAACCTAGAGGGTCATTATAGATACCTACTAGGTACTACGTGTTTTGGTACTCATAATAAACTTTTACAATTTTTTCTGATATAAATCCAAGTATGATTTCTTGTTTTTGACACTACATCTTAGGGGGATTCTTGGACCAAATGCTTGGGGTGAGCTTTTAATAACTAGAGTTCCTCCACCTCTTTTGTATCTGAATGATCTTTATTTTTATATACCAAGAGAAAGTTTATAGTTGTGATGTATATATAGTACTCCTTTTGTATCTGAAAATTTCTATACTGATAGATATTAGGTTTTGGTTTTTATTTTGTATATTTTGACCCTTCTCTCTTTATTTATATTTTATGGGTCCTATTATTTGTGTTTCTTCTTGTTTGGACCAACTACTTATTGGATTTGTTCCTTCTTATCAATAAACCATTATCCATTATTCCAAGACATAAAAATTAGATTAACTATTGGCAGGTTGTGGTAGATGCCTCATGACCTAAAACTTTAGATCATGACGAAATATAAGAATGATTTCAATCAAAAAGTTTTTAAAATTCCGTTATCATACATCCCCAACAAATTATATCATTAGGAACAACTAGTCAAATTATTTAACATACTCCTAGCATACATAGAAGTTCTAGATTAATGAGATAATCAGTACCATAACTACCTTCAACAAGGCCCAAATGTTATCTTTTGAACATTAATCTCCATGTCATTTATTAAATAACCACATAATCATTTATCCAATTCTAAATCTATGAAGGGGATCATATAGCCACACAATTCAACAAAATGGGAATGGAACATTAATTTTTCATAACATGACACTAATACCCACATAAATGTTCATCATCTTATTTATATAAAACCCTCATTACCCAGTTACATAGTCAGAAAATACACTACTAAAAATTGAGTCAAAGAAAGTCTTGTCTTTTCTTAATCAAAGCTTGGAAAGTCAAATAATAACTTTATCTTTCCTCAAAGCCTTAGGATATCACAATCTGGTCAAATAGATATTCTAAATAAGAAAATAAATCTATGGACACCCATATTGCTATATATTTATCTCAGAATCAAAATTCAACCCCGAGCATCTAAGGGAAAATAGTAATTTTATTTGAAAATTATGTTAAGTATAATACATGAAACTAAAATATGAAATTTAGTTGTAGCAGAGCTTAAATCAACCTTCTAATCATGAAAATATGATTTTATATCTTTAGCCTTAAAATCCTCAAATTTTGCTATTTTAAAGGAGTGTTAAGGATTAAATAATCTATAAAGTTTCAAGAAATGCATAAATAAAGGTTTAGAATAAAATATAATAAAGAAATCTTGAATGTTCCATTTCGAGTCACCTAAAAATATGTTTCAAAGATTCCAAAATCAAGTTATGGGCATTAAGATAAAAAATAGCAATTTAAATCTCTCCAGGTAAAGCGATTCTTTAAGACCATAGTCCCTCCATGACAATTACTAGACTGCCCAACCCAGTTCCTTCATGATCATAAGGGTCCAATCGAGAATGCGATGACCAAAACCACCCAGACCCGCTTAATTTACCCTTCCCAATCATAGTGCCCACCTCCCAATTGTGATAAGCAACTATACTACTTCTTTGTACTTATGAGAGTCCCTTTTGGGAATGTGAAAAAAGATGATATCTAAACCAACTAACAACAAAAAGAACGGTTATTCTAATTTTTTAAACTCTTAAATTAACCCTTGAAATTTGTTCGAAACCCCCTAAAGACAAAGCAAATATTCTACATGACCTAAAACACCATTTTAATCCTGTTAGAACTATCAAAACACTAATTGTGGGTCAACGTTACCAAACATTGACCAAGGTCAACTTCTAAGTTAATTTAAAAAATTCAACTAATGATCTAAATTTTGATCGAATGCCTTACGACCTAAACCAACAGTCCTCCCAACCTAAAAATCATATTCCAGACATAATGAAGCTATCAGAATTTCATTTCGAGCTCACCTACATCAAATGTTTTCTTTGGTCAAACTTTTCAACTTTACAACCATGCAGAATTTGTCCAACCACCGCAAGAATTATGTTATCCATCCTTACAAAAAACAATTACCATAAAAAAGTTTCTAATAGAAGAAAAATAGAAAAAAACACTAAATTCATAAAATGACATGATGGTCGTTACAACATATTACTTTTGTTAGTAAATTTGAATTGATGATGACTAAGTCCATGTTCTATAATTAAATTCCAAAAGAATTTCATATAATTTGAAAGTTTATGAATAGATTTTAAAAAACGTATTATATTGTCAAGTTGTTTAGTAAAATAATTTTAGTTTTTTGTAGCTAAAAGACTATAGAAAAGACATAAATTAGTCTACTCATATTTTTTATCAGTAAGATTAAAATAATATAACCAATTCAACTACTTCTTTGTGAACATGAGAGTCCCTCCATGAACATGAATAAAGAAGATACCTACACTAGCAAACAACAAAAACAAAAATTATTCTAATTTTAGAAACTCCTAAATTGTCCCTTGAAATTTGTTCGGAACCCACTAAAAACAAACCAAATAAGCTACATGAATAGAAACGACATTCCAAACCTGTTGGAACCATAAAACACCAATCTTAGGTCAACTTTACAGAATATTGACTAGGGTCAACTTTTAAGTAAATTTTAAAAATTCAACTAATGACCGAAATTTCACTCGAATGTCACATGACCCTAACAAACAACCCTCCCCACCCAAAAATCACAATCCATACCTAATGAAGTTGTCAAAATTTCATTCCAAGCTCACCTACATCAATTATTTTCTTTCGTCAAACTTTTCAACTTTTCAATCGTCAAAAATTCATCCAACTACCTCATGAATCATGTTATCCATCCCTGTAGAAAATAATTACCATGAAAAAATTTCAAAAAGAAGAAAAATAGTGAAAACACACTAAATCTAAAGATGATATTAAAGGCTGTTACAGCATATTACTTTTGTTAGTAAATTTGAATCGATGATGAATAACTCCATGTTCTATAATAAAATTCCAAAAGAATTTGACATAATTTGAAAGAGTTTATTAATAGATTTTAAAAAGGGAATTATATTGTCAAGTTGTTTAGTAAAATAATTTTAGTTCTTGTAACTAAAAGATTATAGAAAAGACATAAATTAGTCTACTCATATTTTTTATTAGTAAAATTAAAATAATATAACCAATTCAACTACTTCTCTGTGGTCATGAGAGTCCCTCGATGAACATGAATAAGGTAGATACTTGCACCAGCAAACAAGAAAAAAAATTATTCTAGTTTTAAATACTCCTAACTTGAACCTTGAAATTTGTTCGGAACCCCCTAAAGACAAATCAAATATGCTACATGACTAGAAACGACATTCCCAACCTGTTGGAACCATAAACACACCAATCCTAGTTCAACTTGTCAAAATTTTGACTAAGGTCAACTTTTAAATAAATTTCAACTAATGACCTAAATTTCACTCGAATATCACATGACCCAAACCAAAAACCATCTCAACCCAAAAAAACATATTCTAAACCTAATGAAACTGTCAAAATTTCATTCCAATCTCACCTACATCAATTGTTTCCTTTGGTCAAACTTTTCAACATTACAGCTATCCAAAATTTGTCCAACTACCTTAGGAATCATGTTATCTATTCCTGCAGAAAATAATTATGATTCAAAAGTTTCAAAAAAAAGAAAACTAGTGAAGGAATAGTAAATCTAAAAATAATATTAAAGGTCATTACAACATATTTATTTTAGAGGTAAAGTTGAATCGGTGATGAATAAGTCCAAGTTGTATAGTTAAATTCCATAAGAATTTCAAATAATTTAAAATAGTTTATTAGTAAATTAGGGTCTTATATTGTCAAGTTTTTCAGTAAAATAATTTTAATCTTTTGTACCAAAATGATTATAGAAAAATATAAATTAGTCTACTCATATTTTTTATCAGTAAAATTAAAATAATATAATAATGATTCAATAATAAAAATTACCACATTCCTAAGGTCCCTATACATGAACAACAATAATAACAACAACAACAAACCCAGTGTATTCCCATAAAATAAGGTCTGGGGAGGGTAGAATGTACGCAGTCCATACCGTTACCTCAAAAGAAGTAGAGAGACTATTTCTAATAGACATCTGGCTCAAGATAGAGAATAGTAATTAAGAGCATAATGCACCATTAATCATGGTGGGTGGCATAACATAAAAGGAGTAAGACATACTAAATATAAAATAGAAATCAGAGCAATATGAAATAAGATAAATAAGCACAATATGAAATAAGAGATAAGAAATATGGCATTCGAAAAGTACGACCCCACCTATGGATACAGTCCTGGGATTACTAACCCAGCTATACATAAGCTCTTCTACTACTAGCTACAACCTACGCACGTGATGTAGCCTTCTACTCTTATTCGCGACCTCCACACCTTCCTATCTAGGGTTATGTCCTCACTAGGCTGTAGCTGCTCTATATCATGTCTAATCACTTCTCTCTAGTACTTCCTTAGCCTACCTCTCCTTCTCCAAAAGTCATCCAATGCTAGCCTCTCACACCTACAGACTGGGGCATCCGTTCCCCTCCTCATCATATGCCCAAACTATCTCAACCTTTCTTTCTGCATCTTGTCCTCCACCAAAGACACTCCCACCTTCTCCCAAACTATCTCATTTCAAACTCTATCCCCTTTAGTAAGTCCACATATCCAACACAACATTTTTATTTCCGCTACCTTCAATTTTTGAATGTGGGAATTCTTGACTGGCCAACACTCTGCTCCACATAACATAGCTAGACGGACTGCCACTTTACAGAATTTGCCTTTAAGCTTAACTGTCACCTTCTTATCACATAACACACCTGGGGTGAGCCTCCACTTCATCCAACTTTCTCCAATACAGTTAGAGATATCCTTATCAATCTCGTCATTCCTTTGAATCATAGACCCAAGATACTTAAAACTATCCCTCTTACAAATATCTTGGGAATCCATCCTCACCACCACATCCTCCTCATGACTCAAGTCTCTAAACTTGCATTCCATATACTTCGTCTTGGACCTACTCAACCTGAACTCCTTAGACTCCAGGGTTTGCCTCTAAACCTCTAATTTTTCATTCACACCCCCTCACATCTCATCAATCAACACTACATCATCCACAAATAACATACACCATGGCATCTCCCCTTGAATACGTCACGTCAACACATCCATCACTAACACAAGTAAGAACGGGCTAAGAGTCAAACCCTGATGCAACCCTGTGTTGATTGAAAAATATTTTGAGTCCGCTCCCACTATTCTCACTCGAGTTTTTCCTCCATCGTAGATGTCTTTAATAGCTCTGATGTACACCACCGGACCCCTCTTGCCTCTAAGCATCTCCAAAGAACCTCCCTAGGGACTTTGTCAAAAGCCTTCTCCAAGTCGATGAATGCCATGTACAAATCCCTTTTTTTTCCCTATACTGTTCCACCAATCTTCTCTCCAGGTGTATTGCCTCTGTCGTTGAGCGACCGGGCATAAAACAAAACTATTTCTTCAAAATGGATATGATCTTCCTTAATCTCTGCTCCACTATCCTCTCCTAAATATTCATAGTATAACTCAGTAGTTTGATACCCCTATAGTTGGTACAACTTTGAATGTCCTCATTATTTTTGTATAAAGGAATCATCGTACTTCACCTCTAGGATTCAGGCATCCTTGACATCTTGAAAATGCTATTAAAGAAATCAGTTAACCATCTTAACCCTGCCCTACCTAAAAACTTCCAAAAATCCATTGTAATCTCATCAGGCCCCATCGCCCTTCCCCTCCGCATCATATAAATAGCTTCCCTGACCTCCTTAACCTTAAAACGTCTACAATAATAGAAATAATGTCTCTCCTCTGAGCGTTCCAACTCACCTAACTAAATTCTTTTATCCTCTTCCTTGTTCAAAAGCCTATGGAAATACTCCAGCTATCTCTTCTTAATATGGGCATCCTCCACCAAAACTCTACCATCCTCTCCCTTAATACACTTCACTTGGTCGAGGTCCTGACCCTTCCACTCCCTAGCCTTAGCAAGCCTATACATCCTATTTTCCCCGCCTTTCTCCTCCAACCTCACATACAAGTTCTCAAATATTGCTGACTTTACTGTTGTAACTGTAAGCTTAGCCTTCTTATTTGCTAATTTGTAGACCTCCTAATTCATCCTCTTCTCCTCTGCATCTTTAGTCTCAAATAGTTTAACATACGCCCTCTTCTTAATATTTACTTTCTTCTTAACATCTTCATTCTACCACTAGTCCCTCTTATGTCATCCTTCTCAACCTCTCAAAACACCCAATACTTCTCTAGCAGTCTCCATGATGCAACTAGCAGCCTTATCTCATATGGCATCCATGTCTCCCCTATAATCCCACACCCCTAAAACTGCCACTTTCTCTTTTATCATCAACGCACTATTTGGCATCAAGACACCCCACCTAATTCTTGGTCGACCCTCCTCGACCCTTTTCTTCTTGCTTCTCTTCATAAACAAGTCCATCACCAGAAGCCTATATTGAGTCAAAAGAACTAAATTGTTTATTAGTTGAAATTGTTAAAAATGAATAAAAATAACTAAATTTTTTATTAGTTGAAATTGTTGAAAATGATATAAGAAAATAAAATGACTTATTGCATTCATAATATCATCCTACAATGCACAAAAAATTAAAACCAGATTCTAAATAAATATTTTATTACGGAATCCCTAAATTTAGTAGATCTACATTATTGTAATATTGATTTATATAGGAGTTTTGGAAGATAAGAAATTCTCTATCCCCCCTTCTGCATCCCCTTGATAAATATTAGTTTTTGATGATGGCCACTTTGGCCATTGATCAGCCCATTCCTAAAGATGACTAGTCTACCTTTTTAGTTTGTAGTTCATATTTACCCCCATATCCACCCTTATAAAGCATCCTGTTCAAATCTTAATATTATTTAAATAAGGAATCCTAATTTTTTGGTCGTACCTAATAATTTTCCTAGTATGAACAACAGGAAAAGTAAGCCTACATCTCCAAAACTAGGTAACTAGGTCAATTTTAAAAGGTTTATTTTCCAATTACAGTAATATCCATACAGTAAAAACTATCCCTAGAAAAAATCTCTTCTATAATAATAGATTTCTTAAAATCCATTAGGAAGAAGATGAGGTTAATAGAATGATCACCATTAAGAATATACAATATGTGTTGGTTGGAAAATTTTCATATGGTTAGACCTAACTTGAAGATTGCCAGTCTTAAATTCCAAAGCAATGTAATGTTGAAGGAGATTGAAAAATTTGATTGTTGAAGAATATGCATATTATCATAAGAGTTAACTTAGAGGAAGATTTTATCTATATGATGTATGAAAATATATATTACATTATTGAATACAGTAGCTAATACAAATATTATGCTAGGTGAGTTAAAGAACTCTGAGAGACATAGGATTTTATATATTTTGATCATTTTATGGTTAAGGAAGTGGTACACATTATTATCAAGATGAATAGGGGCAAGTTATTAGACCTTATAAGATCCCAGTGATGTTTTAGAAAGGATCAAGAAGGGCAGGTATGAAGTGGTTGATAGGGTTATTCAATGTAATTTTTATAATGGATAAGAAGCTTGAATAATAAAGGTAGAGTACAATAGTTTCATTATCTAAGAAAAATGGTGACATCAAAAACTGTTACAACTATAGGGATACAAGTTGTTAAGTCACACTATAAAATTTTGGGAGCGAGTGGTAGAGAGAGGGTGAGGCAGAGTGTGTTTATTTTTGAGAACTATTTTAGATTTATGCTAGGGAGATCTACTACAAAAGATCTTATCTGGTGAGGGTATTTATGGAGAATTACCAGGATAGGAAGCGGGACTTGCATATGGTGTTTGTTAACATTAAGAAGGCCTACAAAAATTGTTATAGAAAGTTCTATGCAGGTGACTGAAGGCTAGAAGTGGACCAGTGGATTACATTAGGGTGATAAATGACATGAATAATAGAGCTAAATGAGGGTTAGAGTGGTAAGAGAAGACTCATAGGATTTCCATATAAAAAAGTAGTTGCACTAGGGATTAACTCATAGCCCATTCCACTTTTACATAGTTATAATGTATTGACATGGTGTATCTAAGATAAAGTGACTTTGTGTATGTTATTTGGAGATGACATAGAATTGATCGATAAGATAAGTAATAAAGTTAATAGTAGTAAGAGGTATGGAGACAAACTCTAGAAGCTAAAAGGATTAAGTTAAGCAAGAACAAAATAGAGTATTTGGAGTACAAACTCAGCGAGGGGTTATAGGAGGAAGGCATGGAAGTAAGGCTGTACATATAGGCTTTCTCTATGAGAGATAGTTTTAGATATGTTGGTTTTATTATTGTAACACCCCATATTTCGGGCTAGAATGAAAACCATTATTTCTACGTGTAGATATTACAAAAACCATAATTCCTATAAAAATTTTGTATGTTAATCAATTATGTAGTGTGGGAACATATTTGGGCATGAATTGAGATCATAAAGATCCCCTAAATCAAGGTCAAGATTTAAGCTTTCCTATCGTTTGAGTTTTAGTGAGTGTCGAAACTTGAGTCAACTTCAATCTACCATAACTACTTTTATATGAATAACTGGGTGTCTTACTATATATCAAATGAAAGATCTTCAAATTATCTTTCCAATGATATCAATTTCTCCTAAATCCAATATCGGAGTAAAATGTTATACCTATTTTACTCCAGCATGTCAGCTTGGAAAACCGACGGACCACATTTAGTGATAAATTGTCACAAGTGCGACAACTTATCACCAATGTCATCAACCTTAGGCAGATTTCTACCCCCAGAGATGATATTTTGTGATAAGTTGTCATAAGTGTGATAACTTATCACCAATGTCGTAAGCCTTAGACAAAAATCCATCAATTCCAGCCCCCTAGTGACGACATTTATGACGACTTATCACAAGTTTGATGGCCTATCACAAATGTCGTCAGCCTTAGATTTTTAGCAATTAGGAAGCGGTTTAGTAAGGGTATTTTGGTCTTTTTCCTACACTTCCCATGACATATAACCCTTATAGAACATATTTTCTTCTATTTCCCTTTACTTAAACATCTCAAAATTCTCTGCACACCTTTAACCACAAGGTTAGGGTTTCAACATAAAAATCCAATTATCTAGAGATTCAACCGTGAGAATTCAATAATTCTTGCATATTTGAATTCCCCGTTAAGAGGGCTACGAGGGACACCCAATAGTTCATGAATAACCTTTCAAAAATTTTAAAGTCATCCAAAAGCTCCAAGTTTAAGGTATATGGTTTTGAACATGAACACCCTTTTGTTCTTGCGCCTAAGAGTTACATACTTTCGTAAAGTATTTCATAAATTCATGGAGAATTCCTATCATGTTATTATATTTTGAGTTTTTATGAAATTATGTCTTACCCAAGGTTTGAGTTGTAAAATTATTATGCATATTAATGGTTTAAATTGTCAATTTATGGTTTAAGTTGCATAATTCAACATCTATATCATGTTTTCAAGAATTTCAAGTCCTATTGTTGTGAATTGAACCTTATGGTTAAAGCATGAGTTTGAGAATAACATGTTAGCAATTTTTAAAGAATATCAAGAAGTAAGTTTTGATTTCAAGTTAAGATAGAAATCCACATTCTTGAGTTTGAAGTAAAGGGGATGCATTTTGCCTCCCATTATATATATGTATTGTTGAATTATTTTAAAGTGGATTTTCTAGAGTTCTGATCTTAGTAAAGAAGTAGTATTTAGCATCGAGTTGAGCTTGATTCTGAGGTCTCAAGCCCCAGAATTATATGCCCCCGTAGTTCTTGGTATACCCTAAGTGGGTTAAGATAGTGATTATTAAAGTTAAGTTTTTATCTGATGGCAAGGATTGAACAACTCTCCCCAATGTGAGTAAGACATTGGACTCCATGTAGTTGGCATGGTTTATGTCGGTTAAGAGAAAATCCCTAAGTTCCTATAATCTCTCAGTTCTAAAGTCTTCCAAGTTTCAAAGAGTTTTAGTCTCAAAGTTACAAAGTTTTGAAAGTATAAGTATTTTGAAAGTTATGGTCCTAATAATTTCAGGTGTCATGATAATTTGAGGTTTTAAGAAAAAACATGATGATTTATGAGTCTTGTGGCGTATATTTATTTCAAACTATGTGATTATGTTTTGCACCATACAGGTTTTCTATAAAAGCTTATGATATTGATTATTTTAATTGCACACTCCCCCATATGCTCAGTACATTCCCAAAGTACTGACCTTTATATTTTGTCTATATGCTACATTATCTCATAATGTATGTACTAGACTTAGTATGCACATTCAAATTCAGTCAGTTCGCAGCTTCCAGTCAGCAGGTGTTGAATCATTTTAATTCAAGGGTTTGAGCCAGATACACAATTTGAGAAGTTCTTTATTTTCCTATTTCAATTGTATTGAGTTGGGATAGTTAGGAGTGATGAAGCGACTATCTGAAGTCAGTATAGTATAGGCTTCATAGACAGTCAGTAGAGTTAATGTATTGTTTTAGTTTTATTTTTTTAAAGTAAAGCTGTAATCTTGTAAAGTTAAGATTTGTATTGATTAAGTTTTGAAAAGTTTTATGTTCTCGCTGATTTTATACAAATTTAAGCATTTTATTCAGTTGCTTATGAGTTATGCCAGTAAAAGGGTTAGCTTGGGGTCACTTGTGATCCTATGCACCATGTGACATCTCGGGACCCAATTTTGTGGCGTTATAAACTTGGTTTCAGAGCACAGAGTTCAAGTGTCCTAGGATGTCTGTGAAGTCGTGTCTAGTAGAGTCTTGCAGAATAGTACAGAGACGTCTGTACTTTTCTTCGAGAGGCTACAAGACATCTAGGAAATGTCTTTATTTATTTTAAGTCTTAGATCGTGCTATAGAAATGTTATTTAAGAAACTTATATAGATTCTCATCTTACTCAATCCGAGCCATCTCTGCCTTATTTTCAAGGTATCAGAAATAGTCAAGCTTAAATCTTTACAGATAGTGCTTTCTCAGATAGTCTCCATAGATAGTTATCGGATTGTAAGTGAGCTAGAAAGTATCCCATCAGTGCTTTTGAGTTTCGATGATTGAAGTGCTCTATTTATGATTCATAAAAGTCGTGCACTAAAACCAAGTCAGATATACTTCCAGATTCTTCCTTAGAATCTATAATTAAAGCTATACTTCCCTATCTATGTATTATTCTTAAGATAGCATGATTAGTAAGTTCTAGTTCCTCCCCAGATAATGCTCTCAGATTGACTAGTAACAAGCTTTAGAAGTCATAGAAAGCGGCTTGAGAGTAGCATGCTAGTGTGTTATAAGTCTCTCAAGATCAAAGTTATGTCCTCACACTTATGAGTCATGCAAGTAAGACTGAATAATATGTCCATTATTAGATCATTGAATATTGTGTGTCAATTTTATATCTCTTTTAACCTTGTTATCATTATTTTATTGAAAGATCAAAGTCTAGTGAAGCCGTGTGAGGACTATTTCGATTCACCAGCAACTTGTTATGCATCTTGTTGTTCTGTATTGGTTGAAACTTATAGAGCTACGAAAGAAGTTTAGGTTTATAGATAGGTGGATAGTAATGATGTGTAGAATAAGGATGTGGTAATGGATTGTAAATAAGATAGGCCATATGATTATGATCGATTATCGTTTTTATGAGCTTCAAGTGGGCTAGTTATTCTTGATGTTTTATTCTATAGCTTCAAAGTAAGAACAACACTATGTATTAAGTTTGAATAATTGGTGGTCATGAAGGTGGATGTGATGATTTCTTGGCTAATAATACTAGTTATAGGGAAGTGTTATAATAGGCTTGAACAGTGTATGCAAGAGCATAAGTTTACTTGATTCGTAATCAAGTTTGATGTTTTATGTATGATGCAGAAGTATGCCCGAGGCTCTATGGGGCTGAATTATATTTTTTTTGAGGATTATTGCATGTTGTGGGGTCAGTAGTACTATTGAGATGTTAGGTAGAGAAAGACTAGTTAGATAATGAGTAATGTTCTTGATAGCTAAGTTAAGAAGTAATGATCAAAGATATTGAGCCTTTTTAAGTATGAATGTGATTATCATGGTTTAGAAACATAAGCTTACAAGCGTGACATTGATAGACTATGACAGAAGTTGTATGGTCCATCAAAGGTTTGGAGATATCCATGTTAAGCGCTAGAATCTAAGTTTGAAATTTTGAAGATTTAGTTAATAGGAATAAGAATTAAAGCACTAGATGGTGTGCACTCCAGCTATGGGGATTCTCATGCAGATTTAAAGTTAGTAGGTGTTCAAGTGTTATATATTATGACTATTGGGGCTATAGAAAGATAGGGTGTAGCTCAGAAGTACGTATTAGAATTTGGTTTTATGCTTTCAATTGTAGTCATTCGGGTTAAGTTCTTTTGTTCTTGTGATTTGCTATATCCAAGACTCTAAAGTAAAGTGATTGTAGTTAGACTAGAGTTTATATAGTGGTTCACAGTCTTAGAGTGATGGCTTACATGTAAGGGGGAAATGATAGAACAAGTAACCAAGTGAAGCCTTCAGATTCTAGTAGATGTACAGTAAGTTGTAGAATAGCTGTGAGAAAGATTAATGCTTGACCCAATCTTATTTCAGTATTTTCAATATTTTTAGTTGTCCCAGTACCTACTCATGCCTTACGTTCAGTTCCATGATCTTAATTCATGTTCATGCATATGATGGAGAATTATGTACTCTCCTAGTTCCCAGAAATGAGGAGTTCCAGTTCTTTTAGCAGTTGGAATCACATTCCATAAGTTATGAACTCCAAATTTAGGTTATGTAGCTCATGGCTCATGTACTCAAGCTATACAGTATGTTCAGTCCATGTACTCAAGCAGTACTATTAATGATCATCCAAATTCAGATATATATCTTGCATGTCCACAGATCATACTTCTTTGATAAGTCCATGATGCTATATATTCTATTCCTCAAGCCTCAGTTGAGTGCCAAGTTATTCATAGTATCCCCTCATATTTTGGGCCCTCATGTTCTAACCTTATATTACCTTTCCTTGAATTAAGATAGTGATGATAATCAGTTGTCTAGATGGGAAAGAGTAAACATTTCTTGTTACTGGAAGATCGTTGTATGCTAATTTTAGCTAAGGCAGTAAAGTGTGTAGTAAGATTAAAGCCAAGTCCTTAATACCTTTCATGGTTAGTCGATGTTTTATATGAGATGTTTGGGTAGTTGAAATCTTATGTATGTCTTCTTAGGAGTAATGCATGGATGTTGTTCTTGATAGAAATTTGTAAGTTGTGACAATGGTATTTTAAGGGAGTGTGTTTAAAAGTGCATATGTGGTTATAGAAGTGAGGCTTGAACATCATGTTTTTATATTTAGATGAATGCACTGCACATTTGTAAAATATCTAGTACAAGGTTGAATGTGGTTTTTGGAGTAGTAATGAGGATTTTCATGAGATGAGAAGTTGTGAAGTGCAGGGTGTGTTGTATTATGGTTCAGACTAATAGTATAGTGTTATGTGGTGTACCCTATGATTGTGGCTTAGGCTTGAAGATGGTGAGGGAATTTAGTTCAGTTTAGACATGAGTAGAAGGAAATATCAACGGCCTTGTTAGAATTAGAAAATGAATAAATAAGTATGGTTTTTAAGGTAAAGAATTAGTTGACAGAATATTTTAAAAGTGTGTCTAAGTTTTAAGTAAGGTGCTGCATTGCCTAAAGCCTAGTAAATTCTACCCCAGTCTATGATTCAAAGATCTATGATTCCAAGCTATGGAATTGTAGCAATATTGTAATCCCTTATTCAGATGTCTTGTTCAGATCTTAACCAAAATTCTTGGCTCCTTCAAATCGTTAGAACTCCCTAGAAGGGTGTTGATGAAACCCTGCACTTGAGCATAAGTATCTAGTATGATTCATTTTTAATAGACAACAATTCAGTTTAAAAATCAGGCACATAGATTTGTATGGATTTCCATTTTTTTGAACTAGCCTAATTTTACTACCTGAAGTTTTATAAGTACGGTCATTCCGAAATAGTTTTGCAATTGCAAATTTAGCTCAGTATATGTAGCAGGCATCAATTTCAGAATTTGGATATCTAGTCATGATTCAATTCATAAATATTCACCGAACGATCTTTGTTTTCCAAGTATTCCAGCTCAGACACTGTGATACCCATTGTGTAATCTTAGCCTTATTTTCTCATGATTTGTGCCTGCATAAACTATCACCTCGTAGTCTATAACTGCGATCGCACCATAAGCACATCAAGGAAATTCTAAAATCTCAGCATGAGTCAGCTCTTCATAAATAAGTAAAAAGGGCAACTTAGCTATGATCCAAACGAAGGTAACAACCTTCCTTCATTCAGCTCCTCTCTAATCAAAGATTCAGTTAGATAGCTCTTCTTATCATGAGTATATGCATTCATCGAAGTATGCCAAAATTTAGAAAGATATAAATTCTGTTTAATAAGTTATTTCAGTTGTGTATCCTAACTTTTCTCTGTATTCTTAACCTAACGAGCAATATTCGGGGACAAATGATCCCAAGGGGGAGATAATGTAACACCCCGCATTGTGGGCTAGAATGAAAACCATAATTTCTATGGGTAGATGTTCCAAAAGCCATAAATCCTAAGAAAATTTGTATGTTAATCAATTATGTAGTTTGGGAACCTAGTTGGGCATGAATTGAGATCATAGAGATCCCCTAATTCAAGGTCAAGTTGAAAGCTTTCCTATCGTTTGAGTTTTAATGAACATCGAAACTTGAGTAAACTTTAATCTCCTATAAATCCTTGTATATGAAAAACTGGGTGTCCTACTATATATTAAATGAGAGATTTTCGAATTATCTTTCCAACGATATCAATTTTTCCTAAATCCGATGTCGGAGTAAAACGTTATGCCTATTTTACTCCAGCATGTCAGCCTGGAAAACTGATTGACGACATTTTGTGATAAGTTGTCACAACTATGATGACTTATCACCAATGTCGTCAACCTAAGGCAGATTTCCACCCACAGTGATGATATTTTGTGATAAGTTGTCACAAGTGTGATGACTTATCACCAATGTCGTCAGCCTTAGACAGAAATTCATCAATTCCAGCCCCCCAATGACGGCATTTGTGACGACTTATCACAAGTCTGACGACCTATCACAAATGTCGCCAGCCTTAGCTTTTCAGCAATTGGGAAGCGATTTAGTAAGGGTATTTTGGTCTTTTTCCTGCACTTACCACGACTTATAACTCTCAGAGAACGTCTTTTCTTCTATTTCTCTTTAGTTAAACATTTCAAAATTCTATGCACATCTTCAACCACAAGGTTAGGGTTTCAACATAAAAACCCAATTATCTAGAGATTCAACTGTGATAATTTAATAATTCTTGCATATTTTAATTCCCCGTTAAGAAGGCTACGAGGGACAACCAATAGTTCGTGAATAACCTTTCGGAATTTTTGAAGTCATCCAAAAGCTCCAAGTTTAAGGTATGTGGTTTTGAACAAGAACACCCCTTTTTTCTTGTGCCCAAGAGTTATATATTTTTGTAAAGTATTTCATAAATTCATGGAGAATTCCTATAATGTTATTATATTGTGAGTTTTTATGAAACGATGTCTTACCCAAGCTTTGAGTTATAATATTATTATGGATATTAATGGTTTAAATTGTCAATTTATGGTTTAAGTTGCATAATTCAATGTCTATATCATGTTTTCAAGAATTTTAAGTCCATTTGTTGTGAATTGAACGTTATGGTTAAAGCATGAGTTTGAGAATAAGGTGTTAGCAATTTTTAAAGAATATCAAGAAGTGAGTTTTGATTGTAAGTTAAGATAGAAATCCACATTCTTGAGTTTGAAGTGAAGGGGATGCATTTTGCCTCCCATTATATATATATATATATATATATATATATATATATATATATTATTGAATTGCTTTAAGGTGGGTTTTCTAAAGTTCTAAGCTTATTAAGGGAGTAGTATTTAGCACCGAGTTGGGCTTGATTTTGAGGTCTCATGCCACAGAACTATGTGCCACCATAGGTTCTTGATATACCCTAAGTGGGTTAAGATAGTGATCACTAAAGTTAAAATTTTATCTGATGGCAAGGATAGAACAGCTCTCCCCAACGTGGGTAAGACGTTGGACTCTATGTAGCTCATATGATTTATGTCGAATAAGAGAAACTTTCATAATCCTAAAGTTCTCTAAGTTCTAAAGTCTTCCAAGTTTCAAAGAGTTTTAGTCTTAAAGTTACAAAGTTTTGAAAGTATAAGTGTTTTGAAAGCGATGGTCCTAATAATTTCAGGTGTCATGATAATTTGAGGTTTTAAGTAAAAGCATGATGATTTATGAGTCTTGTTGCATATATTTATTTCAAGCTATGTGAGTATGTTTTACACCATGCAGGTTTTCTATAAAATCTTATGATATTGATTATTTTAATTGCACAATCCCCCATACGCTCAGTATATTCCCAAAGTATTGACCTATATATTTTGTCATGTGCACATTCAGATTTAGTCAGTTCGCAGCTTCCAGTCAACAGGTGATAAATCCTTTTAATTCAAGCGTTTGATCCAGCTAGACAATTTGAGCAGTTTTTTATTTTCCTATTTCATTCGTATTTAGTTGGGATTGTTAGGAGTCATAACCCAGCTATCTAAAGTCATTACTAGTAGAAGCTTCATAGACAGTTAGTAGAGTTAATGTATTCAGTTTCAGTTTTATTTTGTAAAAATAGAGTTGTAATCTTGTAAAGTTCAAATTTGTATTGATCAAGTTCAGAAAAGTTTTATGTTCTCGCTAATTTTATACAAATTTAAGCATTTTATTCAGTTGCTTTTGAGTTATGCTAGTAGAAGGGTTAGCTTGGGGTTACTTGTGACCCTAAGCACCGTGTGATGTCTCGAGACCCAATTTTGGGGCATTGCAATTATCTAGAGTGGCAGGGATATAGATGGTGACTTCACTCATTTTATTAGTGTGACATCAATGAACTTAAGGCTACTTCCAAAGTCATATGTGGTAAAAAGGCACCAAAACTTAAAGGTAAGTTCTATAGTAGGTCAAACTAACATTATTGTATGAACTGGAGTGTTGTCCAGTTAGAAACTCCTATATTTAGAAGATACGTAGAGAAAATATCAATGTTGAGATTGAGGCATGGGTATACTAGGTGTGATAGAATCAAGAATGAGGTCATTCAAGATAAGGTTGGAGTAGTCTCTATTGTGAATAAGATAAGGGAAACAAGTTTGGGATGGTTTAGATATAAGATAAGGTAAGGTTCAGATGCTCTAGTAAGGAGTTATGAGAGGTTGGATTGGCTAAAAAGCATTAGAAAGAGGTTATTAGGTAGGACATAATGCATATTTAGGTTACTGGGGATATAAACTTAGATAGAGGGATGTAGAGAACATGTATTATATTAGAAGGTTAGTTAGATAGGAGTGTTATTGTGCACTAGTTCTAGTATGATAGAACAAGGTTTAGACATAGTTATCTATCTTTGATGTTGTTTATTGTGTTCTCGTTATCATATAATTTTATGGCTGATTACTATTCTTATAGTATATTTGTCACTCTTTTGTGCTGCCATATTATTTTCACTATGTACCTTTTCTTAGTACTTATATTTGCTACAATTGAGCCAAAAATCTTTTAAAAATAGCCTGTTTACCCTCTTGAGGTAGTAGTAAGGTCTGTGTACACTTTACCCTCTCCAGACCTCGTGTATGGGATTTTACTAGGTATGTTGTTGTTGTTGTTATCATTTACATTCTTGATAACAAAGGCTAATATTTTTCTATAAGACCTATAATTTATGAAGATAAGTTTAAAGTAGATAAAGATATGACTCAGGCCATGACATGGATCTCATTTCTTGATATAAAAACTATGTTTTTTGTTAAGGAGTCTCTTCTTTTGCTTACCTCAGTAGTAGGAAAACTACTTCATTTGGATATGTCTACCATTAATATGACGTGTCCTAGTAGTGATAAGGCCAAGGTACATATGGGTCAACTTTTAAACTGTCCAAAGTTTATAGAGATGGAGTAGTAAACTCAATTATAAAGGAATCAAGAGTTGAGTAGATAAAAATCCAATATGATATGCTCCCAAAGAACTGCAATGAGCAAACTACAAGTGTATAATTATCATGAGTGTAGAGTTGCACATCATGTACAACGAAATTTATGGACAAAGATATTATAGAGGAAAATAAAACCCCTTTAGCAACTACAATACAACGGTGAAGATAGGAGTTGTAACAATCCAAATTGTCGTTATGTTAAAAACTATCCCAAAAAAATATTTTGACTAATAAATCCTTGTTTTGAACCTTGTAGGAACTATTTTATGGGAAAGAGTTGTATCCCAAATCAAATTGGGTTGAAATTGAGAAAGTTGGTCCAAGCCAATGACCTACTATTGTAGTGGTAAATTTACTGCTACAACAATAGTTAGGTAGTAACTAATCTAAAGCTTAATCAAAACCCTTATTCAATTAAGGCTCCTTATGTCATGGCCCTCTCCCAAAACACCCTAAGTGAACCCTTTACTTAGAACGACAAGGATTCAAATTCCAAGCTCTACAAGCGAGATTTTGAAATGTTTCTTAAGGAGTTTTCAACATTATTAAAGGGCAAGGCATGTGTGGATAACTTTTTTCTCTCTATTATATTAGAATTTATCTATGAGGAAGGTTATGGTTTTATTATAGAATACTTTAGCTAAATAAACATAATAATTGTAGTTATGTTATACCTTCAGACATAGAGTTTGGATGGATTAAATAATAACTAGAACAAGGTCAATGATTTATGATTTGTATGATAAGATTTTATAATATGCTAATCTTCTAATTTCCTAAAGGTATAAGGTTTGCATGAACTAGAGGTAGGTCGATGAATGTAATTGTATTAATGAGTTAGAAGAAGGTTTGGGGCTACTATGAAAGGTCATGAATGAAGGTTTAGTCCAGAGTATACAAATGGTTGGTTCAAAGGAGTACGATAGAGCTCAAATTTAGACTGTAGAGAGTAGGTAGTAGGGCTTAGATGATATGGTGAATCAAGCAAATTCATAAGAGTTATAAGAATGTGCATATTGGATTTTGGGTAGTTGCTCATAGTAGAAATAATGTAGATGTAGTAGAGTGGAAGGGAAAGGAGAGGTAGGTATAATATATAATATTGAGGTCCTCAGTTGGTGTAAACATATGATGGTTAAAGGGTATGATCATTATTTTATGGTAAGAATGAGGCATCGCGTGTAATATAGAATAAATTTACTCTATGCTTACATACCTATATATATATACAAGTGAATGTTTGACTAGCCTTCAGGTACTATAGAAGTAATTAATAATAGAAAGGACTTTCTTGACTATGTTCTCATATGTAAGTTGGATATTTGAGATTATATTTCTAGCATAACAAGTGATTATTGACTCTATTATGAACTGAACATATGATTTGAGATTCTATTCAGATGATATATGAATCGAATCTCCTGCCAACACTATTATTAGATTGAGTAGCACACCGACACTTTTAATAGATTCACAACTATGTCAGAATTGGTATATGGACCAAACTCATCCCATCTAGGTCATAGATAAGAGTCCCTGCTAACTCTAGTATCTGTATATATCTTGAATACATGGAATTATTATTTCATTTGAACATATTCATTGTGGTGCTCATTGTTGAAAGCATCTGTCTAAGTGTAATTAAAGAATTTGTATAGCTATGCATATCTATTGAGACAAAGGGTTATGATGATACTTATTATGTATTGTGTATTTAGGTTTGTTCGTTATGAGTGGTAGACTGGAATATGTAGGTGAATATAATATATGCTTAATTTAAGTACTTATCTTAACCTCAATAGGCATAGTTTATATGCATACATATATATGGGGAATAGGGTTACCTATTCTAGTCCTTATGGTATTCTAGATAGTCAAACTAGTGACCTTGTTGATACAATTAGGGATGAAATAGTGAACCAATCGTGTCAGGAATAGAATCATAGGGTTGTTAGAGGAGAAGGTTGACAAGATTTAGGGAGCTTAAAGAACGACATTTGGGAGGTTTTAATCATTCCAAAATCCTAATTGGTGTCATGATTTACACCATATTTTCCATAGTTGTTATTTATATCTAACCTGGTTGGCCGATGCTACCTAGTAGTATATGTTGTTTTACTGGTACTACACTTACTATATCTCCACTTTGGGGTATCTGCATGATACAGGTTAATTGGAGTTTCTGTAGGTATAATGTTAGTAGATCTTCAGTAGTTCATATCATCTTACTCTTACATGGAAGGTATTTATTAGTCTTTATTTTCATTATTTAATGATTTTGCAATGGTTTGGATTAGGATCTAGGGAAACCAATATTTTATTTACCTAATGTAATTAGTTAACAAATGTATTTAGATAAGATTTTTTTTTAAGGGATTATTTCTTTTAAAACCATTTTGTTTAACTTCCACACTTAATTAAATGGTTGGGTGGTAAGGATTATCCTATCTTGGATGGAGTTGGGTAGATGATCGCATGATCGCTCAATTCAGTTGTGAAACGATAGTATCAGAGCCTTGATTGGTCTCCCAGTACAAAAAAATTATTAAGTAGAGTTCTATGGATTATTGTGTTGACGTCCATATTAAATCTGTAGGAAGCTACAAGGCATCTAGTAAATCAATCTCTCTTTCTTCTTTCCCATCATGCTATATCAGTATTGTCTCCCCGAGATGTGTCCAATTGGGTTCTGGTAGATTCTAATTGATATCTCAACAATCACAATTAGGATTAGTCAATCCCAATTAGTATCTCATTAATGTTAAGAAGGTTAGAATAGTATTATTCTAACTCATAGGGGTCGATAAGAGGCATAGTAATTCTATTCTAATGTCATACATTATACTTGGATGTAATGAATGGTGTGGTTTTCAGTAGTGCTAGTGAACATAACTTTTGTTTTAGTGGTTGTTTATGTTTTACGAGAAGATACTTGGGTTTTAACTATTTTGTTGTGTTATAATAGAATGCCAAGTGTATTCATTATGTGGACGATTATTGTCTGACTGTAATAGTTCCTTACTATGTTTGGGTCAACTTTCTTATGTGTAAGTGATTATTATAAGTAATACAAGTTGAGTTGTCACAAAAGGAACCCAGGAATCATAAGGGTTGGGTGTGATTTTGAGGTATATCTTTATCGCCGTGATATGAGACAAATCTTAATTTCCCATGATTTAAAGTATTTCCTAATTTCCATCTGGATCCTAATATATTACCTCTATACCTTGATATTCTCAATCTATGTTATCATATTAAGCACAAGACAAGTGGTGTTTTGGGACATTATTGTGCGTAATTGAGTTGAGGGATTTGAAAATTGCGTTAATAAAATTAAGAATTCTGGATCCTGATAAATTACCTCGATACCTTGATATTCTCAATATAAGTTATCATATTAAGTACAAGACAAGTGGTGTTTTGGGACATTATTGTGTGTAATTGATTTGAGGGATTTGAAAACTGTGTTAATAAAATTAAGAATTCTTGTTTAAAAATTGCTATGACAGAGTAATATAGGTAACAAAGTATTCGTGGGATAGCATCGTGTGTTAAAGGACCTGGAAATGGTTGAAAATTTTAGTAACTATTGGGCGTCATTGTAGCAACGTTGTCGTAGCGGCTCCGTACCATTTCTATGGTACCACTGTAGTGGACCTTTTGTTGTTGCAGTAGTGCCGTTGTAATGATGAATCTATCGCTGTAGTGATGCTTAGTAATTAAGTTTCCAGGTCTTCCCCTATTTTGTGATTTTTTATATATCATGAAAATGACCTTGTGTTTGCAACAATTAAAGATAGAAATAGTTACCCGACATAAGTTACAAGCTAAAGTATTATTAGTTAAGATTCGATAAAAGTTGTATTTCCTATAAAGTATGAAAAAAATAAACGAAATGATTGTTTGTTAAATTATCCAAATGGGGGAAACCCAAAAATCAAATATAGAAATAAAGTAGGAGGGAGTGGAGAAAACTAACGGGTGACCTCACCATCTCTAAGGCTCAAGGCATCGGAGCCCTCCTTCTCCATTCCTCTAAGGAAGGAGAACTCCTTTATTTCTTTCTTTGTCAGCTTTGAAATCATCTTATCTTGTGAGGAGCATTTGAACATGCCCTGTATGACCTTTCACATCTAAACCAACATACAGTTCTTGGAATACCTCTTCTTCTTCTTTTCATCCTGCTCCATTCAAAGCTTTCCATAGGCCTGAGCAGAGTATGATGGGTCCTTGACACTCATGGGAGCTAAGCTTGGGGGAGAAATATATGACTGATCAACGTAAACAAGAATAGTATTAAGGTTGGCCTCTTAACCTCCAAGGGATGCAGGATTCTTTGTGGGACGGGTACTAGTATTCTCTCCCCCAGCCTTGCTACTCTAACCCTTCTCCCATATATTTATCTTCTTCTTGTTCCCTTCCCATAAGCTCTTCGCCTTTTGTGGGTTGTAGGGCATATCATGCTCCTTTAGTGTGTATTTTTCCTCTTTTGGTACTTCCATCTTCTTATACATCTTTGTGATTAATGAAGGAAAGAAAATATCCCTCAAAGACCCTCCCCTAGTGTAGAAATGCCGTAACTTATCAATAATCCTCATCCCTATATTAATTTTTATTCACTAAAGAGCATAAACAACCACCATATCCTTGTGGAAGGTCACTTTAATAATATTTTCCAAAGTACAAATTCTTCGAGATGCCAAGTGTAGCCATACCTGAGACTAAGCTGAGAAGAGAGTGCTTTTGGTCTCCTTGGTGATGGTGCACTTTACCTTACCCTTCTAATCCTCCAATACCAGGGTCCTTGCCACGAACTTTAGGTCTAACACTATCATTAGTCTCAAGGGCTGCATTAGAGCGTTTGGAACCCCTAAGGTGTCATTAGTGGTGGAAATATCCACCATAACATTTTTCCCTAAAATGCATGCAGATAGCGGAAAGAGGAATATACCAATCCAAAGTCAAAAGTATGGCATATAACTAAGCTCGTTAGGGGACAGAGACTAAAACTACTAGATCGATATAACTGGAACTAGGTTTGAAATGGATCTCCTTTGCCTGGTAACCAGAACATATACTACGGGTATCGGGTATATCAGATTTTTCTGTTGTTCTGACCCAGTCTGATGGTCACTAATGTGGACATCGGTCGGACCACACCGGAATCTGGGTCAAAACGTTCAATTTTTTGTTTAAATTATATTTAATTTAAAAACTTATAAAAATAAAATTTAAAATTATTAAAACCATTTTTAAAACATAAAAGAACTTATTAAAAGATTTTATGTTCTTAATTTTTTTTTAATATAAAAATAGTTCTTTATCCCAAAACTTATAAAAATTTTGGTGTTTTTTTTCAAAAACTTATAAACACTTTAAAGTTACAAATATAAACTTTATATTTTTTTTCCAAAACTTATAATAACTTCATAAAGTGAACTTATAAAAAAAATTATAAAGTTAATTTATATAAACTTATAATTTTCACAAAACTTTTCCAAACTTTATAATGTTAAACTATTAAAGTTTATTTTCTTCCAAAACTTTGAAGTTACAAATATAAACTTTATAATATTTTTTTTTTCAAAACTTTTAACTTACAAATATAAATTAAATTTTAATGAAGCTATTCATAAAATTAATTGTACTAAATAAAAGAAAATTTTTAAAATAAAAATAATGCAAATAACTTATATATTTATTCAAATTTCATATGTTGTACATGCATTACACATATTAGAAGAGAATCTAATACGCAACCACCTTCTAGGAAGGGTTCTGTTTGAATTAGATCTCTAGTATCTTTCTAATATATATAATGCCCAAAATATTCTAGTCACAATTTAGCTATTTCTTCGACGGGAATATTTTCGAAATTGGTTTTCGTCTATTTTCACCCATTGCATCCACTCCATGATCACTGTTTTCCTCAAATACTTCATGTATTTCATCTTTGATTTGGAGTGGTAATTTTTGGAGCCCAATATTTCTTCTTTAGCATTGATATAATCTCTATATAATGCCAAAATCTTCAAACTATTGTTTTCTAATAAATATCAATGATTTCCAATAATAAATCTTCCCGAGCTGGAAGCTTTCTCTAAAGCAACTGAAGATGCTTAACTTGCTAGAACATCTCGAACCATCTTTGAAGGCTTTGGTATTTTTTGACACAGGTCTTCCACCACGCTAAAAGCTATAATTGTTCATTTGCATCTCTATTATTATTTTGATCAGATATGACCCAAAATCATTGCTGCTAAAATATTTAAGACAAAGTTATTCATTCATCTCATCATCTAAATCATCATATATAGAACTAGAAGTAGAAGGTTAGACTAATGTAACATTTTTTTCTGTAACTTGACACAAGTTATACAAGCTCCTCACTTTAGGGACGATGCTGGAACATTAACTTTCAACTAATGTCTCTTCATGAGATAGTATTTTTAAATTTTTGTAAATTTTTTGAACCATCATCATTACATCAATTTCTTTATAAAATGGGTTGAATAAAACAATGGCCAAATATATTTGTTGATTAGGAAAATGATATTTTAAAAAAATTTCAATCATAGCTACAATGACTCTGTGAACAAAGCATTTTTTGTTAATTTAGCAAGTACTTTAGAAATAGTATTAACTTTACTAAACAAAGAAATAGTTGGAGTATACTGAGAAGATACTGTATCCATAACTTGTTAAAAAGTTTTCAAATTTATTTTACGAAGTTTGTTTATTTCAATCCAATGATCATCACATAGTCTTAAATAAGGACCAACACTATGAGCATTATAAACTAATTGTATAGGTTCACGATAATCATAAGCAACATCAAGAATTTCATAGAAAGAATTCCATCTAGTAGAGACTTCTCTTGGAACTTTTCTATTTGGAATTTGACATTCTCCATAACAACATTCAAAAGTAGCACATATAGACTTCTTTTTATTTTTAAAATAAAAATTAAGCAACTCGAACTTTATAATAACTATTTCTAAACAAATAAAAACCATCTTTAATTACCAAATTTAAAATATGTGTAGCATATTTAACATGAAAGTAATCATTGTCTATTCGAAAAAGTCTTACTTTTAAAGAATCGACAACTTTCATATTGTTAGATACTTTATCTAATGTGCATGACGTTATTTTATCAATAAGTTAAAAATATTTAACGATTTCTGCTATTGTACTATCACAACCCAATTTACGTTTCATGATGACACCTACTTTATCCCGTCAATAGGTAAGCCAAACTATAGCACAGAGTTGTAAGCAATGGGCCATTTTTAGGAAATGGCATAAATGTTGGAAAGTTTCAAGTGTAAGGATCAAAAGCAATAAAATATAGTACTAAAATGAAAGACAAAATAAGAGAAATAATAATTCCATGACCTAGTAATGTATGTATAGAGACTCTAATCCAAAAGAATACAAGTACGATAAAGTAAGATATACATCAATCATGAAATATGTAAAGACTAAACATAAATAGAAGAAGGATAAAAGAGTATCTCCAACTCCGAGGACTCACCCTATCCCTAAACTCAAGTCAGCATGAGCGTAGCATTAACGATGACAACTAGTACTTGGATCTACACCAAAAAGGTACAAAAGTATAGTATCTAATTTTACTACTAGATATTAACTAAGCCACTTTTAGCACTAATATAGCAATTCCACCTAAAACATGAGTAACCATGTCAATTACGCCTACTTTACGATTCCATAACAGGATAAATAATTCAAATAATATTAATTATACCTTCAAGACCTAGTTTCCAACTCATATATAGTAAATTATCATAAATAGACTATGAATTTTCCCAATCTATGAGAGAGGTAAACATAGCCTATCTGAACATTGAAGAAAGCCCGGTGAAATTCACTAAATCATTGATTTTCATTTGAGAAGCTTCCACACGATGCCACACAATTAGAATGATAATCTAATCAACAAAACGAGAACAATAGTACCCATATTAAATTTTTATGCTTTGGATCCAATATCATATACAAATCCCATGTGGGGCTCTCTTGCGAAATCACATTTGCGAAATCATCAGTGCATCCCTCTATGCTTAAGGAATATTTACCCTCATGATTGGGTATTCTGAGCTCAAATGGTTCTAAAATATATCCACCAATAACCTAGGTATTTTGAGAAATAATAGAGAAATTCACCATGAAATTAATGAAAACATACTAAGAGTTTGGAGAAGAAACGAGTAATTTAAGCTCTAAAACACCCCAACATCACCTACTAAAGTTTCTCCCAAGTTTCCACACTTTCTAGGGGCTTTTTCACTTTAGAACTTGAGTACAAAAATGGATAAAATAAAACTAACTGGGGAATTTAAGGGCTCCCAGTCACAGCTATAGCGACAATGTGTCGCTAAAGCAGTACCTGCCCAGGTCGGCTAACTGCTTAAGCAAACAAACCAGTGCTAAAATGGCATACACTTTAGCGATTAGCTTGCCGCTAAAGTGGCTCGCTGGGATGGGCTAGGTTGCTAAAACGCCTAAAGGGCTACTTTAGTGGATGCACTAGCTGAATACTTTGAATTTTTTCAAGTCTCCGCCAATCCCTTGGGATTTATTTGAAATCCAGTATAAGAAAATGAATTTTGCTACCCTATCAAATTTGAAGTTATGAACTCAATGCAGTCAAAATTTCCCTCTGAGGTCGTTTTGATGTAAAGTGGGTCCCACACCCAAAGTGTTATTTTTATCAATTTTTGGCCAATAGTCCAAAAAGAGTTTGAAATCTATGAGACCCAAACCAAATGTCCCCCTAGCCTAAAATCGACATTCTGGAGCTATTGGAACTATCAGAATTGGAATAAGAGGTCGTTTTACTAAATTTTTAGCTCAATAGCCAATTTTTACCAGAGAAGAATAGAGAATTAGCTCTAAAAACCAAATGAACTGCCCGGTAACTTAACTATCAACTCAAACAAGTTATAAATGACTTAGGGTAGCTATAGGAAATATCTAAAAGGAAATAATTTGCAAAAATGCAGAAAATGACCAGGGAGTTCATTACAATATCCCCTACTAAAAGAGTTTTCATCAGCGAAAGTAAAGTATTAGGAAGTACTTAAAGCCTTGAACATATGAGGATACAAGGCCTACATCTTGCTCTCAATCTCCTAAGTAGCCTCATTTGCTAGTCGATGTATCTGCTGAGCCTTAACTATTGGAATCTCTCAATCACCTTACATCACTGGCTAATATGAACACTAACTCCTTCACGAAGGTTAACCATTCATCTAATTGAATTGAGTTCCACCAAAGAACATAAGAATCATCAGGAATGTACTGCTGCAACATAGCAACATGGAAAACTAGGTGGATAGATGCAAAACCTTGGGTCAAGTCTCACTCATGTTCCATCTCTCTAACTATGCAAAGAATATCAAAAAGTCCAATAAATTTGGGACTGAGCGTGCCTATTCTCCCGAACCTCATCACACCCTTCATGGGTAATACTTGGAGGTATAGCCGATCACCAACTCCAAATATCAAAGCATTAAGTCTATGATTCTCTTAAACCTCCTGCCTACTCTAAGCTACCCTTAACCTATCCTGGATCACCCAGACCCTATCCAACGACTCTAGAATCAAGTCAGTACCATGGGTCTAATCTCGGTGGTCTCAAAAAATCCAATCACATAACGATAATGCCTACCATATAAAACCTCAAATGGTGTCATCTCAATATTTGAATAGTAGTGGTTGTTATATGAAAACTCCACCAAAGCCAAGTGTTGCTCCCAATGACCTCCAAAATCCATAACACAGTCTCGGAGCTTATCCTCGAGAATCTAAATAGTCTACTCTATTTGTCGATCAATATGAGGGTGGAAGGTTGTGCTAAGGTCTGCGTATGTACCCAACTACTCCTAAAAAGCTCTCCAAAATCTAGAAGTAAACACTAAGCCCCGTTCTGAAATGATGGATATCGACACCCCATTTAGACGGACTATCTTATGAACATAGATACGGGATAACCTCTTGGCACTGAAGGTATCTAAATAGGAATGAAATGTTATAATTTGGTCAATCGATCCATAATAACCCAAGTATCATCAGAACCATGGAAAGTATGAGGCAAACCACTAACAAAGTCCATATTGATCCGCTCCCACTTTCACTTGGGAATGGGCAACCTCTGTATCAAGTCGCCATGTCTCTGATGCTCAGTCTTTGCCTACTAATAATATAGTCAATGAGATACAAAGTCTACCATATCTCTTTTGATACCACTCCACCAATAATGCTACCTCAAATCTCTATACATCTTAGTTATACCAGGTGAATAGAATATTTAGAGTTGTGAACCTTACACAAAATGGACTGAATCAACTTTCCAATCCTCAGAACACAAATCCAGTCATCAAATCTCAGAACACCCTCTGAATCTATGGTGGCCTTCTTAGACTCACTACTCAATACCTGATCATAGATAATACCAAACCTCATATCCTCAAACTAACGACTTTGAAACTTCTCAAATAAAGTGGATCGCGCCTCAACACTAGCAAAATTCCTCAAGGGGTCAGAAATGTCAAGTTGCACTATCAGCTTGGCTAAAGACTGGATGCCCTAGAATAATGATCTTTGAGAAATTAAGATAGAAGGCAAAATACCCATACTCATCATCTTCCAGCTCAAGGTGTTCGCTACCACATTTATGTTACCCAAATGATATAAGATAGAGATATCATAATCCTTAAGAAACTCCATATATCTACATTGCCAAGAATCAAGATCTCTCTAGATCATAAGATGCCGAAGACCATGATGATCTGTGTATATCTCATAATGCACACCATAGAGATAACCTCTCAAAATCTTAAGCACAAAAAATACTATCATCAACTCTAACTAATGAGTGGGGTTGTTGCGCTCGTTTACCTTCAGCTGCCTCAATACATAAGAAATAACTCAAAACTACTACATCAACACACATCCCAAACTAACACTAGAAGCATCATAAAATACGGTGAATCCCTCACCCTTAATAGGAAGAGCCAATATAAGAGCTAAAGTGAGAAATCTTTTAAGCTTCCAAAAACTCGACTCATACCCATTGGACCATTGGAAAGGAACCTCTTTCTAGTTCAATCTAGTTATTGGTGTTGCAATAGTAGCAAAATCCTCGACAAACCATCTATAGTAATTGACCAAACTAATGAAGTTACAAACCTCAGATAGAGACATAGTCCTGGCCCAGTTATGAATAAACTTAATCTTTTTTGCTAGATTCACCATAATCCTATCTTTAGACATCTCATTTACCAGGAATGTCATAGATTCAAGACAAAACTCATACTTTGAGAACTAGGTAAAACGTTTGTGATCTCTCAAGGTCTAAAGCATAATCCTCAAATATTGTATATGATCCTCTTTTCTACTCAAATACAAAATAATATCATTGAGGGACACAATAAAAAAGGAATCAAAATAAGGCCTGAACATGTAATTCATCAAATCCATGAATGCTGTTGTGGCCTTTTTCAACCCAAAGACATCACTAGGAACTCATAATGTCCATAAAGAGTCCTGAGGGTTGTATTAGGATGTCGTTAGTCCACATCCTTGATTGATGGTAATCAAACATCAAGTCAATCTTAGAGAATAGTGCATCTCCCTGAAGGTGGTCAAAAAAATCATCAATGTGAGGCATTAAATACCTATTCTTCAATGTTACCTTATTAAGTTACCTTAGTCAGTACATATACTTAAGGAACCATCCTTTATCTTCATGAATAAGATAGAAACACCTAAGGCGACACACTCGATTTGATGAAATCCTTACCCAAAAGATCCTGAAGGTGAGAATTCAACTCTTTAAGCTCAGCAGGAGCCATATGGTAAGGTGACATAGAAATAGGTCAGGTGCCCAGTTCAAGATCTACAACAAACTGAATATCACACTCAGGGCAAGGACTAGGTAGATCAATAGGGAAAATATTAGGAAACTCATGGACTATAGAAACAGAATCAAGTAAGATACTTTCCACACTAACGTTATGAATATAAGAGAGAAAAAACTCATAACCCCTCAAAATAAGTCTTCTAGACCAAACATATAAAATAATCCCCAACGGCTCATGGCTAACAGATTATTGCAACAAAATCTGGCGTACCAAGCATAACCAAGGTAATGGTCTTGGCAAAATAATCCAAGACAGTATAATAAGGGGATAACCAATCCATGCCTAGAATCACATCAAAATCTGCTATGTCTAATATAATAAGGTCATACTGAGTATTGAATTCTTAAATAGTCATAACATAAAATCTATAAATCCAATCCACTAATAAAGATCACCCACACAAGTAAATACACATAATGACACAAATAAAGAATACCAAGATAACTCTAACCCTGGTTCATAATAAGCAGATACATAAGAGTAAGTTATTCCTGGATCAAATAAAGCAAAATTCAACTGACGGCATACTAAAATTATACTTGTAATAACAATATTTGAAGACTTTGTCATAAGCTAAGAAAGTATGACTACAACTAATCACGCTTACTACCTAGCTAGGCTACTAACCAATTCCTGTCCTACCTACCCGAGGACCTCTATGAGCACCCTATGGACCATCTCATCTAGATGGAGTAGGAAATTCACTAATTAGTGGAATACTATAAGCTATAGGAACCATTATTCTAAAACTAGGGCACTCTTCTAATAAATGTCCAAAGGCCCTACAACCATAACAAACCTCGAGCGTTGTACTAAACCTAAAAGATCCAATTAACCCAAAATAACCACCACAAATAGAACATCAATAAGATGAACCCCTCAAAGGATGACCATCACTCTTGCTAGAATAATCACTATAACTAGACTGCCCTCTATTAGTGATCTAAAGTATAGCCTAGACGGGAATACTAGACTAACCCTGATGCTGATAAGGGTGACACGGAAGGTACCTACCCTAATAACCACTGACTATGAACTGTGAGAAACTACATCCTCCATTAAAACTACCCTGGTATCACAACCTATTATCGTTGCCCCTTAAGCCTCGTGTTGCCTCTTATCCATAACTGGTGCATGATCACAAACCTTAGAAAAATATGTACCAATAATAACCAAACTCTGTGTATCTATGCAGAGAGAAAGTACCAATCCCCAAACAAAACACTAAAACCCTTATACTTAGTCGATAAAATAGATGCAACATGCCTAAACAACTCATTAAACTGAGCCTTATACTCCACAACAGTCATGGAAGCCTGCTCTATCCTTAAAAATTGATACCTCAACTGATCTCTAAGACTGTGAGGCATATACTTCTCTAAGAAAACCTCCAAAAACTGAGTCCATTTTATAGGGGGAGATCCAGCTGGTTCGAAAAAAAATGACATCTCCACCAATGTCAAGCTACTAAATCTAACTAAAAGGTAGTGTAATCCACATCAAGAGTATCAACTAGGCAAAAATTATGGAGCCTATCCTTACAAGCAACAAAGAACTTATAAGCACCCTCGCCTGGTGCACTAGAAAACCTATGTAGAGCCATTCTTACAAACCTACCCAGCATCTTCTGCTCCTCAACAAACAAAGTAGGCTGGGAAACCATCCGCTGAGAAACTACCAATTGATAAACTATTGGTTGAGCAATCATTAATATAGGAGAGACCTTAACTCTAGGAGCCTCAGATATAAGTTGTACCACTACCTCAGTACCACTCTAATCCATAGACTATGAACTATTAGATGTTCACCACTAACTAATTCCAAGAGTTGAACTAATGTATCGTGGTGTAGTAAAGAAGAAACGAAACTCAGTAGATCTTGTGTTAGTCCCTAGACCACCACTTGTTTGGCTTGGAAGAATCTCTAGCACAGGAGCAGGAATAGGGTATGGTGAAGGCCCCCTATCTTGGTCTCGATAGGGGCTATATCTCTCAACTATCCTTAAATCGCAGGTAGACCATAAACTATGATAGGAACCCTATTTGTTAACTCAGTGTCCTCAGCTTGTATAGATGTTTCACTCAATTTATCCATTTACAAAAGAGTGAAACCTAAAAATATTTAAAAACCAACTAAGACTCTTAGCATAAAATAAGTGAAAGAAGTGAAATCTCCTAAGAATGTCGTATATCCTCCTATGGATAAGAAACAAACATAATTTTATGATCATGAGACTTTACTAGACATTTGCTCATGTACCAATAATATTGGGGAACCTAGCGCTTTAATACCAATTTGTCATGACCCAATATACTAGTCATGATGGCATCTACTTTTTCCTATTAATTGATAAGCGAAACCATAACCTGAAAAGGTAAGCAATGGGCTAATTTGGTTTAAAATAACATAAATATCATAAAGTTGCAAGTTAAAGGCTCACAAATAATAAGCTAATTATAATAGTAATATTACAAAAGAAAATAAAAGATAAATAACAATCCCATGACCTAGTAAGGCCACTACAAAGCCTCTAATAAAAAGTAATACATGTATGATCAAATCAAATATACATCAGTCTCAAAAATATGGAAATACTAAAAATAAATAGAAGATGGGGAAAAGGAAAACTCTAACTCCAAGAGCTCCCTATCCACAAACTCAAGTCAGCATGATTGCAATGGAAAATAGTATTCATATTTGCAAAAAAAAACATACAGAAGTGTAGTATGAGTACTAAATCTATGGGTACTCAATAGGCATCATCAATCGACTAAGCTAAGTCATAATATGAGTACAACAAAAATGCAAGATAAATAAGCAAAGTCAAGGTAAAGGAGTAAACCTAGATAATGTTCTAAATACTATAAATAAATAATCAGAACAAATATAATATGAAAAAAAGCATAACTAATACTATAAAACTAGCCCCATAAGATAGTACGTGGTAATACCCAAATTTTTGCCTCCGAAATTTTTGAGTTCTGAGTTCACTGCCCAAGTTATGACTGGCACCTCACGAATTATAAGGTGTGGTCATGAGTGGTATAAAGGGACTTGTGACCAAACAAGTGGAGTAACCAATATTTCTTTCTCAAGTACGACTAGGACCCCACATACTATAAGGTCTATTCATGAGTTTTGGGTGTGACTCATGACTAAACTAGTGAAGGCTTCCCTGAGTCACTACCCAGACTAAGAGTCTAGGAAAATATGCATACCCAATCACCATGAGTCATGGCGTAACCCATAACTATTGGTGATAAATTTCCTACACTTTTAATTGAGGGTACTTTGGTCATTTCTCCTTTTTCCCAATCATAACCCACAACCATAAAATATATAATGGGGGTTATTTTCATCACTTAGAAAATCATAAACTACTCACAAACTCTCTCTAATTCCCTAATAAAGAACCACTAGGGCTTCAAGGGATTGAATATCTAAGGGCAATTTGAGTTATTTCTTCTCCAAATTCTTAATATTACAAGGCATGTATCTCATCCTTAAAACTTGTTTTGTCAAAATCATATGTTTCAAATTATTATCCTCGTGATTTATTATTTGATTTGGATATTGGGTTAAGGGATTTTGGGCACTCATGACTAAATTGCTTTTCCCTTGGCTTTTGTGAATTATCTTTGTTTTGAATTGATGGGATTTTAATCTAATTAGGTGCATAGGCATGGTAAATAGGAATAGGGGGTCGTGGATTCCCCTAAATTGATTTGATAAACTTTTGAGGGTCGTAGATTCACTTACTTTATGGATTTTTTAATTGAATTTGTAATGACCTCAACCCAACCTTATGAAATTGGCTTTGACACATCGATATATGTATATTGAAACTAAATTTAAATTATTGAATTGTATAAAATTCTAATAGAATACAAATGGATTTGAAAGGCCTTTATGGCCATGACTAGATTTCAAATTGAACCTTGGGGTCGTAGATTCCCCTAAGTTAGTGAATAATTGAACCATGAGGGTCATGGATTTCCCCAATTTAATGGATAATTAGATTATGAGGGTGTTGTATTTCCCCAAGTCAATGTTCAATGATAATGGAATAATGATATTAGCTTGCAAATGTAATCGGTATGACGATATCAATGATATATGCCTTACTGGATAGTTCTTAGTTTAATGAACAGAAATATGTAAATGCTTTAATTGAGCTTAAAGGGGGTTGTATAGCTATGTCATAAAGGTGGAGGTCCTGAGGTATGGATACTGTAAACCCATGTACACTAGTGTGAAGGTTGGTCATGATAATTATATACTTGTGGCACACTTTATATATTTGTATCCTAGATTATCGAAGGATTATTTCTTCCTCTGCCTTCCTTGATACCCTAATTTTTGCAACTAACACACACTGGGACCCTTTCAACAGGGAAAGAGCTGGACCCATACAACCCGTATGTGAAGATAATGATTTAAGCTACATAGTCTAGATTAATATTTTTAATTCTCATGCTAAACTTTGTTCCCTATCTCGGTATATTATATATATATGTATATGATTGTGAACATATGGTTTTGGACTAATTTATCGTAGATTTACTTTATCCATTCCCCGAGTTACTTGCTAGTGCATACTCTGCTAATCGTCTCCAAACATTATATCCCTATGGGAAGTAGGGTCCAATGATACTTTAGTTTCCTTGTGCAGTGGTAGGTAATTTCTATACTATCCATGAGTTAATTTTGAAGTGATGAGATTTCATTCTCCGAAAGGCTCTCATCTCATGGTCTTATCTTTACTTAAGTGTTAGACTATTTTGGTTGTTTTTTTGCTATGGTTAGGGGCATGTCCTGACTTAGGTTGACATCATATGGGAGGGTTGTCTTTTGGATTCTCTAATCCCTTTTGGTTTTTATTATCTATCTTGTTATATGTTCAAAACTCAACTTTATCTTGTTATATGATTGAAACTCCACTCTATCTTGTTATATATTTTGAACACATCTTTTGCTAGTTGTATTATATTCAAGTTGCCCAGGTGCATATGGGTGGTATTTGGTCCTTGGTGGACTTGAGATATCTATCACAACTAGGCCTTATTTTAGGTTTGCGACAAGCTTGGTTTTTGAGCCTAATTTCATGGTCATTGGGTATCCATAAAGACGTGTCAAGTAGAGTCCCTTTATGGATTGTAGTGTGCCACACTTAATAAGGGAAGGGCTATGAGGAATTTAGGAATGTTCTCTTTTCTTGTATCTATTTTTGGGCCATAGAGTTTAAGGTTTTTAATACTTCTCTAATTTTTTATTTTCGTATTTCAAATCATACCTCCTCAAAGATCTAATTCTTGTGGAAGCTCCTCTATTCCACTTGAGGACAATATGGATGGAACTCTCCTTTTTTATAGAGTTAAGACCCGATCTAGGGTCCCTGCTCTTGACCGTACTATCCTTATAGTGTTTCACTAGTCTTTACTAATCCTTCTTGGGCTTCTTAGATAGATGATATTTATGCCTACCACCCCAAGGAGATATTTATAATGTCGAGTTCTATTTATCTAATCACCTGCTGGCTCAATTAGTAACTTCTCAGTCTTGTCTGCCTAACCGTGTTGGTTTTATTACTTTATCTTCTGAGGCCACTAGAGTCAGAAAGTTATGAGGTTGATCCATCTGACCTTTATATTCTATAAGTCTAAGGAGGATCCTCAAGGGTTTGTTGAAAAAATAAAGAAGATATTTAGGGTGATTCATGTTTTTGATTTTGAGGTTGTAAAGTTTACCGCCTACTAGTAGAAAGATATAGCTTACTAGTGGTATAAGGAGTGGGAGCAGTTGAGCAGTGATGATACTCATCCTACTATATAGGATGCGTTTTCTGGTACTTTCCTTGATTATTTCTTTCTTCAGGAGTTGAGGGAGGCTAAAGCTGAGGAGTTTGTGAATTTAAAGTAGGCAAGGATGACTGTGAAGAAGTATGCTTTGAAATTCCACTAGATTTGTCATTATGCCCTGGAGATTGTGTCTAGTATGAGGGCGAGAATAAGAAATTTTTCTTTGGTTTTATCTCGAGACTTGGTACTAGAGTATTAGGATGTAGTGTTAAATAATGACATAAACATCTTTAGGCTTGTAGTGTATATACATCAGGTTAAAGAAGAAAAAAATAAACAAGCAAAAATAGAAGAGAGAAAGAATAAGAAGTGAAGACGTTCAAAGTAGGGTGAAGGCCTACAGAATAGTGGTAGAGATGGTAGGCAATAGGGAAAGAAAAGGACTTAAGCAAACTCGAGTTCATATTCTATAGCTAGTGCTCCATATCCTATGTCATTCGATGATAGTCACTTTTATACTAACAATTAGTTTAACACACAAGATGCATAGTCTTAGGCTAGTGGATCTTAGTCAGCCCCATTTTATCCTTCTTGTTATTTTTGTGGATAGCTTTATCATGGTTAGTATGATGAGAGAAGAATAGGTGCTATAGTTATGGTTAGTTAGGGCATTTGTAGCGACACTATCAACTAATTTTACTTCTAGAGATAATAAAGTTTTTGTTGATACTATATTAGCTCCTACACCAAAGGGTAAAACTTTTGGTACCGAGATCGGTTCGAACTGTCTTTATGCTCTTGCCACCTATTAAGAATCTGAGGCATCTCGTGATGTTGTTATTGGTATGTTATAGCATTTCTCTCATGATATATATTTTTTGTTTGACCCTAGGCCAACCTTTTCTTATATGACCCATTTTATTCCTAAGTGTATTTTTATGTCTTTCTCTATGTCTACCTCGGTGGGTGATTCTTTTATGGCTAGAATAGGCTATAGGGGTTGTGTGGTATCCATCTCTCATTAGGAGACACTGAAGGACCTGATAGAGTTGGATATTTTGATGTTAGATTAGAGATGGATTGGATTCATTCATGCTACACTTCTTTCGATTGTAGGACACGTAAGGTCATTTTCTAATACCCAAGTGAACCAGTGATTGAGTAGGAAGAGAGTTCTCTTATACCTAAGGGAAGATTTATTTCCTATCTTATAGCTCAAAAATTGATTTTCAGGGGTATCTATACCATCTAGTTAGGTTTAAGGATTCTGGTTCTATAATTCCCTTTTTATAATCTATCCCTATGGTTATAAAATTTCTTAAAGTATTTCTCGATGATCATTCAGATATTTCTCCCAATAGGGAAATAGACTTTGGGATTAATTTTCTGTCAGACAACTATCATATCTCTATCCCTCTATATAGAATAGCTTTGGCTGAGTTAAATGAAATTAAGAAACAGTTAAAAGATCTTCTTGATTAGGGTTTTATCCATCCTAGTGTCTCTCTATAGGGTGATCTCATCCTTTTTATGCAAAAAAAGATAGGTCTCTTCGAATATTCATAGAGTATCAGTAGTTGAATAAGGTAACTATGATGAATAAGTACACTCTCCCAAGGATTGATGACCTTTTTACTAGCTTTAGGGTGCTAGATGTTTCTCTAAGATTGATATTTGGTCGGGTTATTATCAGTTGAAGATTACAGAGATGGATATCCCTAAGATTGCTTTCTAATATCCATATGGTCACAATAAGTTTTTTGTTATGTCGTTTGGGTTAATTAATTCTCTAGCTGTGTTTATGGATCTTATGAACGGGTATTTACATAGTTCCTATATTTATTCATGATCGCATTTATTAAAGACATCTTGGTATATTCTAATAGTGAGGAGGATCATGCCAACCACCTCCAAATAGTGTTATAGACTCTTAAGGATCATCGATTGTATGCTAAGTTTTCAAAGCGTGAGTTTTTATTGAATGTTGTGACCTTTCTAGGCTTTGTTGTTTCCAGTGTGGACATCATGGTAGATTCACAGAAAGTTGAAGCAGTGATGAAGTTTCCTAAACCCATGACTCCAACTGGTATTCAGAGCTTCTTTGATTTTGCCATGTATTAGAGGAGGTATGTGAGAGCTTCTCTTTTATTACTACTCCATTGACTCAGTTGATTTACAAAAAGGTGAAATTTTTGTGGTTCAATGCTTGTGAGGGTAGTTTTGAGAAGTTGAAAAATAAGTTGACTTTTATGCTAGTTTTTACCCTTCTCCAGAGTAATGATGGTTTTGTGGTTTACTATGATGTATCTCGAGTGGGACTAGGCTATGTCTTGATACATCATAGTAAGGTGGTAGTGAATTCTTCTGTACAACTTAAGGTTCATGAAAGAAATTATTTCTCATGATCTAGAGTTGGCGGCTGGGGTGTTTATATTACAGATTTGGCGCCATTATTTTTGTGGGGTGTATGTCGACATCTATTCAGACTATAATAGCTTAAAGTATGTGTTCACTTAGAAGGAATTGAATCTCAGGTAGAGATGGTGGCTTGAATTTCTTAGGGAGTAGGATATGAGTCTTCATTGTCACTTAGGTAAAGATAATATTGTTGCCAATGCTTTTAGCAGGTGGTCCATAGGGATCTTATCTCATATGTGTAAGATAAAAAAAGGGTTGCTAAAGGATATTCACCGGTTGAGTGACCTAGGAGTTCATATTTTTTATTTGGAGAATGGAGATGTGATTTCCCAAGAGGTGGGGAAGACATCTCTTGGTGCTGAGGTAAAGGAGAAGCAAGTTTTGGATCCTACCTTGATGCATATTAAGTATGATGTGGGCCAGCATAAGGTTATGACTTTTGAGATTTGTAGTGATAGTATCTTAAGGTACCAAGGTAGGTTGTGTGTTCCTGGTATTGATGGGCTGCAATAAAGGGTTTAGATTGAGATTCATGAATCAAGGTATATAGTTCATCTTTGTTCGACGAAGATGTACAATAACTTAAAGGAGATTTATTAGTGGAACAACATAAAGAGAGATGTGGCCTACTTCGTTGGTAAGTGTATGGTGTGTCATCAAGTAAAGGTTGAGCACTTGAGGCTGGGTGGCATATCTCAAGAGATTGAGTTGTCCAAGTAGAAATAGGAGATGATCAACTTGGATTTTTTTACTGGACTTTCGCGGTCTCAGAATCAATAGGATTTGATTTGGGTCATCATGGATAGGATGACTAAGTCTGCTCACTTTTTGCCTATGAGGACTACTTACTCTAGAGAGGATTATGTAAGTTGTTTATTCAGGAGATTGTCAAAATGCATGGTGCTCCAGTTTCCATTATTTGGGATTGAGGTATGTAATCCTCTTCTCACTTTTGGCATTTATTTTAAAAAGTCTTGGGCATACAGGTGAACCTTAGCACCTTTTCTACCCTCAAATGAATAGACAAGCAGAGAGAATTATTTGAACTTTAGAAGATATGCTAAGGGCATGTGTGATTGATTTTAGTGGCAGTTGGGTGGATCATTTTTCTCTCATTGAGTTTGGGAATAATAACAGTTATCACTCTAGTTTTGGGATGGCTCCTTTTGAGGCTCTTTATAGTAGGAGGTGTGGATCTCTTATTGGATGGTTTGAGGTTTGTGAGACTAGATTATTTGGTCCAAAAATGGTTCACCTATCCATGGAAATGTGAAGGTGATTGGGGATAGGATTAAAACTGCTCAGAGTCACCAAAAGTCCTACGCAGATATGAGGTGAAGAAATTTAGAGTTCAAGGTTGGAAATTAGTTATCCTTAAAGGTATCTCCTATGAAAGAAGTGATGAGGTTTGGGAAGAAGGGGAAGCTTAGTCCCCGCTATGAAGGTCCATACTTAATTTTGAGGATAGTGGGCAATGTTGCTTATGAATTGGATTTACCTTTGAGTTTTGTTTCTATTCACCCAATTTTCTATGTGTCAATATTGAAGAATTGCGTTGGTGATGATTCTTTGGTTGTTCCTACTAAGAGTTTAGTATTTCGAATTCCTTATCTTATGAAGAAGTTCCTATTGAGATTTTGGATAGGCAAGTCCATCATTTGAGGACTAAAAATATAGCTTCCATGAAGATCCTTTGGAAGAACTATAAGGTAAAAGAAGTTACTTGGGAAGTTGAATAGGACATAAAGTCCAAATATCGATTCTTGTTCCCAGGATGGATAATCATGCTTAAGTATGTGTTTCCTACTCTTTTTGTTTTCTGACTTTACTAATGGCTTTTGATTGAATTCCTGTCTTACAATTATGCTAATGGATGTATTGATTTATCATTAGGGACGATTGATCCTGGAGGGGGGCGGGAAGAATATAACTCCCTAGATTTTTGCATCTGAAATTTTTGAGTTTTGAGCACACTTCCCAGGCTACAACTGGCACCACATGAGACATTAGGTGTGGTTATCATCCATAGGTAGGGACTCGTGACCAAACCAGTGGAGTAACAAATGTTTCTATCCTGAGTACAACTAGGATCCTACGAACCGTAAGTTTCGGTCATGAGTCGTATGGTGTGGCTCATGACTAAACCAGTGAAGGCTGCCTTTAGTCAGTGCCCAGACTACGAGTCTAGTCAATAACCAAACTTAGACATCATAAGTCATGACGTGACTCGAACTACTGGTGACCAATTTCCTTCACTTTTAATTAAGGGTACTTTTTTCATTTCCCTCTTTCCCCAATCATTACTCATGATCAAAAAACATCCCAAGGAGGTTGTTTATATCACTTAGACAATTATAAACTACTCTTAAACTCTCACTAATTCTCCAAGAAAGCATAGCTAGGGTTTTCAAGGGATTAGGCATCTAAGGGTTAATTTGTGTGGTTTCTTCTCAGAATTCTTGATACTCTCAAGCATGTATCTCTTCCCTAAAACTTTTTTTAAAAGCATGTGATTTAGATTATTATCTGTGTGATTTAATTGTTTATTTAGAAATTGGGTTGAGGATTTTTGGGTACTCATGATTGAATTTCTTTTCCCATGTCTTTTGTGAATCATCTATATTTTGCATTGATGGATTTTAACCAATTTGGTGCATGGGTATAGTAAATAGGAATTGGGGGTCATGGATTCCACCAAATTGATTTGATAATCATACGAGGCTTGTGATTCCCCCAACTTTATGGATTTTGGTTATTAAATTGGCAATGTCCTCAACCCAACCTCATTAGATTGTCTTTGAAACATGGATATATGTATATTGAAACCAAATTTGAATTATTGCATTGCATTAAAGTCTAATGGAAAACAAATGGCTTTCAAAGGCATTTATGGCCATGACTTGATTTTAAATTGAACCTTGGGGGTCGTGGATTCCCCTAACTTAGTGAATAATTTGACCAAGGGGTCCTCGATTCCCCTAATTTAATAGATAATTGGACCATGGGGTTGTGGATTCCCCTAAGTTGATGGTCAATGAAAATTGCATAATGATATTAGCTTGCAAACGTAATTTGTATGATGATACCAATGGTATGTGCCTTACTGTACGGTCCTTGGTTTAAAGAATAAGAATGTTTAAATTTTTTAATTGGGCTTAAAGAGGGTAGTGTAGCTAAGCCGTAAAGGTGGAGGTCCTGAGGGACTGATACTAGAAACCTACGTCTGTTGGTGTGAGGGTGTGTCTTGATGGCTGTGTGCTTGTGACAGCCTTTATATATTTGTATCCTGGATTGGTGAAGGGTCGTGGATTCCCCAGCCTTCTTTGATGCCCCGGTTCATGCGGCTAACACGCACTGGGACCTTTTAAACATGGTGAGAGCTAGAACCATATAGCTCATATGAATATATGGCATTTTGAGCTACATAGTCCAGGTTAATATTTTTAACTCTCATGCTAAACCATGTTCCCTATCCTGGCATATTATATATATATATATATATATATATATATATATATATATGATTGTGTGCACATTTTATTGGAATGATTTTGGACTGATTGATCATAACATTATTTTATCCCTTCCCTGAGTTACATGCTAGCGCTCACCCTGCTAATCATCCATGGACGCTCTATACCCATGTGAAGCAGGGTCAGAAAATACTTCTATTTCCTTGTATAGTGGTAGGTGATTTTTGGATAGTCCATGAGTCAACTTTGAAGTGGTGAACTTCCATTCATAGAAAGGCCCTTATTATATGGTCTTGTATTTCTCTATGTCTTAGACTATTTTGATGGGTTTTTGTCTATAGTTGGGGGCATGTCCCGACATAGGTTGATGTTTGGTTTCTTAGATGCTTTTGTGGACAAGGTGTGGGTGGCTGTGTTGTGGATTCTCAAGTTCCTCTTGTTGTTTATTTATCTATCTTGTTATATGTTCAAAACTTAGCTCTATCTTATTACATATTCATAACTCAGCTCTAACTTGTTATATGTTCGGAACTCATCTATCGCTAGTTGTATTATGTTCTAGTTGGCTAGGTTAATAGGGGAGACTTGAGATACCCATCATGACTAGGCCTTGGTTTAGGTCGTGACATAAGTGTAGAAAAGTAAATAACCCAGTGCAGTCCCCCATAAGATCGGAGGGTTCACTCAAGAGTAGAAATAACCAAAAATCACACTAAGTAATCATATCTCAAAATCATAACCACAAATACTTCCATACATATCATAAGAACCTCTCAATGTCAGACTCAAACTGGAACTCATATCATCATTATTTGTTGGACTTGAATCGGAACTCATATCATCGATCGCCGGACTTGAACTAAAACTCAACATCATAAATTTCCAGGCTTTAATTGAAACTTATTATTAACTCCCTAGAACTAATCCAACATAAAATATCATGTACCTAACCTCGTCATGTTCCCAATTATACAATTTAAGGGTATAATATGCCTACAAGGTCAACAAGGAGATAATGATAGTCTTGGTCTAAGGTGGGTCGAAAGAGCCCACTTCTAATCTTTGTATTCCATTCTAAGGCAATTTCTACTTCAGAATAGCTTAAGGTATCAAATTATTCTACTAGATATTGAATAAGCCACTTTTAGTACTAAGATAGCGATTCCACCTAAAGCATGAGTAACTATGTCAATAACGCCAAATTTACGGTTCCTTAACCAGCTAAATAATCCAAATAATACTAATTATATCTCTAAGACCTAATTCACAACCAATATCTAGAAAATTATCATAAATATACTACAAATTATCCCAATATATGAGAGAAGTAAACTTAGGCTACTTGGATGCCAAAGAAAGCCTGATGAAATTTGCTAAATTATTGGTTTTCCTATCTGAGTAGCTTCTACAGGATGCCATGCTATCAAAATGATAGTCTGATCATCAAAACAAGAACAACGGTACCTAAAATGCATTTTTATGCTTCGAGTCCAAAATCACATAAAAAAATCCTATGTGGGGCCCACTTGCGGAATCACACTTTCGAAACCATTAATGCGTCCCTCTATGCTTAAGAAACATTTACCCTAAAGAATGGGTAAATTTTGAGCTCAAATAGTGCTAAAATAATTCCACTAATAATCTAGGGATCTTTCAAAATAATAGAGAAATTCACCATGAAATTAATGAAAACTTACCAAGAGTTCTGAGAAGAAACGAGTAATTTATGCTCAAAAACACCCCAAAATCACCTACTAAGGTTTCTCCCAACTTTTCACACTTTCTAGGGTTTATTTTCACTTTAGAATTTGTGTGAAAAATAGAGAAAATTGGAATAACTAGAGAATTTAAAGGATTCTAGGTGCCGCTAAAGTTGTACCTACCTACGCTTGGCTGCTAAAGTTGTACCTGCCCAGGCTTGGATGACCACTTAAGCAGATAAGTTGGTGCTAAAGCGGTATGCAGTTTAATGGTCAGCTTTCTGCTAATTTGTCTCACTGGGCTGGGCCAGGCTACTAAATCACCTAGTACACTGCTAAAGTGGCCTCCACTAAAGCACCCAAAGGGTCGCTTTAGCGGATGCACCAACTGAACACCTGGAATTTTTTTAATTCTTCGCCGATCCCTTGAGATTTATTCAAAATTTTGTATATGAAAATGAGCTATTCTACCTTACCAAATTTGATGTTTTGAACACATTGGCATAGTCAAAATTTCCATCCGAGGTCATTTCGATGAAAATTGGGTCACAAACTTAAGAGCCATTTTTATCAATTTCGAGCAAGTATCCCAGAATGAGGCCGTTAGATTTAAGACCTGAACCAAAGTATCCATATCATAAAATCGACACTTTGGAGATGTTGAAACTATCAAACATGACATACATGGTTGTTTGATGGAAGTTTTTCCCGGTAGTCAATTCTTACCAACGAAGACTTCAAAATGGGAATTGGCTCTAAAAAATAAATGAAATACCCGATAACTAAACTGTCAGCTCCAACAAGTCACTAATGACTTGGGGGTATCTATAAGAAAGCTCTAAATTGGAAAAATAAATTGAAATGCAGAATTTGACCTGGAGGGTCATTACATGTACTAGCTAAATAGGCACTAGTTTAAGTCTCATCATTTTATTTATAAGCAATAATTCTTTTTTTGCATGTTTTAATGGTGGTCAATAAAGTGATTTGTAAGAGTAATATAATCATTATCATTAACACTATGACCCATATTAGAAGTAAGAGATATGTTAACATCAAATTTATTAAATAGGAAATGAAGAAAATGAATATGAACAACTTAATATTTAAAATTATCACTTTGAATTGTATTTTATGATAAAATTTTAAAAGAGAGATTATATACTCATCGAATATAATGAATAAAATTGGAGTAAGAAAGAAAATTAAAAGTCAAACCCATAACAACAATTATTTTTGCTAATTCTTCTATATCTATATCTTCACTATATGTCGATGATGAACATAGGCTAGCTGGGTTAGACAAGTTTAAATGAGTTTGAACCATATTATCGCCTATAGATTCTTCCGGCAATGGTGCACCATTTTTTTTGCCTTAACCTCTATTTCTAGATGATGATATTCCTTACTACATTTCCTCAAATGCTTAGGTAGCAACCCTATCCCACCATTATTTTTTCAAGTCAAATGTTCCATAATTTTCTTAAATTTATTGTAAGTAGAAGTATTCTTTTACCATATCATGCTCCAAATATTTCTAAATTATAGACCTTTTATTATGTTGTTCCTTTATTCCTAGTAAATACCGATAAATAGGGAACTTCATCATCTTCTTCCGGTAATTTCATAATAGGACTAGTAGGGACAGGGGTCTCACCTAAATTTTGTTCTTCTAATCATCTTATTTCGATAAGACTTCATCACAAATATCATAATGCCTACTTAGGTCTAATTGTATATCGAAGCCGACAAACTCACCATTGGATTCTGGTAAACTAGTATGTTGAACATCACTAATTTAGGTGGTAATGAATAAGTAGTAGCACTACTTCTTTTACCTTTACAAAAAAACCTTCTGAGGCATTGTTTTTTTACTACTACTTATTTACCATAATCCATAATTAAATTTAATTATAGCTAAAAAAATTAAAAAAACAATATAAATATTATAACCAAAAAAATTAATGAAACTAAACCTGCATAGATATTTTAAAAAAATATAAAGATTAAAGTAAATAAATATAGAGATTAATGTTTGAATGAATGTACAAATGTCTGCGTAAAAACTAACGTATACCAACTGTCAGAATTGAAAGATGACAATTGAAGCTTGCAATATCTTCAAAAAATCTCCAACTCCAATTAGCTAATACCAAAATTATACAATATTAAGAAAATAATAAAGAGAGGTTTAGAGTTTAACATATTAGAAAAAGTATGTGAATATTTGTGATTAAAAAAGAATGGGGATAGGGGGTATTTATAGTGAAAAATAGCTAACACGAATATTGGGGTGTTTTGGGGGTGGGGGTGGGGGTTCTTTGAGATAGTAGGGAGGAAAAAAAGATAAGAAATTTAATTTCAAATTCCTGACTATTGACCAAACTGGAACTGGGGAAACTAGTGAAAAATCATATTTCATATCGATATCGGCTTCGTACCACTGAGTACTAGTTTTACAAAGTCTAACCGATACCATCCCCGAAAAAACATGTATCATTACTAATATCAAATTGGACCGGTGTATAATAGGTCCACTGTGACCCTTACATAATACTCTTAAACTATGGGCAAATGCAGGCAAGGACGACCTCTGTCAGCATCTAGTAACAGAAGGTCGTCAGTTGGTTGTAGAAGTCAAGTTTCTCATACGCCATATCCTTCATCACAAACCCTTTCTCATAAATAAAGCCTCTAGTGAGTCGCCTTCACATAACGCTTAGAATAGGTAGTGTGAGGAATCTTTGGTAAGCGTGTTGGTTAGCCATAGTATTATCCTTGAAAATTTTGTAATTATTGTGTTAGAAACTAATACAGGGCGCTTTGGAAATTTATGTAACCATAATAGGAACATAAAAAATTTAGGGAGAGGTTACTACCGATCTTCACAAAAGTGGAGCCATAGCAGTAAAAGAAGCCTTGCAGTAACGATGCCCTCATCCGCAATAAGACCCGACCCCCTCCCATGGAATTTTTTTAAAGTATTTTTAAAATTTTTATTTTTAAGTATAGGTTGGGCTTCGTAGAGTATAAGTGAACTCTTTTACACTAAAATGGGGATGATTAACACCCAAATTCAAGTCCAAATCATTCTAACTGACTGAAGAGGGCAACTCTTTATTTCTTACCATTTTCAATCCCAAAAATACCATGAACATCGTCAATCTTATATCTAGATTGATGTACAAACTTAGGGGTATCCATGCCCACCATGGTTCAATTATTCATTAACTCGGGGTAATCCACGACCCCCAAGGTTCAGTTTAGAATCAAATCATGACCATAAAGGCCTTTCAAAGCCATTTGTGTTTCATTTATCTTTTATGCAATACAACAGCTTAAATTGTTGTTTCAATAGGTGTATACCTATATTTCAAAGCCAATTTCATAAGGTAGGATTGAGGTTATTACCAATTCAATTACCAAAATCCATAATGTTGGGGGAATCCACTACCCCTGCAAGTTTATTAAATCAATTTAGGGAATCTACAATCCCACTCCAATTCACATACCCATGCACCTAATTAGTTTTAAAACTATCAATTCAAAGAATGAATTATCAGTAGAAACAATGGGATGATCAATAGAAACAATGGGAAAAGCAATTCCACCAATAACATTAAAAGTCCTCAACCCAAATTCAAAACGAACAATTAATCACATGGATAACAAGTTTAAACATAAGATTTTAGAAAAAGACAAGTTTTAAGAAGGAGATACATGCCTTGATTAAATAGAAACCCTTTTAAAATAGTAAGGAAAGAAGCCCCAAGCTTGAACCCTAAACTCACTGCCTTTCAACCTTAGCTTTGGAATAAAAAATGACCCTTTTTGAGAGAATATGGGAGTTTTAAGGCTCATAAATGGCTTATGTAAAGATTGGAAGATTTGTAGGATGTGAAAGAACAAAAATAACCTTAATATATTTTTAAAGCAAGGTCCCATCGACAAAAAAAAAGAGGTTTGCAATGCAAAGCCCAAGGAAAATCCTTAGGTCTGGAGTGCAATACTCAATCCAAAGAAAAGACTTTGCAGTGCGAAGCTGAGCAGTGAGGCTTTGTGGGCTCCCTAGACAAAGAAAATGACCGCTTTCGTGATGCACAAACTCTTTTTTTCCCAAACCTTCCCCCAATGCACCCAAACTCTTTTTATATTGTTTCACGCTCAAAATAGGGGTTATGTAGGCTCGTTTAAGCTAGTTTTTGAATCCCGTAACACTCGAAGTGATACATTATCCCCCTCTTAGGATCATTCATTAACACACCCCGAACAAGGGCTTTGTCGTGTCAGGTAACTCAAGTCTAACAAGGACCGGAGACCACCCCCAACACCTAACGAAAACCATCCTGCACCCTATGTCAGATGAATTCTAAAAATTTAACAAGATAAAATAATAATAATTCAAAGACATTAAACAATGTATACACTCATAATTTAACAACCTCAACAAAATATTTAACCGGTGCCAACCCTAATGTCAGTACCAATACCAAAGCTGACACCAATATCGACACCACCTATGACCATAGTAGTCTTACAAATTCTTTAAATAGAATCAATTAACATCCAGTCGGGACATGCCCCCGTCCATAGCCAAAAGCAAAATCTAAGAAATAACAATAATGAAATGAAGTCCATAGGAAAAAATAGAGTCTTCCAGAGTTTGGAAGCTCACCACTTCAGTCTGACTCAAAGCTCTCCCCGAATCTAAGTCACTAAGTAGGAGGAATAGTATGGTTAGTTTCTGCATTGCATGGGGATACAACACCCAAAGACGGTTAGCGGAGTGAACTCTATCATGTACTTAGGGATAAAGATAAAATATGCCATCATTCAAAACCAAATAAAATAACCATATTTAATCACATGTGTGTATATATGTATATATCATGCCGAGATAGTGAATAAGGTATAGTATGCATTTAAAACCTTAAACTAGACTATGCAGCTTTGCCATCCTAAATGTTCAGCCATAGGCTATATGGGTTCAGCTCCCCCTGCAGAAAGGGCTCCGATGCATATTAGCCGCACGAGCCAGAGAAAAACTTGAGATGAATAGTATATCTCCCAAAATATAAAGTGTGACATCATGCACACTATCACCATGACCAAACCTCATATCGGCAAACATGAGTTTCTAGTATTAGTCCCCCTAGGACCTCCACCTTCCACAGCTTTACTACCCAACCCCTTTTAACCCCATATTAAAACCAATTACACATTCACAACCATTTATATAGGAGTCTTTTTAATTAGGTATTAACATTGGTATCGTCGTACAAAAATTAGAGCTTGCAAGTCTATTCCAAAAAACCACATATAAACCATTAAACCAAATTAGACTTCATTATCTCCAATTTACGAAAACCATTTATAATCAAACCATGGCGACCATGGCCTATCAAAATCCATATGAAATCAAACCATCATAAATCTGTGATCCATTTATCATTTATGCAATGCAAGATTCCAAAGATAATAAACTACGTGACAAAAATTCTTCTTATTGGCATTTTAACAAATAGGTTGAAGGCACATAAGTTTCAATACCATAACCAAGAAATTTGGGGAATCCATAATACCCCAAAATCTATTTACCATTAACATGCATCCCAAAATGTCAAAATCATACTAAAAACATGAAAGAAAACAAAATTGAACCATGAGAAACATTATTCAACCATGAACATCCAAAACCCCCAACCTTTACTGCAAAACAATAATAATACCATGAAAACCATACATTAAAACAGATGATCTTTGTAAAATAGCAATGAGGGAGGATTAACATGCCTTAGAAACGAAAAAAGATGGAGAGAAACCACCCTTGAATTCCTTAATTGATTATCTTTATGATACCCTAGATTTTTTCTTTAAAGAGAGTTTGAGAGAGATTTTACGAGTATTTGATTGAGAATAGTAGGTTAATAAAGCCCAAAAAGGTGTTTTAAAATGTGGTATCAAAAGGAGTTAAAAGGAGAAATGTCTAAAATACCCTCAACTTAAAACTGTAAAAATACAATTGGTGGTTACGAGTGGATCCCGTGATTCGTGTCCACAATATACTTGTACCATTGAGTCTTCAACAATATAGTAAGTTGGAAACCCACACACTGTCTACCATACGAATCCATGAGACCACTCGTTACCAAATTATATGACTTGTATGGCCTAGTCGTACCCAAGACAGAATCCAAAGGGTTTTACACTAGACAATATACAATTCAACTACACCATCTGTAACCTATCCTAAAGGCTCTTAGTAAGCCACTCATACTCAGAGCCAAGTAAAGTCACTAAGTTTCTAATTGGATGAAAGATCATCCTAACAACCCGTCACCATACCTAATGACCTATTACACCAAACCTTAACCACAAAAAAACAACAACCACCATCTACTAGACTCCTTATGACTACGGTCACCTGACCCATACCCATACTATATGACTCGTATGATGAGTCGTTACAAGGACACTGAGCCCAATGCTCAGGAAATTTCTAAGGGCCAAAACCTAGGGTGTTTCAATTCTACCCTACATGGATCATTCATCCCCGAATGATGGAACAAGGCATTTACTAGTACAATCATACCCCAAATGTCCCTACTCTGGCCTTTAACTAAGTTAGAAAGCAAAGATGTTAAGAATAACACATACGTTATGCACGATCTTCTTGAGTGGAAAACAAAGATGGATAGTTGGACTTTATGTCCTATTTATCTTCCCAAGTAGCCTCTTTAACCTTATGGTTCCTTATAGAACCCTTACCAAAGATACATCTTTGGTCCATAACCGACGAACTTGTAGATCTAAATTTTCAACTGGGATCTCTTCATAAGGCAAGGAATCTAAAATACCAATATCCTTGATAGGCACAATTTGTGATGAATCACCCAAAAACTTTCTCAACATACACATATGGAACACCAAGTGAATAGAGCTCAAACTAGAAGGCCACTCTAACTCATACACAATATTACCCATCCTTCTCAAAATAAAGTACGGACCAATATACCGGGGACTAAGCTTCCCTTCTTCCCAACCGCATCCCAACTTTCATGGGAGATACCTTTAAGAACACCTATCCCCAACCTCAATCTTTAACTTCATCCCATCTGCATAGGGCTTTTAGAGACATTGGGAAACTTTAAGCGTATTCTGAATTACCTTCACCTTCTCCATGGCCTGGTGAACTAAGTCTGGACCAAACATCTCTTTCTCACAACCCTCAAACCACCCATTAGGAGACCTACACCTTCTACCATACAGGGCCTTAAATGGATCCATCCTAATGCTAGAGTTGTAGCTATTGTTTTATGTAAACTCTATAAGAGGAAAATGATAAACCCAACTACTACCATAGTTAATCACTCAAGCTCTAAGCATATCTTCCAATGTCTGAATAGACATTTCTGCTTGCCCATCCTACTACGGGTGGAAAGCAGTACTAAGTCTCGCCTTAGTTCCTAAACCTTTCTGAATCGACTGCCAAAAGTGTAATGAAAACTATGTACCACAATCCAAGATGATAAAAATAGGCTCCCCATGCAACTTCACAATTTTTGTGAGGTACAACCTTGCAGAATTCTCTACCAAAAAATTAGCCCTCACTAGCAAAAAACAAGCAAACTTAGTTATCCTATCCACAATGACCATAACAGAATCAAACTAATTCTGAGACCAAGGAAGGCCGGTAATAAAATTGACATTGATCACCTCCTATTTCCACATAGTCAACTCAATTTCTTGATACAATCCTCTGGGCCTCATATGCTCAACCTTCACTTATTCGCACACCATTCACTTAACCAAAAAACTAGCCATATCCCGCTTTATATTGTTCTACTAATACTTTTTCTTAAGTTCATGATATATTTTTGTCAAACCAGGATGAATAGCATAGCGTCACTCATGCACCTTAGAAAAGATACTTTCTCGCAAACCATCTACATTAAGAACACATAACCTTCCTTGTTACCACAAGGTACCATCACCACTAATCTCGAAGACCATCCCCTTCTGCTGACCTACATCACCCTTAATCCTTATCAAGATAGAATCTAATACTTTTTTCTCCTTGATTTTAGCATAAAGAGATGACTATGCCACCTCCTACACAAACACACCACCATCCTTAGAATTTAAGAGGTGAACTCCAAGGTTAGCCAAATGGTGAATATCTCTCACCAACTCTCGTTTTCCTTTATCTATAGTAACCCCAATACAATCGACCAAAAAATATGTAGGAAGGATAGTATGGAGATTACAAGACCCTAATAACCTCATATTGGTCACCCTGTGCCCCTATAATTGCCGCTACTCTAAAAGTGCCTGTCACCAGACAACTTTGGGTAGGGAGCAATAGCAGTCGATTAAGACCATTATTTCCCCACTTATTTTTGGGCCACTTTATCCCATCCCTGCCACTCTACTGTTGACTACCACTCTGCTAAAAAAATCTAAATTTCTTGATCTTTCTCTCGCCTATTTAATCTTGCTTCTTCTTTTCTTCCTCAACCTGCTGCATTTACACAACAAACCTAGATATATCCATGTCCTTATTCAACAAGGCATCCTTACTCTCCAAAATTAAGTCTGGGGCCAACCCGAAAGTAAACTTCCTCATTCTATCCCTCATGCTAGAAAGCAACTCTGGAGCATACCAAGATAACTAGTGAAATTTCAAGGCATACTCCTTGACTGACATATTGCCTTGCTTCAGGTTGACAAACTTTTTCTCCTTTGCCTTCCTCAACTTCTGAGGAAAGATGCAGTCCTGAAAAGCACTAGAGAAATCATCCCACTGGGATGACTCGGCATCATCACCCCAAGTTTGTCCTCATTCCTCATACCAATAGTATGCCACATTCTTCAATTGATAGGTTTGTGGCATGCATAACACGTAAGATATTTTCCTTTTCATCGACAAAACCTTGAGGATCCTCCTCAACCTTAACACCAGTGAAAAAAAGAGGGTTCAACCTTATGAATTGGCCAACCCTTGTGGCCTTAGAAAATGGAGTAATAGAAGAACCATGATTAGAATGAGAAGCTACCAACTACACCAATATATGAATAGACTAACAAAACTCAGCATTTATCACATCTGCCTGAGGAGCTCGAGAAGGATTGGAGGGAAATCGTGGAACTCTAGGAGGGTAATAATGAACTGGACCCCTAGACCGAGTTTGGACCCTATAAGCAGGATGGGTTCCATCAATATTGCATTGGGAAGAACAAAGGAGTTTCCATGAACTTTAGATCATTGGTAAGGTATGATCTAAAAAGAAAACAAATGAGATAAAATGGAACTATCTGAACACTCAAGTGATAACTATTATTAGATGCAAACTTAATAAAAGGCAAGTGATCAACCCAACTACCATCAAAATCAATCACGCAATCCCTCCGCATATCCTCCATGTTTTGAATAGTCCTCTCCACTTTTCTATTTGTCTGAGGATAAAAAGCAATGCTAAGGTTCACCCGTGTACACAAACCCTTCTGAAAAAAACACCAAAAATGAGAAGTAAACTGCGTATATCTATTTGAAATGATGGAAATTAAGGCACTATGCAACTTAACAATCTTCCGAATAAACAACTTAGCATAATCCTCGCCAGATAAGTAGTCCTCACTGGAAAAAAATGAGCGAACTTAGTTATCTTATCCACAGTAACCCAAATCGAGTTAAACTAATTGCGAGACAGCAGAAGACCTGTAACAAAATCTATGTTGATCACCTCCCACTTCCACATAGGAAACTCTATCTTTTGAAACATACCATCAGGCCTTAGGTGTTACTTGCTGACAAACCATGCACTTAGCTAATAAATTGGCTATATCTCTCTTCATGTTATTTCACCAATAACTCTCCTTTAAATCATGATATATCTTTGTTGAACCTGGATGAACTGTATACCTTAACTCATGAGCCTCAATCAAAATCTTTTATTGCAGGCTATCAACATCGGGAACACATAGCCTGCCTTGGTACCTCAAGATACCATCACCAGCAATCTTAAAAGTTCATAACCTTCTACTAACTCACATCATCCTTAATCTGCATCAAATAGGGTCCAAAACCTGCTTTTCTTTCACCTTAACACCAAGAGATAACTTTACCACTTCTTGAAAAATTACACCACCATCCTAGAAGTCCATAAGACGAACTCCAAAATTAGTCAATCGGTGAATATTTTTCATCAGTCCTCGCTTTTACTTATGCATATGAGATAAGTTACCCTATAGAAAACTTGCTGAGAATATCAATAACCATATTATCTTTACATGGATGATAGTGAAGACTCGTGTCTGGTCCTTAAGAAAATCAAGCCATCTACTCTACTAATATTTGACAGTGCCTAGGCGCATACGCAATTGTACATGGTCTACAAAGTAATATAGTAGCCTTCAAGAAAGCCGAATATCGATCCCACAGGGACTTATATCGATAACTATCCAATTCTAGTTTAACAATTGAGATAAAGTAACCAAGAAGAGTGTTGAATAATTGTAAACAAAAAATAAAGTAAACAATATGTAAAATTAAAGGTCTTAAGACAATCAATAAGAGAAAACTCAAGGTTAAAGAACTTTGAACAATCATACCATGTTATTGAACGTCATTTGCTAAATTACTTATCTTGGTTGTTGATTCGTAGGGTTAATTCTATGATCATGGTTTCCCAACCTCTAATCTTTTACCTAATATGGATAGTACAACTATATCGTTGAGTAGGGATGTAATAATCCAATTAAGTAAATTAAAGCTATCATTCTACTTTTGAATCAAGTAAGGCATCTAAGTACATCCCCGTGCTAGACGCTAATTTAAATTCCTTATTTTATAAAAGAATACAAACCCTACTTTGTTTATCCCCACATTCTATCTTCATATTCTCTCTCGAGATCCAAAAGTCGATAATTGATATATTCTAAGGGTGATCAATCCTTAAAATAGTTAAAACAGAGATAAACAAATAACCAACAATGATAAGCAATTTAAATGAAATAAATCCAAAACAATAGTACTCATGTTCTTTGATTTAACTCCAAAAAGAGGATTTTTAGTTGATAATATTCATAATCATGATCTAAATAATTAAATGCATGTTATGAATAATTAATAGCTAATTAAAGAATGAAAATAAAACCTAAACATAGAAACAACCTCTCATATTAATCCCCAGGTGTCAAAGACGTAACAAAATTATCCCAGAATTCCCCAAGTGTGTCCCGTGTGTATATATATTATATTAATCCTAAACCTTGTAGGATAATGATCCAAGAATTCCAAGGTTTTATCCAAGATCCAAGATTCCCATATACCTAAGATACCTAACTGCACGTGGGAAATATATAATATTATTAGTATGCCAATCCCTATCTCTATCAATGATGTGCAATTTGAGCAGGGGAATGAAACATGCATCGCATGCAGTAGTTCACAGAATTAGAGGGTGTGACGAACGTACTATTGCACCATAATGGACCATAGGACTCATCCTTATCTATGGCATCCACTAGATGTTGATCTCATAATATTTTTTAAGGCACAGGAGCACTTAATTAGAGAAGGCGTCATACTCTTATCGTGCGCACACACTAGGAGTTGCGTCCAAAATTTTGGTAAGTCTTTATCGTCCCATCTTTCATCTCTTGTATCATGGTGTATTTCCCATGGATTTCCAGACTTTACAGCATCATTATATCACCATAATCAGGTCAGAAAGCTTCCTACATATTCATACACCACAAATTAGAGATTATAACAACACAGTATTCTCAACAACGTATAGAAACTAAAGCTAAGATAAAACTAATTCACAATGATCTTCACTTATTGTTCCAACTCTTAGCTTAATAAAATTTTACCTTGCACATTCCCAACAAGTGTTCCATATATAATTACACCATTGAAACAATTTGGAACCTTTTAAACACGATAAAATCCAATGAAATCCACTAGACACACCTAACTCAAGCTAGTAACACTAGTTTTTCGGGCTGAACTCTAAATGACTCAAATAAGCACAAACTTATTTGGAAAATGCGTTGAACATTGTAATCACTCATTGGACACTTAAATGATTATTTATATCATATCAACACATAAATGACATGAATTATCCTCAAAACAAGGTTAAATTAGATAGAATAGTAACACTAGAATGCATAAATACACCCCACATCACCACCCCACACTTAAAGCCTTGTTAGTCCTTGGACAACTCTTTACTATAAGTATCATAAGTTGAGGAGAATATACACTTCTACAAAATGAAAGTTTCTATGCTAATCATGTTATTTACACAAAAGCTCATGAACACTACTCTAAAACATCCTAGCCTCATGAATTGATTCACCTAGTTGACAAACTTATGCTTATCATTTAATCGAGTACAACATACAAATCACCCACATTCATCAAACATGTTCCCCTCACAACAAGAGAGTTACCCATAATCACTCATATTTAAGCAATTCATAACATGATAGGTACAAGAATCATATTATGCTCACTCTCACAAGGAATTCACAAGTTACACACAATGAACCATAGGATTGACCTCAGTGTAGTGCTCCACTAATATCAGAATGTCAATTATAGGATCAATTTGGTCTTTTTTGGGTTGTAATGTAGGCTAAGGGATGGGAAGGAACTATTTTTTGCCAAGAAAAGTGACTATATTTCCTAAGCGCTTTAACACATCACTTTTTATCAATTCAGACCACTATTCAACAAGAAAATTATACTACTTTTATCTACCCCATTCTTTTGTTTTACCCCATCTCTTTTAAGCATTTCAATAAACACATGGTGGAAGTATTGTTTATTATCGCATGAATCAATTTTTCCTTTATTGCACCTATCTTGAGCTATGCACCCCTATGATAGCCACCCTTAACTTAATTGATTTGCCTTAGTTAAGGTGCACAATATCCTAGAAGGACCAGGGCCAAAACAAGTTCATTGTAAAACATTTAGGCTAAAATTTGGAACTTTTTCAAATAATTTTTTGCTACTACCAACCACAACAATTACACATGCCAATAACTAGACTTTGGGGCATCAATTTCACCTTTTTCTCCTCTTAATTCTCAAACTCCTTACTTACTCCATTTTATATTAAAGTACTTAGGAGCTTTTGGATCAAATTATGGCCTATCAAAGAAGGGATTAGGCTACTTATGCAGCTAACAAAGAAAAAGCTAAAGGTTCAACGGGGGTTAACTAAGATTATTCACAAAGGTAAGAGAAAAAGAAGGTCTAAAACAAGGCTATTAAGGAAATGCCTATATCACCTCCTAAACTCGCATTCTTTATTTTGCTTTGCATACACACCGTACAAGTTTTAGACATCACATGAAAGAAGAAATATACAAAAATTCACATTACACATGGCACATGCTTGACTCACATAGGATCATAATAAACTCTCAACCAACCATAACATGAATTCAACATTAAGCCAACAAGTACAAGAGTCACAATCATGAGCCTAAGAGTCTCAAAAATAGCAATTCACTCAATCAACATGCCTTTTACAAACAAAACACTTGCACCATACAATCACATATAGCACTAACAAGAATATCTTATACAATTTTTTTTAAATTGAGCTAAAATTTAGGAATTTCCCTACACCAAACTTAAAAATCTACTTTGTCTCTAAAGTATACTTAAAAGTAAGAGATAGAAATACTCCCTGAGGTATCTAGGCCTAGTTAATAGAATCTTTTCATGTAAAGGAGCTCTATGGGACCCCACACTCCATCTTTGCCATGTTTTTTAGCTCAGGTTTCTGGTATGCAGACTTTCCATCAACCTGTGACTCAACCAAAAACAAAAACTATAAGAAGTAAAACCTAAAATAGAAATTAAAACATGCCTACTTAACGTGGGTTGCCTCCCAAGAAGCGCCTGATTTAGTGTCGCGGCACGACTCAACCAACTTTTTCCTCCACCTTGAGGATATAAATTTCATCCCCGACTTTGCATCCATCTTTTTACCTCACTCATGGGGTGGTGGTAGAATGTTTAAGGATACGAGTAATAGAATATGCATGGTAACCCACTCGACCTTAAAGTGAGGTGTGTTCTTATGTTGCTTTTCTTATGCAATATCAAGAATATTGGATTCTTGTTCCTCATCCTTACACTCTTCTACTATTTTAGATAATTCCACAAACAAGACATTATCGAAACATGATATAGGAAATTCCTTGAATGAGGCCCAACCAATCCCACTTCAAAATTTACACAATCTACAACACCTTAACTTATATTCACCATCTCAATTTTAGTCTAAAAAATGATAGTTGAGTGGCTGCAATTCTTGTGTTTGTTCCCCAGATTAGATCGTATCCTCTTTATATTTCTTTTTTTTAGCATCTGTGGACATGATGATGACGGTTTATCCTTAACCTATTCAACAATTTCATGGTTCGAGTACTCAAACTTCCTCGAATTATCACCAACTTTGTCTGGAACTAGTAAGGGAGTCAACTCTGCATCTACCTCCAACTAATTATACACTTGCTTTGCAACCCCCTGCTGGTTCTTCATGTCTTCCCTCAACTGTTCCTGAGATGCTAAAAGTTGTTTTAACATCTTTTCCAAATTGCTAATTTGAGTTGTCGCCTGTATGTTTAGTTATTGCTACTGAAACTGTTGTTACTGGTTTTTTCATGCCTGAATTTGTGGTTGATTCTGCACCATTTGATTTTAGCTGTTTATATAATTTTTCCCTTTAGTACTTCCTACAAACAATTCTGAATCGGGATTGATAGCACACATAGCTGCATTATGACCACTTTGACCATAAGCCAAACACTAAGTTGTAGTCTGCTCCATAGATAGAACAGTAATTCCATCATATTTTGAAGGTCCCATCCACGCACTTCCATCAAAATTTAGAGAATAAGCCTCATGATATGTGCCCCACAAAAACAATAAGAATCATTATCACTCAAAAACTATCTACCCTAGGCTGACATATCAAGAAGTGTGATAAAAAGAGAAATAACAGAAACTAAAGAGAAATAAAAATCTAAACTATTTAAAACTCAATTTAGCTAAACTAATAATAAGATGTTTCCAATTAACAAGTCCTCGGCAAGTCCTAGGCGCACACGCAAGAGTACATGGTCTACCAAGTAATATAGTGGCCTTCAAGAAACACAAATATCGATCCTATAGGGAATTGTGTCGACAACTATCCAATTCTAGTTTAACAATTGAGATAAAGTAACCAAGAAAAGTGTGGAATAATTATGAACTAAAAATAAAGTAAACAGTGCATAAAATTATAGATCTTGAGACAATTAATAGGATAAAATCCAGGGTTAAAGCACTTTGAACAATCATACTATGTTATTGAACGTCATTTGCTAAATTTCTTAGCTGGCTTGTTCATTCGTAGGGTTAATTGCATGATCATGGTTTCTCAACCTCTAATATTTAACCTAATGTGGATATTACAACTACATCATTGAAAGGGGATGTAATAATCCAATTAAGTGAATTAAAGCTATCATCCTACATTTGAATCAAGTAAGGCATCTAAGTACATCCCTGTCCTAGATGCTAATTTAAATTCCTTAGTTTATAAAATAATACAAACCCTACTTTGTTTATCCCCACATTCTATCTCTCTATTCCTTCTTTTGAGATCAAAAAATCGACAATTGATATATTCTATGGGTGATCAGTACTCAAAATAAGTAAAACAAAGATAAACAAACAAACAACAATGATAAGCAATTTAAACGAAATTAATCCAAAACAATAGTACTCATTTTCTTGGCTTTAACCCTGGAAAGAGGGTTTTTAGCATATAATATTCATAATTATGATTCAAATAATTAAATACATTTTATGAATAATTAATAGCTAATTAAAGAATAAAAATAAAACCTAAACGTAGCACCAGCTTCTCAAATTAATCTTCAAGTGTCCAAGACGTAACAAAATTGTCCTAGAATTCCCTAAGTATGTCCCATGTATATATATATTATGTTAATCCTAAATCTTGTAGGATAATGATCCAAGAATTCAAAGGTTTTATCCAAGATCCAAGATTTCCATATACCTAAGATACCTAACTGCACATAGGAAATATATAATATTATTAGTATGCCAATCCCTATCTCTATCAATGATGTGCAATTTGAGCAGGGGAATGAAACATGCATCGCACACAGTAGTTCACAGAATTAGAGGGTGTTACGTACGTACTATTGCACCATAATGGACCATAGGACTCATCCTTATATCTAGCAGCCATTGGAAGTTGATCTTATAATATTTTCTAAGGCACAAGAGAACTGAATTGAAGCAGGCACCGTACGCTTATCGCGCACACACACTAGGAGTTGTATCCAATAATTTTGGTTGTCTTTATCGTCCCATCTTTCATCTCTTGTATCGTGGTCTATTTTCCATGAATTTCAAGTCTTTATATCATCACTATATCACCTTATTCACTCACAAAGCTTCCTACACAATCACACACCATAAATTAGAGATTATAACAACACAATATTCTTTACGACAAATCAAACCAAGAGCTAAGATAAAATTGAACCTTGCACATTCCCAAAAAGTGTTACAGATATAATTACACCATTAAAAAATGTGGAACCTTTTAGACACAATAGAATCCAACAAAATCCACTAGACACACACCTAGCTTAAGCTAGTAACACTAGTTTTTCGAGTTGAACTCTAAATGACTCAAGTAAGCACAAACTAGTTTGGAAAACATGTTGAACATTGTAATCACTTCATTGGACACTTAAATTCTTATTTACATCATATGAACACATAAATAACACAAATTATCCTCAAAACAAGGCTAAATAAAATAGAATAGTAACACTGGAATGTATCAATACACCCCACATCAAGATTCAACTCCTTCTGAGTGAATACATACTACAAGCTCTTATGATTAGATTAAATGTCCACTTTTAGCCATTTAACGCCTCATATTTTTGGTCCTTAAAATTTCTTGAGCTTTAAGCTTTTTACCTTGATTACAATTTGACCATATGAGTCGTATGGTGTCTTGACGGGTTAGGTGGCCCTAGTCGTAGGGTGTCCAGTGGATGGTGTTTAGGTTTATTACTTGGTTATAAATCTGGGGATATAAGTTATCAGGACTAGTGATGCGTCATTAGAATGAGCCATAACTAAATTAGCAAGTTTGTGGCTTGACTTTACTCTGGGTAAGAGTGGCTCACTTAGTGTCGTGAGGATAGGTTGCTAGTCATGAGGTGAAATCATAGGTTGTCCAGTGTCTAACCCATTTGAGTTTTGTGTTTCCTACTACTAGACCTTAGGAGTCATATGGTCTAATTACGAGTTGGGTGGTTGAGTCATAAGGTTAATAGTGTATGGGGGTCATGGTTAGTATTTTGGTTATGACTCATTATCATGAGTTGTGAGTAGTAGTTATGAGTCAATGGTTCACTCGTATTCAAAACTGATACTTTTTCAGTTTTTAAGTTGGGGGTATTTTAGACATTTCCCACTTTAACCCCTTGGACCCCATGAATTAAAACCTCCCTTGGGACTTCATTATCATATCATTCCCAATAAAACACTCCCAAAATTCTCTCTCAAACACTCTATTCAAGCTAACGCTAGGATTTCAAGGAAAGTGATCATCTGGGGTTCTAAGGGTGCTATCTCTTCCAAGTTTTGTGGTATTTTAGGCATTTACTCTTCCCTCATTGTTATTTTATTAAAATCACATGATTTAGTGTATGGATTTCATAGTATTGGTATAGTCTTGAAATAAAATTTGGGGTTTTTGAATATTTGTTATTGCATAATGTTTTCCCATGGTTTAATTATGGTTTTGAACATATGGGTGCATGGGTATGGTGGTTGAACTAGAGAATGATAATTTTCTCAAAACTTGTGACTTTTGAAGTGGTTATGACCCCAACCTTGCATTGTAAAATTAGTTTAAAGTTATGAGTAGGGTGGGTATTTGAATTAGGGGTACAATGGAATCCTCAAGATGTTTAGTTTGATTTACTACTTAAATTAATGAATTGCATTAATGTAAAAGTAGTTAATGATAGTTTTGAAAACCTTGTGGGGTACAAGGAAATCCCTAAGTGAGTTTAATAAGAAAGTCTGTGGGGTACATGAGAATCCCCTAAGTCTTAGGTTAATAGCATTGCATGGAAGCTATAGTCGGTATGATGATATCACTTAATAATGCATTCATAATTGAATCCTAGAATTGGTGGTTTGGTTATGTGTCAAATGTTTTAATAGGGCAATAATGGGGGCTGTGATAGCTATCCATAAAGGTGTGAGTCCGAAGGACGGACACTGGAAACTCATGTTTGCCAACATGAGGGTTGGTCTTGATGACCAAGTGCGTGTGGGGTACAAAGGAATCCCCCTAGTCTATACACATATATATATATGTATCTGAGATGACCCAAAATAGGGCCTTGTCATAATAGGCATCCCAAGTCCAACTAGGACTGGGGACCAACCCCGTTACCCAACCCAACCTCCAAATATACATACTAGCCTGAGTTGGATGAATTTCGAACATATAACAAGATAGTGTTTATTACAATTCAAGACTTTAGGATAGGTTTATAACTATGACCTACCCAAGCAAGTCCAACCATCCAATACCAACCAATAACTATAAACAAACTGATATAATAACCAAGTTCCTGTCCATAAAATAACATAAAAGGATGGAACAATCATAAATTTAGTCAAGTAGTATAAGCCCCAATATTAATTCTAATGTTAAGGCTAACACCAATACTGACACCACTCATCCCAACCCATAGTAGTTCCACAAAGCCTCTAACCAAAAAAAAACCACATCCGGTTAGGACATGTTCCCCACCATAGCCAAAACCAATGTCTGTGAAATAACCAAAGAATGTAAAGACATCTATGCTATGAAATGGAGCCTTTAAAAATATGGAAGCTCACCATTTCAATCTAATAGTTGATCCCAAATTCAATTACTAAGCTGGAGGAGTAAAATGGTTAGTTCCTGTATTGTGGGGGATACAACCTCCTAAAGATGGGTTAGCGAGTGAACACTAGCAAGTACTTATAATAAGGATAAAATAATGGCAACCTTTATAACCAAGTAAACCAACTATATGCTATATATATATATATATATAACCATGCTAGGGGAAGAGGGAACCAGATTTAGTAAGCAGTTTAAAATCATTAGCCTAGGTATGTGTAGCTTAATAATCCTAGAACCAGCCATGGGCTATATGGGTCCAGTGTAACCCCCTAAACGACCCCCGATGTGTGTAGCTGCACAAACCGGAGATACCATAGGAGTAGGGGATTCCAAAGTAGCCTTCTCTCTCCATGATACATATATACAATAGTAACTTAGGGGATTCCCATGTACCACATATGGTCATCCTGACCAAATCAGATTTTTAGAATTTTGCATACAACTGCTACTCTTTTAAGGTCTGGAACATCACACGGAGGTGATTGGCATAATACACCTCACTCATAGAATATACAAAGATGTCATCAATGAACCCAATGAAAAAAAGATCTAAAAACTGACGGAATACCTTGTTCATCAAATCCATGAATGCCTCTAGGGCATTGGTCAAACCAAATAACATAACCAAGAACTCAAAGTGCCCATACCGAGTACGGAAAGCTATCTTAGGGATATCCATCTCCCTAATATTAAGCTGATGATACCCAGACCAAAGATCTATTTTAGAAAAGAATTTAGTACCTTGCAACTAATCAAAGAAGTCATCTGTCTTTGGAAGAGAATACTTGTTCTTAACCGTCACCTAATTCAACTTTCGATAGTCAATACACATCTAAAGGGAAGCATTCTTCTTATGCACAAATAACACTGCGCACCCCACAGGGATACACTAGGATGGATGAAACACTTGTTTAAAAGATCCTTAAGTTTCTCCTTGAGTTCCCTCAATTCAGTCAAAGCCATTCTATAAGGATGAATAGATATTGGATGAGTGTTTGGAACCAAATAAATCCCAAACTCAATCTTTCTATTTGGAGGACACTGGGAAGATTATCTGTAATAACCTCAAGAAACTCATTCACCACCGGAATTGAATACAGAGAAGGACTTTTTGAGTTAGAATCTTTAACCCGAACTAAATGATAAAGACACCCTTTAGAGATTAACCTCTAATCCCTGAGATATGATATAATCTTTCCCATAGGAGCTAAAGAACCATCCTCCCATTAAATAATTGGTTCACCAAGGAACTTAAAAATAACCCTATGGGTTCGACATCTAAGGACACATAGCATGAATGTAATCAATCCATCCCCAGAATGACATCAAAATCCAATATATCTAATTCAAACAAATCCACCAAAGTCTCCTTAGTACCAACAAATACCACATACCACCTATAGAATCTTTTAGTAACCACAAACTCACCTAACAGGGTAGAAATGAAAAAAGGATCTAAAATAACCTCGGGATTAAAACAAAAATACACAGCCACAAATGGGGTCACATAAGAGATAATGGACCCCAGATCAAGTAAACAATAAACATCCTGAGAAAAAAGTTGTAACATACCATTTAAGACATCAGGCAATACCTCAGACTCCTATCAGGTAGTGAGTGCATATAACTGATTCCAACATATGCCTGTGCCAAAAGCAAAAACAAATACAGAAGCAGCACCTTTCGATGCAGGAGCAGATGAGGAGGAAATTGGAACCTTATTAGTTCCCAAAGCAATTTTACCAATCAGATAATTTCCAAGAAATGGCCTGGATGACCATAGTTAAGGCACCTGTCCCTTCCTTCATCATAGGAGCCCCGATACAACTAACTATAGAACCTACAAGGAGGACAGGATGAAGAAAACTATTCCCTACTTGCTTGATATTAGGCATCCTGTGCCTTGAAGTTATCACCATCCTATTGGCGCCTGTCACCAAATGACTTTGGGTAAGGACCACTATTTGTAGAAAAAGAACCAAAACTCCCTCACTTCTTCTTTGGACACTTAACACTATCTATACCACTTTGTTGTTGACCACCACCTTGGTTAAAGAACCTAAACCTTTTACCTTAACTTTTACCTATCTCAGTCTTCTTCTTTTTTTCCTCCTCTACTTGTTTTATACGAACAACTAACCTAGAAATATACATGTCCTTAATCAGCAATACAGTCTTGATATCAAAGATCAAATCCCAACAAAGTCCTGAAGCAAACTTTCTTATCCTAGACCTCATAGAAAACACCGATTCTAGAGTATACCTAGACAACTGGTGGAATTTTAAGGCACAATCTTTTACTGACATCTTACCCTTTTTTAGATTAACAAACTCCTCTGATTTTTATTCCCTCAACTCTTGAAGAAAGAAGTAGCCCAGAAGTTGATTAGAGAAAGTATCCCACAAGGATGATTTCTCAACATCACCCCTTTCCCTATTATATTCCTCGTACCATTGGTACGCCATATCTTTGAGCTAATAAGCTGCAAACTCCACCCCTTCCACATTAGTGGCATACATAATCCTAAAAATATTTTTCATATCATCCAAAAAAGACTGAGGATCCTCCTCCACCTTAACACCAGTAAAGGTTGAAGGACTCATCTTCATGAATTGGCCAACCCTTGTGGCATTACAAAATGGAATAACAGATGCACCATGCTCAGCCTGAGAAGATACCAACTGAGCAATCATATGAATCAAATAAAGAAACTTAAAATTCATCATATTAGCCTGAGGAGGACTAAAAGGAACTGGTGGAGTCTAGAAATATTTGGGACTAGACCCCTAGACTGAGTATAGATCTCTTGAGTAGGTCATGTCTTGTAAATATCATCCCTAGTTGGGACAAAAGATTTTTTATAACTTAAACTCATCAAGGCATGATCTAAAAAGAAAAGCAATAGAATTAGAAAAGATTTCATGGCCGAACCCCAAGCTTGAAAATACAACACAAAGAAGAGAAACATTTCCAAAATGCTTTGTAGCCTCTTCCTTATGAATATGGCATGCTACACACCCTTAAAAGATACTCTACTCATCACAACTTTGTGGAATCCCATTTTACCATAAATCTAGAGCTCTAACACCAACTTGAAATGACCCAAACTAGGGCCTTGTCATAATGGGCATCCCAAGTCCAACAAGGACCAAGGACCAAGGACCATCCCCATTACCCAACCTAACCTCTAAATACGGACACCCTTAGTCAGATGAATTCTGAATGTATAACAAGAAAGAATTTATTACAATACAGACTATAGGATAGGTCTATAATGATAACCTACCCAAGTAAGTCCAACCATCCAATTCCAACCAACAACCATAACCAAACTGATATAATAACCAAGTTCCTGTCTATAACATAAAATAAAAGGATGGAACAATCATATATTCAGTCAAACGGTAACAAACCCAATACCAATGACAGTACTAAGGCTAATACTAATACCGACACCGCCCATTCCAACCTATAGTAGTTCCACAAAGCATCTAACCAAAATAAAAACAACATCCAATTAGTACATGTCTCCAACTATAGCCAAAACCAATGTCTATGAAATAACCAAAAAATGTAAAGACATCCACGCTATGAAATGAAGCCTTCTAAAGTATGAAACCTTACCACTTTAATCCAATAGCTGATCTCAAATTTGATCACTAAGAAGGAGGAGTAGAATAGACGGTTCCTGCATTGTGTGAGGATATAGTCGCCCTAAGCTAAGTTTACAGGTGAATGCTAGCAAGTACTCAGCATAAGTGTAAAATAATCCCAACCTTTAAAACCACTTTAATCACATATATATGGGAAGAGAGAAGAGGATTTAGCATGTATTTAAAACCATTGACATAGGTATGTATAGCTTAACCATCTTAGAACCATCCACAGGCTATATGGGTCCAGTGTAATCACCTAAATAGGCCCCGCTATGTTTAGCTACATGAATTGGAGATACCATAGGAGTAGGGGATTCCCAAGTACCCTTCGCTCTCTATGATACATATATACAATTATAATTTAGGGGATTCCCATGTAACCCACATGGTCATCATAACCAAATCCTCATGTGAAAACATAAGTTTCCAGTGTCCATTTGTTGGACTCACATCTTTACGGTTTGGTATCACACCCCGCCATTATTGCTTAATTAAAAACATTACCACATAACCAAGACCACCACGCCATTTGTTATTAACCAAGGCTATAAGTAGTGGTATCATCATACCACTATAGCTTACAAGCAATGTCCTTACCCAACCTTTCAAAGATTAAGGGATTCCCTTGTACCCATAGGTTTCATTATTAATATGACTTTGGGGAGTCTCATGTACCCCACAAATGTTTTATTACTAAGTTTACTTGAGGGATTTCCTTGTACCCCACAAGGTTTTCAATTAGATAAACAATAACCACCAAAACCTTACCATTTAATTATTCCAAACCATTTAAACCATTTATACCATTTAGGGTTCCATTACCAAGTTATACCATGCAATAGTTCCATTAAAAGTCCAACAATATAGTAAAAATATTCTCATTGGAATTTTCTCAAACATATTGGGGGGCCTAGTGTTTCTAAAGCCAAAACCAAGTATTAATTAATCTTTCCCATACAACCAAATGTCTGAACCACCATTAAAGCATGTAAATCCATAATTAAAACATGGGAAAACTATAACCAAGAATTTATAACCAAAACCCCCAACATATTTTTGAAAACCCAAACCATACAATAATTATACCATGAAAACAATTCATAAAATATGCCTTTGGTTGGAACTAACAATGAGGGAGAAGTATCTCCCCTTATATTAAGAAGAAGATTAGAAAAAATCACTACTATTAGCCTCAATTGACCACCTTAAAGGAAACCCTAGCTTTCTCTTAACCTAAGATCCTTGAATAATTTGAGAGAGTTTAGAGTGTTTGATTGATTTCGAATAGGTTAATGAAGCCCCAAAAAAGTATTTTAAGTCATGGGGTCCCAAGGATTTATAAGGTGAAATATGCAAATTATCCCTCACTTAAACTGTATTAATTACCTATAGGAGGGTATGACCACCCCGAATATATACCCTAGGGTATGATTGGTACCTACCACTCGTACCCTAAGTAGAATATCAACCCTCACACTGACCGACCTATGACTCTAAAGTCCTACTTGTATCTAATCATATGATTGGTACCCGTAAATTGTACCTTAGACAAAATCAAAATGGGTTGATACTGTCCAATATATAAGTTGGATTTTAACACTCATACCCTATCTCATGACCCATGGTAAGACACTTGTACTCAGATCCAATTTAAGTTAGTAAGTTTTAAATTAAGCAAAGGAAAATCCAGCTATACGACCTGTCACCCACTATACGACTCGTACCTACCCAAGTCGTACCCACACCAAAAACTAATCAAACCAAATAGCCAATATTGGTTAACATACAACCAAGACCATATCAATCATACCCTATTATACGACTAGTACCCTCTAGTTATGTGATATCCAAAAACCAAAAATCTAGGAAATTTTTTAGGGTTCCAAAACCCTAGGTGTTTTAATATCATGGAGGGAGAAGGGTAAAAAGGAATCCCCATCCATATATGATATCTCCAGTTCATACAGATATATGCACTGGGACCCTTTCAGGGGGTAACACTCATAAAACCCGTAGGTGAACTTATGACAGTAAAGCTACATGACCCAGGTTAATGTTATAAAATACATACTAAACCTTGTTCCCTATTTTGAAATGGTATATATATGTATATATATAATTAAATATGGTTATTCACATCGGTTTAATTTGGTTTTTAATTAATGGAATTACTTTATCTTTATCCCTGAGTAATATGCTAGCGTTTACCCCGCTAACCGTCTTTGGGCCCTTTATCCCCATGTGATACAGGAACTAGCCATACTTCCACTCCTTTTTAGTGACTTTGTGATTAAGGGACAACTTTTGTGCCTAACTAAAGTGGTGAGCTTTCATACTCTAGAAGACTCCATTTCATGCTATGAATTTCTTTGTGTTTATTATTTGATCTGGTTTTTCTTTGGCTATGGTCGGGGGCATATCCTAACTGAATATTTTTAGTTTTGATTAGAGAATTTATTGGGCTACTATAGGCATGGATGGTGTCGGTATTAGAGGTAGCATTGGTATTTGTATTGGTATTGGATGGTTAATTAGTCATGGATTTTGGTTTTGGTTATAGACTCATTACAATATCTTTGAATTTATGTTATTACATCTTATTATATGTATAGAATTCATTTAACTCTAGTGAAGGGTGGTCAATGATTGGGTATTAGGGTGGTCTTTGGTCCTGGTTAGACTTAAGATACCCGACATAGCTAGGCCCTGGTTTAGGTTGTGTTAAATTAGTATCAGAGCCTGGTTCATGGTCAGTTGTGTGTCTACAAATATGTGTTAAGTAGAGTCTCTTTTAAGGATATGCAATAAGTCATACTCATAAAGTAGAGGCTACAAGGCATTTAGGAATATTTTTCTTTCTTTAGTTCTATTTTTGGCCTATAGAGTCTAAGGTATGGATCTCTCTAATTCCTCATTTTTGCCTTTTGGATCATGTCTTCAAAAAGAGCTGATGTCCGTGAGACCCTTCTATCCTAACAGAGGACAATGGAAATGAGCCCATTCTACCTTTTAAGTTTAGACTAGGTCTAGGGCTACTATCTTTGATGGTCCTAATAGAGATCTACTGGTTCCTCCTATCCCTCTCCAAATACCTTAAGTTAATGTGTCTAATACTAAGTTTTGTCAGTCGATTCATTTGCTCACTCATTTGGTCTCTTCAGAGACTGAGCATATGGATTTTATTACTCCAATATCTGAGGCCACTAAATTTTGCCAATTTATGAGGTTGAATCCTCCTATTTTTATTGGTATAAAATTTGAAGAGGATCCTTATAGCTTTATAAATGAAATAAAAAAGATTTTTTGGGTGATGTATGATATTAAGGTGGAAGGTGTGGAGTTTGCAGCCTACTAGTTGAAGGATGTAGCTCATCATTAGTATGAATAATGGGAGCATCTTAGAGGTGTGGATATTGAGTCTTCCTTTTAAGAGGACTTTTCTAGAGCTTTTCTTGATTGCTTCGTTCCTCAGGAACTGAGGGAGGCCAAGGAACAAGAGTTTGTTAACCTAAACTAAGGTAAGAAATCACTTTAGGAGTATTCCTTAATGTTTCACCATTTATTTTGTTATGGTCTACAGTTAGTATCTAGTATGAGAGCTAGAATATGTAACTTCACTTTTGGGTTGTTCGAGACTTAATTTTGGAAAGTAAGGCTACCTTGTTAAACAAAGACATAGATATTTCCAAACTGGTTATGTATATGCAATAAGTGGAGGAAGAGAAGAGAAAATAAGTTTAAATTAAGGAAAGGCCAGGTAAGAAATTTTGGCATTCAGATCAAGGGGAGGGTCATCAGTAGAGCAACAGGGATGGTAGAAAGTGGTCCAAAAGAACTGGGGCAATTCTAGTTCTTACTCGACGGCTAGTGCTCCCTACCTAAAGTCACCTAGTGATAAGTATTTTTATGGTGGCGATGGTTCTGGGGCACAGGGTGCCTCATCTCTAGCTAGTAGGTCTAATTAGCTTCATCATATCCTCTTTGTAGATTTTTTGGTCGATTATATTAGGGTTTCTATAATGTGAGAAGGGACAAGTTCTTCAAATATGGTCAGCCAGGGCATATGCTTAGAAACTATCTCGTTGGTATGGTTACTTCGAGGGAAAAAAAGATTTGGTTGCCTATTTATCAGTTCCTACATAAAAAGGTGCACCATCTGGCTCCGACACTGGTCAAAACTGACTCTATGATCTCACTACCTATTAGGAATCCGAGGCATCACCTGATATCATCAAAGGTATGTTGAAACTCTTTTTCCATGATATGTATTGTACTTGATCTGGGTCCACTCTTTCTTATGTGACCCCATTAGTGGATGTGTATTTTAGTTTTGGTCCTGAGTGTATTTTAGACCTTCTTTTTATTTCTACCTTGGTGGGTGAATCTGTGGTTGCTAGAAGAGTATATAAGGGTTGTGTAGTATCTATGGGTGGTCGGCAGACTTTAGTGGATCTGTTTGAATTAGAAATGGTTGATTTCAATGTCATATTAGGGATGGATTGGTTACACTCATTCTATGCTTCTCTAGATTGTCAAACCCATAAGATTATTTTTAAACACTCTAATGAGCTAGTTATCTAGTGGGGTGTAGTTCTCTAGCATCCAAAGTAAGGTTCGTATCGTATCTTAGGGCTCAGAGATTAATTTCCAAAAGGTGTCTCTATTATTTAGTTTGTTTAAAGATCTAACTTGGATATCTGTTCTTTACATTTTGTGTCGGTGGTGAATGAATTTCTTGAGGTATTCCCTGAAGACCTTCTTGGTGTCTCTCCCGATAAGGAAATTGATTTTGGGATTGATATTTTTTTGAATGCTCATCCTATCTCTATTCACCTATTCAGAATGGCTCCAGCTGTGTTATAGGATCTTAAGGAGCAATTAAAGGATCTTTTAGACAAGGGTTTTATCCGTCCTAGTATATCCCTGTGAAGTGCACGGTATTGTTCGTGCATAATAAGGATGGTTCTCTTCGGATGTGTATTGATTACTCATAATTTAATATGGTGATGGTAAAGAATAAGTACCATCCTACAAGGATAGATAATTTTTTTGATTAACTTTAAGGTGCTAAGTTATTCTTCAAAATCGATAATTGATCTGGGTTTCATCAGTTAAAGATTAGGGAGAGGAATATCCCTAAGACTGCCTTCCATACTCGATATGGTAATTTTAGTTTCTGGTTATATCTTTTGGGTTGACTAATGCCTCGGCAGCATTCATGAACTTAATGAACAGGGTCTTTCAATAGATTCTGGATTTGTTCGCCGTTGTATTTATAAACAGTATCTTGATGTACTCTAAGAGTGAGGTGGATTATATCAATCACTTCCATATAGTATTATAGACCTTAAAAGATCAACAATGTATGCCAAATTTTTGAAATGTGAATTCTTGTTGAACTCTATCACTTTTTTGGGTCATGTCATATCTAGTAAAGAGATCATGATGGATCCATAGAAGGTTGCAGTGGTTAAGAAGTATCCTAGACCCACGACTCCAATAGATATTCAGAGCTTCTTGGGTTTAGCTTATTATTATAGGAGGTTCATAGAAATTTTTTTACTATAGCTGCCCTATTACTAAGTTAACTCAAAAGAAGGTGAAATTTTTGTGGCCTAATACTTGTGAGGGTAGTTTTGAGAAGATAAAATATAAGTTTACTTTAGCTCCAGCTTTGACCTAACCTAAGGGTGATAATGGATTTGTGGTTTATTGTGATACATCCCATGTGGGACTTGGTTATATCCTGATGCATCATGGCAAGGTGATAGCTTATGCCTCTAGAAAGTTAAAGGTTCCTAAGAAGATTTATCTAATGCATGACTTAGAATTATTAGTTATGGTGTTCACATTGAAAATCTGGCATTACTATTTATATGGAGTACATATGGATATCTTTTTAGATTATAACAGCTTCCAATATGTATTTACCTAGAAAGAATTTAATCTTAGGAAAATGAGGTGGCTTGAGCTACTCAAGAATTATGATATAAGCCTTTGCTACCATCTAGGTAAATTTAACATGGTTGCTGATGCTCTAAGAAAATTATCCATGGGGAGTCTAACACATATGGATGAGGATAAGTGGGAACTGGTGAAAGACATTCACCATTTGGCTAACCTTGAAGATCGTCTCTTAGACTCAAAGGACGGTGGTTGGTTGTGCAAAAGGTGGAGCAGTCATCTCTTAGTGTTGAGGTAAAGGTAAAACAGGTATTGGATCCTGACTTGATGAAGATTAAGGGAGATGTATGTCAGCAAAGACTAAAGGCTTTGAAGATTGGTACCAAGTTGGACTACGTGTTCTCTATGGATGGATGGTGAGAAAGGATTTTGATTGAGGTTCATGCATTGCATTATACAATTTATGATGGTTCGACAAAGATATATCATAATCTTAAGGATATTTATTTATTAAACAATATGAAGAAAGATGTGTCCAGTTTTGTGGCTAAATACATGGTGTGTCAATAAGTGAAGGTTGAACAATTGAGGCCCAGTGGGTTATCTTAAAAGATTGAGTTGCCTATATGTAAATGGGAAATAATCAATATGGATCTCAATACCAGTCTTCCCTAATCTCAGAATTAGTTTGATTAGATTTGGGTCATTGTGGATAGAATGACTAAGTCTACTCACTTCTTGCCAGTGAGGACTAATTATTCAACTGAGGATTATTCTATGTTGTTTCTTAGGGAAATTGTAAAGTTACATAGTTCTCTAGTTTCTATCATTTTAGATCATAGTACCCAGTTCTTATCTCACTATTAGTAATTATTTCAGAGAGGTTTGGTAAGTAAGGTGAGCCTTAATACTACTTTTCACCCATAAATGGATGGGAAAGCAAAAAGGACATTCAGGTCTTAGAAGATATGATTTGGTCTTGCGTGATTAACTATGGTTGTAGTTGGGCTGATCATTTACCTCTCACAAAGTTTTTGTATAATAATAGTTATCACTCCAGCATTGGTATGGCTCTTTTTGAGGTGTTGTATAGTAGGTGGTGTTGTTCTCCTAATGGGTGGTTTGAAGTTTGTGAAAATGGATTGTTAGGTCTTGACATAGTTTACCAGTCCATGGAGAAGGTGAAGGTGAAGATGATTTTTGATAGGCTTAAGAGTGCCCAAAGTTTCCATAAGACCTATGTAGATGTGAGGCATATGGAGTGAGAGTTTGAGGTTGGTGATTAGGTATTCTTAAAGGTTTCTCCCATGAAGGTGTGATGCAGTTTAGTAGAATAGAAAGCTCGGTCTTCGTTATGTTGGTCCGTACTTGGTTTTGAAGAGGATTGGTAGTGTTGCTTAGGAGTTGAAGTTGCCTCTTAGTTTGAGTTCCATTCACCTAGTGTTCCATGTTTCAATGTTAAGGAAGTATGTGGGTGATCCGTCATTGATTGTGCCTATCTAAGGTGTTGGTATTTTAGATTCCTTGTCTTATGAGAAAGTCCTCGTTGAGATTTTATATTGGTAAGTTTATCGATTGCAGATAAAGGACGTAAACTTGGTAAAGGTTCTATGGAAGAACCACAAGGATGGAGAGACTACTTTGGAGGCTGAGGAGGACATAAAGTCCAAGTATCCATTCTTGTTCTTCGACACAGATACTTATGCCTAAGGTATGTTTTATTCTTAATATCTTTATGTCTAACCTAGTTAAAGGTAAGAGTTGAGATATATGGAGTCCAATCGTGCTTGTGTTTCCTTGACCCATCATTCGAGGATGAATTATCTAAGTTGGGGAGAATGTAACTCCTTAGATTTTTGGCCCGTAAAAATTTATTGAGCTTTAAGATCACTTCCTTGATTGTGACATAACCATAGGGTTTATGGTGTCTTAAGGGTCAGGTGGCTCTAGTCGTAGTGTGTCCAGTGTATGTTGTTTGGGTTTCTGCCTTTGTTACGACTTTTTGAATATGAGTAATAAGGATTAGGATGATCCATAACCAAATTAGTAAGTTTATGGCTTGACTCTGCTCTGATAACGAGTGGCTCCCTAAGAACAATAAGGATAGGTTATGTGTCGTGAGGTGAAATCGTAGGTTGTCCAGTGTCTAATCCATTTAAGTTTTGTGTTTCCTATGACTAGACATTATAAGTCGTAGGGTCTGGGTATGAGCTGGATGATTGAGTCGTAAGCTTAATAGTGTATAGGGGTCATGGTCACTATATTGGTTACGACTCCTGGTCATAATTCGTAAGTAGTGGTTATGAGTTAATGGTTGACTCATCATCAAAGGCGACACATTTTTAGTTTTTAAGTTGGGGGAATTTTGGACACTTCCCATTTTAACCCCTTGGACCCCATGACTTAAAACCTCCCTTGGGACTTTATTATCACATCATTCCTAAAAATACACTCCTAAAATTCTCTCAAACTCTTTGTTCAAGCTAAGGTTAGGGTTTCAAGAATAGTAATCATCTAGGGTTCTAAGGGTGCTATCCCTTCCAAGTTACTTGGTATTTCAGGCATGTACTCTTCCCTCATTTTTATTTTATTAAAAGCACGTGTTTCTGTGTATGGCTTTCATGGCATTGTTATGGTCTTTAAATAAAGTTTGCGGGTTTTGAATGCTTATTATTGAATAATGTTTTCCCATGGTTTAATTATGGTTTTCTATGTTTTAAATATGGTTTTGAACATGTCGGTGCATGGGTATGGTGGTTGACTTTGATAATGGTAATTTATCAAAACTTGCGACTTTTGAAGTGGTTATGACCCCAACCTTGCATTGTAAAATTGGTTTATAGTTATGAGAAAGGTAGGAATTTTAATTAGGGGTACAATGGAATCCCCAAGGTGTTTGGTATGATTAACTACTTGAATTAATGTATTGCATAAATGGCAAAATGGTTAATGATGTGTTGAAAACCTTGTGGGGTACATGGAAATCCCCCAAGTGATTTCAATAAGGGTGTCTGTGGGGTACACGTGAATCCCTAAGTCTTGGCTTAATGTCATTTCTTGCAAGCTACAGTCGGTATAACGATACCATTTAATAATGCCTTCATAATTGACTCCTGGAATTGGTAGTTTGATTATGTTTCAGAAGTTTTAATTGGGCAATAATGGGGGGTTGTGATAGCTAGAAGTGAAGGTGTGAGTCTGAAGGACGGACATTGAAACTCATATTTTCCATCATGAAAGTTAGTCTTGATGACCAGGTGGTACACGACCCAGGTTAATGTTTTAAAATGCATGCTAAACCTTGTTCCCTATCCCGACATGGTGTATATATGCATATTTATAATTGTGCATGGTTATTCACATTGGTCTAATTTGTTTTGAATTAGTTGCATTACTTTATGTTTATCCCTGAGTTAGATGCTAGAGTTCACCCCTTTAACCGTCTTCAGCCATTGTATCCCCACGTGATGCAGGAACCGTCCATACTTCCACTCCTCCTTCTCAGTGACTTGGTGATTTGGGGACAACTTTTGAGTTAGACTAAAGAAGTGAGCTTCCATAATCCGAAAGACCCTATTTCATGTTATGGATTTTTGTATGTCCTTATTATTTCTTCTGGATTTGTTTAGCTATGGTCAGGAGCATTTCCTAATTGAATAGTCTTTAGTTTTGATTAAAGGCTCTGTTGGGCAACTATAGGCATGGGTGGTGTCGGTATTAGAGTGAGAAATGGTATTAGGATTGGTATTGGATGGTTAATTAGTTGTGGATTTTGGTTTTAGTTATAGACTCATTACAATGTCTTTAATTTGATGTTATCTTATCTTTTTAAATGTTTAAAATTCATCCGACTCGAGTGAAAGGTGGTCAACGGTTAGGTATTGGGGGTGGTCTCCGGTCCTGGTTGGACTTGAGATACCCAACATCGCTAGGCCCTAGTTCGGGTCATGTCAATCCATACATATAATGTTACTAAATCTTCAAAGCAAAAACCACAGCTGCCAACTCCAAGTCATTATTCAGATAGTTCTTTTCATGCACCTTAAGCTACCTAGAAGCATATGCTACAACCCTGCCATGGTACATCAAAACACAAACCAGTCTCACACAGGACGCATCACAGTAATCAACAAAGCCTCTGTACCCTCGGGTATGGTCAAAATCGGAGAGCAAGCCAACTTGTTCTTTAACTTCTTAAAACTACCCTCCCAAGCATCGGACCATAGAAACTTCACCTTTTTCTGAGTCATCTTAGTCAATGGGGAAACTATAGAAGAGAAACTCTCTATAAACCTCTTATAATACCTGGCTAAACCCAAGAAGCTATGAATATCGGTTGGATTCGTAGGTCTAGGCCACTTCTTAATTGCCTTAACTTTCTGTGGATCTACCATGATCCCCTCATTGGAAGCAATATGACCTATAAAGGTCACCACATTTAAGCAAAACTCACACATTAAAAACCTTAAATACAATCACTGATCCTTAAGAGTTTGTAACACTACTCGAAGGTGATTGGAATGATCCTTCTAACTCTTAGAATATACCAAGATATCATCACTAAACACTATCACGAACAAATCTAAAAACTGACTGAATACAAATTTATGAGATCTTTAAATGCATCCTGCATATTATTCAATTCAAACAACATAACAAGGAACTCATAATGACCATATCGAGTTTAGAAAGCACTCTTAGGGATATGCGCCTCCCTAATCTTCAACTAATAATAACCTGACCAAAGATTAATCTTAGAGAAGTATCTAGCACCTTGAAGTTGGTCAAAGAGATCATCAATCTAGGAAGAGGATACTTATTCTTCAATTTTACCTTATTCAACTGTCAATAGTCTATGAACATCTGAAGACGTCTATCCTCCCTATGCATGATAAGCATAGGAGCACCCTATGGAGAGATACTAGGATAGGTGAAACCCTTATAAAGAAGTTCTTTTAACTGCTCCTTGAGTTTTTTCAACTTAGTTGGCGAGTTTTTTCAACTTAGTTAGAGCCATTCTATATGGTGGGGTAGAGATAGCACGGGTATCCGGTAGAATATCAATCCCAAAGTCTATTTCCCTATCAAGAGAAATAACAAAAAGATTATCAGGAAACACTATAGGAAATTCGTTAACCATGGGGACAGATTGCAAAGAGGTACTTTCAGAACCAAAATCCTTAACTCAAACTAGATGATATAGACATCCCTTAGAAATCAACTTTTGGGCTTTAAGATGGGAAAGAAATCTTTCCTTGAGTACTAGCGAACATTCTTCCCACTCAATCACTGGTTCATTTAGGAATTGGAAACTGGCATTATGGGTCCTACAATCTAGAGAAGCATAGCATGAATAAAGTCAATCCATTATCAATATAACATTGAAATCTACCTTGTCAAACTCTATCAAATCAACTAATGTCTCCCTACCGCAGATAGATACCACACAACCTCACCTTTATAGCCACAACAGAGTCACCCATCGATGTAGACATAGAAAAAGGATCAGAGATACACTTAGGACCAACACCAAAATAAATATCCACAGGGGTCCCATAAGAAAGAGTAAACCCAAGATCAAGCAAAAAATATACATCAGAAGAGAAAAGTTATTAATTACCAGTGACAACATCAGGAGGTGCCTCAACGTCCTGATGGGTGGCAAGAGCATAAAGATGTTTTCATTTAGTGTCTGTGCTAGAAGTAGAACCCTTCGGTTCTAGAGCTGAAGAAGAAGCAACAAGGACCTTATAAGCTCCAAAAATGACCTTAGCTAGACAGTGTCACTGTAGATGCCCTTACTGACCATAATTAAAGAACTTATTCCTCCTTTCTTTACAATGACCACAATGAAGCTTGCCACAAAAATGACAAGGAGGATAAGATACGGCTGACTAGGATCCACCAACCTGTGACTGGGCACCTTGTTCCTTAAACCTACTGCTATTCTGAAGGCAATGATCATCAAACAGCTTAGGGTAAGGAGTACTAGCCATAGAACACTACCTACCATCTCCACCACTATTTTCCTAACCTCCACCCTGCTCTAAGTATCTGAACTTCTTATTCTTCCTTTCTTCTATTTTTTCTTGTTTCTTGTTTTCATCCTCAACTTGTTTCATGTACACCACCAAACTAGAGGTATCCATAACATTGTTCAACATAGCATCCTTGCACTCCAAAACCAAGTCCTGAGATAAATCAAAAGCAAACTTCCTTATTCTAGCCCTCATGCTAGACATAATATCTGGAGAATAACAAGACTACTGATAGAATTTTAGAGCATACTCCTCCACAGTCATCCTTGTTGTCTTTAGGTTTACAAACTCCTAATCCTTATCCTCTCTCAACTACTGTGAAAGAAATAATTAAGAAAGGCACCCAAAAACTCATCCCACTTAATTGTCTCAACATCATCCTTTCTCAACTACTCTCACTCTTCATAATGTTAATATGCCACATCCTTTATCTAATATGCAGTAATCTTCACACCTTTAGAGTTAGTGGCATACATCACCCTGAATATCTTTTCCATATTATCCATGAAACCTTAAGGATCCTTCTCAAACTTAGAAACTATAAAGGTTAGAGGACTTAACTTTATGAACTGGCCAACTCTAATGACCTCAGAAGAATGAGCAATAGAAGCAAAACGCTCAGACTGGTGAGATTGAGATACCACTAACTTGGTAAGAAAATGAATTAACTGGTAGAAATTAGTATTAGACATGTCAACCTAAGAAGCCTGAGGATGACTAGTGGAAACCAGTGGAACTCCATGAGGGGTAGTACAATCAGGAGTTGGGACCCTAGATCAGGTTTTTACTCTATAGAAAGGATGATTTCCATTCACACTATCCTTAGATAGGATGAAGGAGTTTGTAAGAGCATCATATCTCCGTGGAGGGATAATCTAAAATGTGAAAAAATAAGAATTAGAGGAAATCCCTATACCACAGACTCTATAGCCTGAAAATAGATCACAAGAAAGGAAAATATTTCTAAATACCTTGTTACCTCTTTCTTATGAGTGTGACATGCTACACATCTATAAAAATAACTCTACTTGACACGACTTTATAGACACCTAATGAACATGAACCTATGCTCTGATAACAAGCTTGTCATAATCCAGATCAAGGCATGGCCATGATGGGTATCTCAAGCCCATCGAGGATCAAAGAACACCACCGTCACCTAGTAAATCAAAACACAACATAGCATAACATCAGAAGTAATTCAAATAGAAAATAAGAAGATAAGTTAATAACTTTAAGGAACTAAGATTTCAACAACCATCTACAACCATGGTAGTCCACAAAGTGTCTACTATCTAAAAGACAACCTAAGTTGGGTTATGCCCCCGACAATAGCCAAAAAAATCCATAAGAATAATCTAAGACATAAATATAATAATACTTTAAAATGATAGGCCTTCTAGAGGATAGAGGCTCACCACTTCAAAATTGATCACTGATAATACAGAAATTACCTATCACTTTGCAAGAATGTATAAGTATCTTTGAACCTTACATCACAAAGGGATACAACATCTAAGAACGATTATAGAAGTGACCACAAGATGTTTTTAACATCCTCAAAATTTTAGGTATTTTATTCTTGCCTTCCTATTCTTGAAATATAATATTTTGACTCAAATTATGTTTGGAGGCATTAAAAGGGTAACCTAGAAGAGTTTTAGAATTTTGGATGGTGTTTGAGGTGGTTTTACACCCCAGAGGCAGTAATCCTCTGTGATATTGGCATTTTATGGGGGCTAGTCTCTATAATAGCCTCTATGTCATGGAGGCTGGGTCTCCGCGATAGGATCTGTAGCATAAAGGATTGCCTCCATGATGATGTTGTGACATGGACCTACAGTAATTTTGGGTTGGCTTGTTCTTTTTAAAGTGCTGAGGGGTAAAGGAGACCTTTCACCTATAAATAATTTTTAATCACTATAAGGACCTATTTGTATCCGCAGAGTTCTTTCTCATTACTCTCAACCATTATCTCTCAAACTCCTCATTTTAAGTCAAGACTAAGGTTCAAGGAGGTAATTATCTAGGGTCCTATGGGTGTGGTTTTCTTAGAATTTTTAGGAAATTAAGGCATGTACCTCTTACCTTGAAATTATATTTTATCAATATCATAAATTGATTATTGATGTATGATTTTGATGTGGGTTTTGACATAGTTGATGGCTTTTTAACATAATTGGTCAGTAAATTGATTATTGTCAGTTAAACAAGGTAACTGCGAAGAATAAGTACTCTCTTCTTAGGATTGATGATCTATTTGACCAACTTCAGGGTGCTAAGTATTTCTCTAAGATTGACCTATATTTGGGTTTTCATTAGTTAAAGATTAGGGAGGAGGATATCCCTAAGACAACTCGATATACTCAATATGGGCATTTTGAGTTCTTGGTCATGTCTTTTGGGTTGACCAATGTCCCGGCAATATTTATGGATCTCATGAACTTGGTATTCTATCAATTTTTAGACTTGTTTATGATTGTGTTTATAGATGATATTTTGGTGTATTCAAAAAGTAAGGTGGATCATGCCAATCACCTCTATGCTGTGTTCAAAACCCTAAAGGATTAGAAAATTATATGCTAAGTTTTCTAAGTGTGATTTTTTTGTTGAATATTGTCACTTTACTAAGTTATGTTATTGTCTAGTGAAGGGATCATGGTGGGTCCATAGAAGGTTGCGGTGGTTAAGAAGTGGCCTAGACCCATTACTCCAATCAATATTAAGATCTTCTTGGGTTTAACGGGTTATTATAGAAGGTTTATGGAGATTTTTTTATCGATTGCTGCACCTTTGACTAGTTTGACTCAGAAGACGGTGAAGTTTCTCTGGTCTGATACTTGTAAAGGAAGTTTTGAGAAGCTATAAGATAAAATAACTTCTGCTCTAGTTTTGACCCTACTCGAGGGTAGTAATGGTTTCATGGTTTATTGTGGGACTTGGTTGTGTTTTGATGAAGTATAGAAAGATGGCAGCGTATACTTCTAGGCCGTTAAAAGTTCATGAGAGCAATTGTTCGACTCATGATTTGGAATTGTTGGTTATGGTATTCGCATTAAAGATTTGGCAACAATATCTATATGGGGTTCATGTTGACATCTTTTCATATCCTAAGAGTTTGCAGTATGGTTTCACCCAGAAGGATTTGAATCTTAGGTAGGGAAGATGGTTTGAGTTGCTCAAAGACTACGACATGAGTCTCCACTATCTCCCAAGTAATGCTAACATGGTTTTTGATGCTCTTAGTAGGTTATCTATAGGGAGTTTATCTCATGTAGAAGAGGAGAAATAGGATTTAGCAAAAGGATATTATCCATTTGGCTAATCTTGGAATTCGTCTCTTAGATTCTGAGAATAGTGGTGTGCTTGAGCAAGAGGTAGAGAAGTCATCTCTTGGAGTTGAGGTGAAGGAGAAGTAGGTGTTGGTTTCTATCTTCATGCAAATCAAGGATGATATAGCCAAGCAAAAGGTGATGGCTTTTGATATTGGTGGTGATGGAACTTTAAGGTACCAAGGGCGATTGTGTGTTCCCAATGTGAATGGGCTGTGAGGTAGAATTTTGGCCGAAGATCATGAGTCACGTTATTTAATTCATCCTGGTTCGACTAAGATGTATCATTACCCTAAGGGGATTTATTGGTGGAATAATATGAAGATAGATATGTCCAATTTGTTGGCCAAGTTCATGGTGTGTCAACAAGTTAAATTAGAGCACTTAAGGCTTGGTGAGTTGTCTCAAGAAATTTAGTTACACGTGTGGCAGTGGGAAGTGATAAATATGGATTTGTTTACCAATTTTTTACGGTCTCAGAATCAGTTTGATTCTATTTGGGTCATCATGGATAGGATGACTAAGTTTGCTCACTTCTTTTCGATGAGGACTAATTATTCTGTAGAGGATTATGTAAGGTTGTTTATTCAGGAGATATGAAGTTACATAGTGCCCTAGTTTCCTTTATTTGGGATTGTGGTACTCAGTTCTCATCTCATCTTTGGCAGTTATTTCAACGAGGTTATGTGACTAAGGTGATCCTTAGTACTGGTTTCCACCCATAGATGGATGGACAAGTCGAAAGGACCATTTAGACTTTAGAAGATATACTTCAAGCTTGTTTAATTAATTTCGGTGGTATTTGGGTTGACTAATTACCTCTTATAGAGTTTGCATAGAATAATATCAATTGGTCTAGCATTGGTATGGCTCCATTTAAGGCATTGTATAGTAGAAGTTGTAGATCCCATATGGGTGGTTCAAAGTTAGTAAGGCCAGGTTGTTCGGTTCTAATTTAGTCCATCAAGCTATGAAGAAGGTGAAAGTGATTCAGGATAGGCTTAACACTACCCAAAGTTTCCAAAAGTCTTATGTGGATGTGAGGCAAAGAGTGCTGGAGTTTGATGTGAGTGATTGAGTTTTCTTGAAGGTGTCTCTCATAAAGAGAGTGAGGTATTTTTAAAGAAGGGGAATCTCAGTCCCTGTTACATCGGTCCTTATTTTATTTTGAAGGAAGTAGGAAGTGTTTCTTATGAGCTAGAATTGACTGTGGGTTTGGATTCAATTCACCCTGTGTTTCATGGGTCCATATTAAGGAAATGTATGGGTCCTTGGTGGTTCCTACTGAGAATGTTGGTGTCTCAGATTCCCTTTCTTAAGAAGATGTCCCGGTAGAGATCTTGGATAATCAAGTTCGTAGGTTACAGACTAAAGATGTAGCATTGGTAAAGGTCCTTCGAAGAAACTATAAGGTGAAAGAAGCTACTTGGGAAGAGAAAGAGGATATGAAGGCTAAGTATCCATTTCTATTTCATGTGATAGATAAAGAAGCTTAAGGTATGAATTTTGTTCTTCCGTGTTATTATTTGGGTTTATCTTTTGATTCTAGGGTAACATTGCTATTCTCATATAAAACCTATCCTAGCTCATTATTCTTGGATGAATGATCATAAGGGGGGATAATGTAACACCCTCAAAATTTTGGGTATTTTGTTTTTGGGCTTCTCATGCTTAAAATATAAAATTTTGACTCAAATTATGTTTGAGGATGATAAAAGGGTAAACCTGAAGAGTTTTGGAAATTTTGAATAGGGTTTGAGGTGGTTTTGGACCCTGGAGGTAGTAAGCCTCCATAATATTGGCGTGTCACGAAGGCTAGTCTCCGTGATAGCCTTCGTTTCACAGAGGTTGGGTCTCTACGATAGGGTCTGCAAAATGGAGGATAACCTCCGCGATGAGGTCCGTGCCATAGACCTATAGTAATTTCTGATTGTCTTGTTCTTCTTAAAGTGGGATGAGGGGTAAAGGGGTCCTTTAACCTATAATTGATTTTTAATCACTATAAGGACCTATTTCTATTAGTTTTTAATATACGAAGGTCATTCTCATTACTCTTAACCATCCTCTCTCAAATTCCCATTTTCAAGTCAAGACTAGGGTTCAAAGAGGTGATCATCTAGGGTCCTAAGGGTATGGTTTTCTTCTAATTTCTAGGAAATTAAGGCATGTATATCTTCCCTTGAATTTATATTTTCTCAATAGCATAAATTGATTATTAGTAATGCATGATTTTGATGTGGGTTTTGACATAGTTGAGAACTTTTGACATGATTGGTCATTAAATTGATTTTTCATGTTTTTCTATGTAATATACATGTTTTTATTAATGACTTTGAACATTGTGGAATGCATGGGAATGGTAACTAAACCGAGGGGTCATGATTAAACCCCAATTTAATGATTTTTCCTTGATATATGGTTTTGGAAATTATGTGCCTTCAACCTATTTGTGAAATTGACATTGAACATGATTTTGTCACTTAGATTGAATTGCTCACTTGTACTAATATATTGGCATAAATAGAATAATGGAGTATAAATAGGTTTTGAAAGGCCTTGGTGGCCACGAATTGATTTTGAATTGGAACCTTGGGATTTGGTTGGTTAAACGAGTTTGAGTTCGAAATGATTAATTAATTGGATGTCTTTTTGGTCTGATGGGTTAGAGTCCTAGTTTGATAAATAATTAACATGGCATAAATATATCAAATTTCAAGCGATGTGGGTATGACGATACCAAAGGATTTCCTTGGTGCATAATTGGTTTAATAAAGGGGGGAATGTGTGTTTTAGATATTTTAATTAGGCTTCAAAGAGGGTTGTGGAGCTAACCATAGAAGGTGGAGGTATCAAGGGAACCGATATTGGAAACGACACTAGCCGGTGTGGCGGTTGAAATGGCTTAGGGTTAAAGTCCCATACTTATGCTATAGACCAGATGGTTAGAGTCCACCTTACTATTTTTTATTTAGGAGATTAGAGTCTACCATAGTACATTACATGATCAAGTGTTAAGTCACCTTTGTATATGAGTGTAAGGTTAGAATCCCCCATCCATATATATGATCTTTCTCTGATTCATGTGGATACACACACTAGGGCCCAACCAGGGGTTGAGAGTTAGGGCCCATATAGCTTGTGGGTACTATTATATGACGGTTAAGCTACATAGTCAGGTTAATATTTTTAAACTTTCATGTTAAGCCTTGTTACCTACCCTGGCATGTGATATGTATATATATACATATATATATATTTGTTTGTATTTGATAGTGTGCATGAGTTTTGACTGGATTAGAATTATTATGCATGGCATTATTTATTTCATTATCCCTACGTTACATGCTAGCATTCCAACCACTAACCATCTTTACACTCTCTATCCCTACACGATGCAGGGTCTGAAGGAAAGTCTACCTTTCTTATGCAGTGATCAGGTGTTTGTGGTTAGTTCATGAGTTAACTTGAAGTGTTGAGCTTCCATAATTCGGAAGAATTTATTTCATATTTTGGTTTCTCCTACCTTAGACTTTGACTTATATTTGTTTTAGTTATAGTCGGGAGCATGTCCCGACATTTTGTTGGTACTCAATTTTGTTAAAGGATTTGTGGATACTATGGACATGGCTACTGTGGATAGTGTTGGTTATTGATATTACCTAGACTTTTGAATTTATCTTTCATATCTTGCTTTATATTGGTATTCATTTGCTACTAGGTGTTCTCAATTATATTGGAATAGGCTCATGGGGTGATCTTCGGTCCTTATTGGACTTGAAATGCCCATCGCAACCAGTGATAACGCTCAAACTACACTCGAGAATGGGTGTAAGCGATCGTTGTCAATATAAAACCCAACTAGGTTGGAGTCGAATCCCACAGGGAATATGGTGTGAACTCAACTCGTTTGCAATTTAATTCACTGATAGTTTAGCATTTCCTGAAATGGGGGTTTAAGTTTCACAAATGATTGTTTGTAACTTTAATTTCAATGTTTGTAACCAAGATTTTATGAAATAACCAGAATTATGTTCACTAAGGCTTACGGTACATGACAAATGCTAAAGGTGACTCACGATTCTCACGGTGGTTAGGATAACAAGATATCTTTATCGATGATATGCTCAAATTTCTCTCGACCTATTTAAGCGTCTAATTTCCTAATCCTCTCGGACTTAGGAAATTGCTATTCACTGCCCAGATTTTACCTTCGGTTAATCGACCTTGTTACAGTGTTGATTATTAAACGAAGTATTTTTGAGTCCCTGTTGATAATTCACTTCCTACTGTATATGATTTCTTTCTCAAGAAAATCAAAGTATGTGTGTCTACTGTTTGCAACCAACTGACATTAATTAAAATCTCATAATTAACAAGAAATTCTAACACCTGTTAAATCTTGAGTATTTAGCACCTCATCACGACCTAACCCTAGATCCCATAATTCAGGTTAATGGAGTTTAGCCAGTCATGATGCAAAGAAAGAAACATATAATTGAATTCATAATCGAGAAGATTAACTTACAGAGATGAATAATAATTAGTGAATCGTAGATTAGATCAGAAAGTAAAATACACAAAATAGTTTTATTGTTCGAATCCAAAAGAAAGGGAAAGAAATATCAGAAAATATTCTCCAAGACTCAAAGTATCGAACTCTCTTTAGAATAATGATGATGATGAATGAATGCCGCCAGAAAACCCTAAAACAAAGCTTTAAATAGTTCAACCTAAATAAGGAAATAAAATTAAAGTTGCATCTTTTTGTCGGAATAGACGACGACATCCGTGATAGCTTATCAGGAGTCTGATAGCTTATCACAGATGTCGTCAGCTCCTCTGCACTTTTGGCTTCTGCTGTCTAATGCTGACAACGATGATGACAACGTATCAAGAGTTTGATGGCTTTTCACCAATGTCGTCGAAACTTCATCTTAGCTTCTAAGTTCTACCTAAGTCTGACAGTGCTCCTGACGCCTTATCACCATCTTGACGCTTTATCACAAAATATCGTCATAACTTCTCTTCAACTCCTATTCTCTGGTTAAGGATAATGACATTCATGATGGCGTATCACACTTTTGACGTCATATCACCAAATGTCATCACAGGCTTCAACTCATGCTCAAGTTAGACGACAACTGTGACAGCCTATCACAGGGATGACGACTTATCACATATGTCGTCACCCACACTTCTCTTCAGATTCCTATAGATTTTAACTTCTTTGCTTCCATTCTTGTTGGTTCTCTATCCCATCTACTTAAACTGTAAAATCAAACATAAACAAATCAAAAGCAACAAAAGTTGCTTAAGACTTCGCAATTATTCTTGGTTAAAGGTCTTAAATGTGTTAGCAATTGCTCACACATTAACACCCTCAACTTAAAACAATTGCTTGTCCTCAAGAAACTCAACCAACTAAGAGAATACATAGCACATTCAGTAGCCAATTTTCTCTATTAAGCTCAAAACATAGTTACCACCTCTAAGGTTAATCCAATTAAAACCAATTGTGTATGTCATTGAAGAACAATAATGTAACACAAAGGACTCAAGCGATGGTAGCAATCTCAGCCACAACAACCATTCATATACTAATGCTGCACTATCTAAACAAGCAAGTATCTAACAACAATACCATTATGCCCTCATAACAAAGAAATCCCCCTTCTCACATATGATAAACAAAAAATGTAAACGTGGGGATCATAAAAAAACTCTCACTCTCAAAACAAAGTTCCAATCAATGTATGCGAAGTACCATAGGCTTGCCCTTATTTTCATTACCAAAATCTTTAGATAGGCCAGCTAGGATCACCATAGGACTTCTTTAGGTGTATAATGTAGGCTGGGGATGGTATGATATTCAAGGACATTTAGAGTAACTATGACTCCTTGACACTACACTAATCTCTTAGGGATCACTTATTAACCTCTTTTTCATTCTCCTTTCTATTGGTCGTACATATTCAAGTTGGGTGCCTCTCTCCCTTATTTTTGAATAGCACCCAACTTTTATTCTTTTTCCTTTATTCTACCCTTCTTTAAACTCATCTTACACCATGTAGCCTTATGATAGCTACCCTCAACTTAGTTTGTTTTCCTAGGTCAAGGTGCAAAGTGTCCAAGGAGGACCAGGGCCATAACAGGTTCATTATGGTATAAATGGGAAGGTGAGTTCCCAGTAAGAATACAATAGTGTGATCAAAACCTTTTTGCCCCATCTAGTTAGAGAATTCTACTTCATCCTATTCAAATACTTGAATTCATTTGGTTGTGTATTCTCCTACTGAACACATTTGAATTTGGTCATTCCAACACTTATCCAGCTTTGATAATTCCCTTTAGTGTGCCTATTTTTTCCACAATAATTGTATATAGGTTTGGGAGCCTTGTTTTTAGTATCATTGATAGTCTTTCCTTGACACTTAGCAAGCTAGAATTCTCCTTGGTATCCCTATCCTTTTCCATCATTAACACCTTAAATAATAAGATTAGAAAGAATATGTGAAGAAGTTGTCCATTTAAGAGATTTGTTCAACTCTTCTCTTAAGTGAACCAGGTCCCTCTCTAACTTTTCATTCCTGTGAAGTGTAGTCATAAGGTGTTTTTGAGAATCCCTCAGCCTTTTCTCAAGATCAATTTAAAGCCTTGAAGTTTCTTTCTACCCATTTTCATCTAGCTCATTTACCTTTGTCAAATTACTCATCAAACTCTAATTTTAAGATTTTATATTTGTGAATAACTTTTCAGTTTTAGAATTTTGTAAAGTAAAAGCAATCAAATCATGCTCGTGATTATCTAATTTTTCCTATAGGGAATTCTTCTCAATAGTTAGTTAACATTTATAGTCTATCAACACACTTGCAAGCCTTTTTATCTTCTTAGCAGTTTAATTATCTAGATTCTCCCTAATATCATAAAGAGTTACCTTGTTTTCTTCTTCATCTTCGGAGTTGACCATAAGTGCAACCAAGGAACCATAAATAAATGGACTATCTTCCAATCCCAACATAAATATATCTCTAGAGTTTTCATCTTTATCAGATTCACTGGAAGAATCTCCCTATGCTGCCAGTGCTTGCTTTATAACATATTCAGTTGCTGCCTTCCTTCTTGAATTTTCAGGGACCTGGTCCCTATTCATTTCCTTGTAACCTCCAGTCTTGAGATACCCTTGGTATTCTAATTTGTGCCATGGACAATCCTTAATGAAATAGTCAGTACTTCTACATTTATGACATACTTCAACATTGCTTCCTCTTTTGTTGCTGCTTCATTTTCTTTAGAATTGACTACCCTTTCTCTTAGCATTGATAATTTTCTTTGCCAAATAGGCAACAACAGTGTGTTTTTCTGCTGAATCAAGTTTTGAAGCTTTTAATGCCAGGGATTTTCCCTTTGTTCTTCATTCTTCTCCATCCCTTAATACTTTTTGAGCTCATGGGTTTTTAGATTTCCAATCAGTTTATCCATAGTGAGGGTCTTCAGGTTCAATACTTCAGTATGGAATCTACCTTGCTTTCATAGGACTTAGGAAGAACCCCAATAATCTTCCTCACTTTTTTGTGTATTGGAATCACTTATCCCAAGCAACAAAGCTTATTACTGATAAAAGTTAATCTTGTATGCATTTCATGGACTAATTTTCCTTATTTTATGGTGAAGGTTTCATACCAAGTAGTCAACATGTCTACTTTAGAATTCTTCAAATCAGTAGTACCTTCATGTGCAGTCCTCAAGCAATTCCAGATCTCTTTGGCATTTTCATAAGTTGAGATTGTGTTATATTCATCAGGCCCTATACCACAAACAATTAATTTCTTGGCCTTTTAATTCTTCTCAATTTTCATTCTATCTTCATCATCATACTCTCTCCTACTTTTAACAACCATTCTAGTTATTTCTCCTTATTTGACTTATTTAATAGGAACATGATGTCTATCAAGTATTATATCCATTATTTCACTATCTTCAGCCATAATGAAGTCTATCATCTTAGTTTTCCACCACCTATAATACTGCCTATTGAATCCTAGTCGTTTAGTGGTATATTTCCGTTCTTCTAGATAAGGTGGAGCAGTCATGCTAACTAAGACACTCTAGGTATGAACCTTTTAGAGTGTACTGGCTCTGATACCAAGTTTTGAAACCCCTGGAGGTTGTACCACACAGTGAGGGACCAGGTCCCTTAAAATCGATCATAAGAAAAACACAGTAAACTAACCAAAAAGCAAGAGACAGTACTGGAAGAGTAAGAACACAAGATTTATCCCATTGATCGAGGAAGAAAAAACCATGGATTACCCTCACAAGCACCTCAAAATCCACTATAATCAAACTCTTGAATATGACCTTTAATAAACCTCACTCTAGGTTCCTTCCACTTGTAATAACTTTACTACAAGCTCATCTTGACAACTCAGCCAAGGATAAACCCTGATATTGATTAGCTCTAACCAATATCCACTTAGGTAACTCTACCTAAGCTCTTTCTAAAGAAAGATAAAAGCTCATTACTCTTATAACATAAGTAATTCATTTACAATTCATAACTCACTCAAAAAGCTCTCTATTTAAGCACACACATAAAGCTAGGAACTTGAGCACTGTTGAATATGGAGTTTTTGTTGCCTTTCTTTCACTCTTTGGATTGGCAAAAACCTTTTGATGAAGAAGCATATTTTTCCTTTAATAGATGACTGATGATTAGGGCTGAAATATAATTGGACCAGGTGTCCTAATTATTACAAGCAATGCCTGCTAGTTTGTTACACAAAAAGACAGAGTTGTGCAGACGCGTTCCAGCAAAACTATTACCTCGAAAATCTAGGGACCTTGTCCCTTGTAGTTATCATCTCATCATCAAAGATACATATAGCATAATGTAACTCTGGGAAGGGATAAAGTAATGCCATGATCAAATCTGTCCAAAATCATTCAAAATCATATGCACACAATCATATATACACATATATATAACATGTTGGGATAGGGAACAGGGCTTAACATGAGATTTAAAATTTAGACTGGACTGTGTATCTTAACCATCATAAAGGAACCTATGAGCTATATGGGTACAACTCCCCCAACTAGAAGCGCTCTAGTTCGTGCTAGCTGCATAAACTGAAGGTATCAAGGAAGGCTGAGGAATCCACGACCCTTCACTAATCCATCATAAATATACATAAGGTGTTACATAAGAACAAGACCATTAATACCAACCCTCACACTGGGAAATGAGGGTTTCCAATATCGGTCCCTTGGGACCTCCACCATCACGGCCAGCTACACAACCCCATTAAGCCCAATTAAAAGATTTACACATTCTTATTCATTAAACCAAGGACCATCCATTAAGGCACGTACCATTGGTATCATTATCCAAATTACGCTTGCAACATAATATAATTAGGCCATTTTTAATTGACCATAACTTAGGGTAATACACGACCCCCATGGTCCAATTATTCACCAACTTAGAGAAAACCATAACCCCTATGGTCCAATTATTAATTAACTCGAGGGAATCCACAACCCCTAAAGTTTAGTTTAAAATTAAGTCATGAACATAAAGGCCTTTCAAACACATTTGTGTTTCATTAGCCTTTTATGCAATGCAATAGATTCAATTTGGTTTCAATAGGCATATACCTATATTTCATGGAAAATTCCAAAAGGTTGGGTTCCATAAAGTTTGGGAAATCCAAGACCTTCGTAAGTTTATCAAATCAATTTGGGGAATCCATGATCCCTATTCAAATTCCCATACCCATGCACCTAATTACTTTATAAAATATCAATTCAAAGAATGAATGATCAATATAAACCATGGTCAAAGCAATTCCTCCGATAACATCCAAAAGTTCTCCATACAAATTCAAAAATCCACAATTAATCATATGGATAACAAGTTTAAAAACATGTTTTAGCAAAACAAGTTTTAGGGAAGAGATACATGCCTTAATTGAAGAGAAATCCTTTGAAAATAGGAAGGAAAGAAGACCCAAGATTAAACCCTAACCTCATTGCCTTTCAACCTACAAACAGGTTATGTAAAGATTGGATGGTTAATAGGATGTAAAAGGACCAAAATAACCCTAATATACTTTTAAAAAAAAGTCCCTTTGATGAAAGGATGGAGGTTTATAGTGAGAAGCCCAAGGCAAATCCCTAGGTATGCAACATGATGCTCAATGCAAAGTAGAAGCTTCAAAATATGAAGACCAGCACAAAGCTGAGGCAATAAGCCTTCACAAGCTCTCTCGCAGTGCAAAGCCAAAGCAAACCACCCCCTTCGTGATGTAAAACCTCTTTTTGGTCACAAACATTCCCCTAATGCACCCTAACTCTTTTTGAAGTGTTTCACTCTCAAGATAGTGGTTATGTAGACTTGTTTAAGCTAGTTTTTGGACTCCATAACACTCGGGGTATTACAAATAGAAATAGTCCTAAAGTAAGTAAGATTTCAGTCAAGTTCCATAAATATAAAATCAAAAAAAGTTAATGGCCTTGGGTTATGCTGCTCCAAAGAATGGTCTAATCTTCTCAGATCATGATCGTATAATTCTTGATGATGACTTGGATATCCAAAATGAAGATCTATCATTGGAAGATCAGGAGTATACAAAACAAGGTTTTCTTAGTGATAAATGGTTATTCCCTTATGGCTTCTTAAATGAGGACTCGATCATCGTAGATTAAGTTGGCCCAAATCTTTATGCTATAAAAGGTAGTAATATCTTATATTCCATTCCTAAAAAAACCTAATAATTGTGATCCTACGGATGAATATTTGAAAGCCATTGATGAGTTCTACAGATTTCAAAGAGAGGTATAGCAATAATAATCATCCAAAAGTAACCCTATGGATTAATGTTAAAAATCCATAATAACTTCCCATCTAATGGATATATCAGAGATAACAAACAATCCTCAGTTGATTCTTGAGAATATGTCAACAAAACTCCTGAATCCTTAAGTAAATCCCTTAAAAAAGACTATCAACCTATATTCATGAACTATTTTAATAAACTAGAAGTCTCTGAAATAGTCGATGATGAATCCTATCCTTGAGAGGATACCAGGACCAATGACAATAGTGAAGAAAACTGTTGGAACTAGATTCTATACCTTTACTATTGATGATGTCAAAGTTTTATCCTGGCCCTAAATGATATTAGATTTCTAGACATGGATGGCGATGAAAAATTTGACTGAACGGAAAAAATACATGATACATTCTGAGTTTACCTTTGTATACTTCTAAATTCTCTGAGATTGGTGGAACACACTTGGAATTTTTAATAAGAACACTTATCTTATATCCTAAAACTTGGTTTTTAACATCTGAATCCTACAGGATGTTTTCTGCGAAGATACAGGCCAATCTCAAGAAAATCTACATAGGTAGCTCATCAGATGAAGTGCATATCATTTTAAAAAGATGTCATCGATATCCACTTCCAAAAGATGGAGAATATTTACTTCAAGGTAGGTGGATATCCTAGCCTAAAGCAACCCTTTGTATCATCACTGTCGAACATACTGGCAGACCATATAATGATAATTATTGAGGGAAATATCAAATCCATCATAGTCCCACAAGTAGGCTACATTAGTTAGGCCATCTTATAGGCCTTGGATAAGATATGCTCAAAGATATCTATACCAAATTAGATCATCTAAAACAATCCAACTCTTGATAGTGCATGCAACAAGAATGATCTTATTACTAAATTCAACTTCCCTTTCTCAAATCTCAAGGTGAGATCTACGAATAGCTATATTTTAGGAGGTTTAAACTACCTATACCTCCAAACGACAAGTCCAAGATGATCAGGCAAACTAGATGCTTCAAAAAAAAGTTTGATGAACTACATGAAAGATAACGGATACTTTATCTATAAGAAGACTGGATACTTTGAAAGAAATTATCCTTAAAACAAAAATTCAAAGGACTTATTTTAGCTCCATAAGGAGTAGCATATCATACAGGCATCAATCTAAACAAAAAGTATAACCTTGATTCAGTCTTCTCACTGAAAGAAGAACAAATTGAGTACACTCTCTTCTCCTTAGATGTATATAATGTATTAGGTAACATTTATACAAGTGATCTTTACCTATTATCAAGTATTGGAGAGGACAATAGAATTAAGCCAATAGAACATCCATATAGGTAGATTCTTATGTTCAATACATTAGGGATAGTATCTTCCAGATTAGCAGCCTAACCCCTAGATTTATTCAACTGTGTGTGTACACTTTCAAACCATCAATCCTACTAGAAAACAAAACTTTCTACAAACTACAAGTGATCAGAAAATATAGAGGATCCATCTCATTCATAATATCCATTTTACCATGTATTCGTAGCACTAGCTAAAGAAGTCCTATAAAAAAATCCTTTCAATATTTTGGTACAAGTGCCACCTATACCACTTCCTTATGGTGTTTAAAGGCAATGATTTCAAATTCTTTGATTGAGTCCAACAGCTCTCAGAAGGTTTATATTATGGTTCAATCCACAATAATACTAGGTTTGATGTATCAAAGATTTCTACAAGGCAATAATGTTTATGCTACATCATCCAATGGGAATCACGAACTATGAGGTATAAGCTCAAAAAAAATTTTACTCTATTGGAAATTTCCTATATCAATCCTATCCTTAAGAGACTAATATTATGAAACACAATGATTTATCTTCCAACAAAGCAAGTGCATTACAAATAAAATATGGTTGAAACTATGGGGAAAGTGGAATTATGCCAGTAACCATCCCTAATAGGACAAGGTTTAATGAGATGTAAAGGAAAATCAACCTCTATATGAATCATGAGAGATAAAGACACTAATGCCATCAAAATTATACAACTGAATGGTCCCCCCGAGAATGTGAATGAAAACTAAAAGGTTCATCCAACAAGAAGGGTTACTTCACTAGGTCACTGAAATAAAGCTTTAAAGACTAAGAACGCCTTAAAATCACAATATTGGCTAGTGTATGGAGGAAGGATACAAGAGCTTACTTTCACACCATCAAGAACTACATGTAAAGATGATGCTAGATGATATGTGCATGAAATTACTGCTAACCGCAAGCTCCATGACATTTCCTCACAATGTTTACCCATAAACCCTCTCATAAGGGTTTACCTTCAAGCTCATTATCCAATTTCTTGGTAGACATATACAAGGAGCTTTTCCACATTCTTACAAAGATCTTACAGGTTTCTTATCCACATTCTTGCAAGTTGGCAAAAAAGATGCTTAGTTATTTGCTTGCACTTGTTGTCACATTCCAATAATTTATTTATTTATTTATTTTTATTAGGATCTATAACATGTGTGTGGGCCTATTTTTAATAAGGTAGGATACATATTTATCATTGTTATATGTGCCTAGAATAGAAGTGTGTTCCTAGATAAGGCTTTACTATTTTTAAAAGATGTATAGTGCTTTAATATTCTTAGAATAGTGGTCCATGTGTGATAATGCATTTTATTTTTGCTTTTTTGTATTAGGGATTCCTTGTCCTATAAAAGAAAGCATAGGTCTTTAGTTGGATATTATCAAATTCTACACCTATCTAATTCTCTGCCTATTAAATTCTCCACCTAAAAACTCTCCTGTAAAGTTTCATATTATAAAGAAAATATTTATTGACCAAGTTTTATCTGATGCTCCTCTCTTCCATAAGGATGGGTATTTTGATCCTCTAGGTCAGAGTAGTGGGGTAAGGAAAAACTTAGGTTACTATTCTTGTGGTGATTTCAAAATGGATTTCTTAGCACTTTCCATGATTATGAAATGAAATTGGCTTGGTCCACCTAATAGCTTTCCAATTTGCCTTTTACATTATCAAACACATTAATCTAAAGTTGGGTAGACTTTGTTTTTTTAGACTGTTGAGGGTGTGAAAGGCCATGGGAGATACACAAAAAACCTATGTATGTCTTATATGAAACAATTGTGCTACTAGGATACTAAGAATATATTATGTTTTTAGACTGGAAAAGTCAAGCCACTTTGTAGAGCATTGAGAAGTATTTTTTTCATGGCAAATCATCCTTTAGGGTAGTGGATGCATAGCCTTAGTTGAAAGAAAGCTATGGTAATTTATGTAAAAACTTCTATTTCATATGGTATACCGCCTATATAGATCTCAAACCATCTTTCATGTTGGAAAGTTATAAGTCTTCCATTATAGTCAAGATAATATTGTTGTGGGTTGATCTCGCTCACCTATACCATTGTTTTGGTGTAGATGATCATTGTCAAATATAGTAACCTAACTTGAGTTGGGGTCGAATCCACAAGGAGTGTAACTAGTATTCAAATCCTATGTGTGTCATAGACTACTAAGTATTTACTTGTAATGTAAACATAAAGTAAAACATAAATTAAAAATAAGGGGTATGGTTTGAAAGGTTGTTTGAACACAATCTACTTAAACTACAAAATTAGAGCAACAATTGTAGATAAAATTCCAATAGGATAATAGTATTGGGATTATGTTTTCCTAGGGGAAAATAATGCATGTATATATAAGAGTTAAATTCAAACTCTTGTTAATGAATATTCGGGGAGGCTAGGTTAGGGGTTTTGACGTTAGTCTTTCAACCAACAACCAAAAAATCACCCATTGATTCCATCAAATTCCTTATGGATATTGCAAACAAATCAACCAAAACCTCAATTGGGCATCCCTATTTCTAGGAGGATGCCCAAGACATAGCAAATTCACAATCCATCCTTACTTCTAAGATAATGCAAAGGAATTTGTTAACATCTAATTATTGTTCACAAATACTTATCACCCATATCCCTCTTTCAAGAATGATATGGGATTTAGGGAAATTGAAGTTTTCACTCACAATTTCCATTTAGCAATCAAGAATTAGTGAAACCCAACATCATCAACCAATAATTTAATTTAATAATCAAAACCCATACATATTTGCACCCAATCCAACATAATCCCAAGTTAAATATTTTGATACTCATGAAAGTAGGGAAAAAAGAACTACCCAATTTGACATTCATTTTCTGTATTGAAAATAAATTAAGAGTAATCCCAAAATTCTAAACTCAATTTTTACAAATAAAAACATCCCCTTGGAAGATTTAATAACAATTGTGTCCCCTCACTAATTGAAAATTCTCTCTCTATGAGAACTTCAAAATTGGTTGGAAGATGTCCCAAAATTTAAAGGGTTTTTCCCCTTTGAAGATGTTATACCTGTGTCTTTTCTTATCTTGAAATCATCTCAAGGATGTTAGAACTTGATTTAAAATATGAATCTATTCTTGTACATATAGTATTTTTAATATTTTCACTTTCTATGATGTGGGAAATGGAATAAGCTTTCTATCGATACCAATTTGATCAAAATCTGGTGTCAGATGAGGAAGTTATGGCCGAACTACAGAAGGCAGAAAAATAGCCTAGGTGCGACGGAGCAGGCGATGGACCATCAACCCAGTGATGAACCGTTTCACCCCACCGTCGCTTTATGGTAGTAAGTCCTAGTTCTGTCTCAGTCCAACCGAGAGGTCCGATGGACCGACGACCCAGCGATGGACTGTCGCACCCCATCATTAGATAATTTGTTTAGAATTTCAAGGTCATTTTAATAGGGGTATTTTGGTCATTTACCACTCATCTATATATACCCCATTTATACTCGATTTCATCCATTTGGTTCATCTTTATTCCAAAAACAATATTAGAGTTTCTTTCTAACATTAATCTCTAAGAACAAAATCCAATCTACTTCAAGAACTAAGGGAATTCCAATTCTTTAAGTAAAAGGACATCAAGAATCTTAACCTAAGTATGCATAGTGTTCATTCATGGACCTCTTTCCATCCATGAAGCTCAAGAATCCCTTTTTCTAAATTCAAGTTTATGAATCTTCTCTATGAATGTCATGTTTGGGCTACTTTGTTCTTGTAGGTAAATGAGAAATTGAATTCTAATCCATGTTGGGTGATAATTGCTATGTGGGTTTAATTATTAGAGATATAGATTCATGCAAACCTAATACTAAACCCTTGAATGATGAAATTGGAAGTGAACCATGATGTTTAATTATTATACAATGATGTTTACATGTATTATGCTTGTAATATGTTTGATTAAATGCCTAGATGAAGGAAAATTGTCTAACTAGCATGATATCATGAAATCCCCATGTATATACAAGTTCATGCCTATTACATGTTTGATGAAATTCTTCAATATATGTATCATGGTGATTATTATGTATCCAAGTAAGTCATCCTTTGTCAGTTTCCTTCCATCGAGCCCTGGGGGTACTTGTACCCGCAATATTAGTTGCATGTCTAGAGCCATGTCATGTTTTCACGATACTCTCAGTCAATCTATGAATCCTTAGACTTCAGATAGTCTTATGACTCAAGAAATCTCTATGATCTCATGAAATCAGTCAGTTTTTCAGATATCAGTAGTATTCCATCAGTTAATAGAATTCAGTAATTCAGCTCATGTTCAGAGTCCATTTAGATGGGAGTAGAAATTAGCACCGAGTAAACCCAAGGATGGGGACACATACTATCAGATGAGGGTGTGATCCTGAGTAGTCATCTTTGCATTCCTAAACTATGTAACCAGCATAAGTTGAGACATCAACACTATCGATGAGGGTTGATGAGGTAGGTAAGCAGTGTCAGATAAGGGCCTCACCATTCTCGTAAAGGAGACACTATCAGATAAGAGTCACCCACAGCTTGTCCTTACCAGTGGCGTGGTATTGACACCCTACCAATTAGGGTTATAGATTGGACCCAACTCAGCCATAATGGTGTATCAGGAGTATGTCAGTTAGATAACTACTTCCCACAGATTCATGTTACAAAATCAGTACTATCAGATACGGTCAATCAGTCCCAGTAATAGAACTTAAATAGTTCTTCAAATTTTAGGACTGTTAGATATAGTCAACTCAGATACAGTACGGAACTCAGATAGTTCCATCAAATTTAGGACTGTCAGATACAGTCACTCATGTTATCAATTATTTTCAGATACAGTCTTTTATGTTATCAATCATATCAGTTATTAGCATGTCATGTTATTAGTATTTAGATTCAATCATCATTTTATCGTGGTTTTAGTTACAGTTATGTATTTATACCTGCTCTCTCACATTCATGTTAGACAGTCAGTTAGGATTAATCATGCATATGAACCCTTGCATATAACCTAACTCAAATGTATATGTAGTATATTCCATTGTACTGATGCATTTGCACTATGATGCTTTTTTTTTATGTTACACCATAGGTTCAGAGACACGAGTTCCAGATCAGCAGTAGATTCTAGTCTCAGTAGTCAGAGTTAGAAGTGAGTCCTTATATTTTAAGGACATGATTTTATTTTTTTATTATCTCATTGATTAGTTTATTAGTTGGGGTTAGTTGGGGACATGTCCCATCAACTCCTTATTCAGATTATTCAGATAGTAGAGGCTTTTAGACTTGATGTAGACTATCATGTTTTAGACATTAGTATTTTTATTTTTGTTTGAGGTATTCTATTACCCCACATAGATGTTAAGTTATTCAATTATGTTCAGTATTGAACCTTATGGCCTTTCAGTGCATGTTTTTGTATTATTATGTTATATTATACATTGTATAGAAACAGATATCAGTCATGGGTTAGCTTGTGGTCCTTCGGGGTCATGAGTACGATGTATCATTCTGGGTACCAGATTTGGGGCGTTACAAACTTGGTATCAGAGCCTAAGATTCAATAGAGTGCTAGGAAGTCTGAAATCCGCATTGAGTAGAGTCTTGTATATAGGTGTATTATGCGCCACATTTATGTACAGGAGAATATAAGATGTTTTAGGAACAATTTACCTTCTTTCAGTATTCACATTGTACCAGTGATCATAATCTCAATATAATCTCTCAGTCTAATCCATTTCTTCTCCTTATTTCAAAATATACCTCCCAAGAGAAGAACCCAGCCTGTCTAAAAATAACACTTGGATGAATATGTTTCTCACGCGGAGTTCAGGGCCGCATTCACTACTCTTGCTCAGTCAGTTGTTGCTCAGAATGAATGACCAACTATTGTTTTGGCCAATCTAGTGGCCAATTCAGCTGTAGCTAGTATTTGGAACTTCACCCGAATGAATCCTTCATCCTTTCTTGGGTCTAAGATAGATGAAGACCCTCAGGAATTCCTAGATCAGGTGCAGAAGTTTACAAACATAATGGGCGTTACATCTAGTGAGAGTGCTGAGATAGCTGCATATCAATTGCAGGATGTTGCTCGTACTTAGTTTAATAAGTAAAAGTCAGAGAGGGCAGATGATGCAAGGTCAGTTGAGTTGGAGTAGTTTTGCTTTAGCGTTTCTTGATAGATTCTTTCCCCTAGAGCTTAGAGAAGCTAAGGTTCTAGAATTCATCAACTTCAGGCAGGGCAATATGATAGTGAAATAGTATCCTCTTAAATTTACTCAATTAGCTAGATATGCTCCTCATGTGGTTGCAGATAGCAGGGCAAGGATGCGTAAGTTTGTTTTAAGGGTGAATGATAGTGGGGTTAATGAGTGTAGATCCACCATGCTGAATAGTGGCATGAATTTAGAAAGGATCATGACTCATGCTAAGCAGATAGAGGAGCAGAATATTAAGATGAGGGGAAAGAACAAGAAGATAGTAAAGACAGGTAGTTTCAACTTTGCTTACCCTAAGTCAGAAGAAGAAAACCGTTCTCAGTTTCATCCTAAGTTATTAGTTCCATCTCCTTCTTTAGCTAGTGCTTCAGTACCCAAGTTCAGAGATGGTAGCAAAGATAGAGCACCAGGCTCTAAGTCCTAGGGCAGTATTAGCAGTGCCTGCACCTATCCTCTTTTCAAGACTTATGGTAAGCACCATCAGGGTATTTGCAGAGCTGGCAGTGGTATTTGCTTTGGATGTGGTAAGCTAGTCCACAGAATCAGAGACTATCCTCAGCCAGGTCCTCAGGGTCAACAGATTCGCTCCTCAGCTCAGTACGGTCAACCAAATCAGCAGGGTGCCACCTCCAGTGCTACTAGTGGGCAACGCCTAAATTGTCTCTATGCTTTTCAGTGTCGACAAGATTAGGAAAATTCTCCTGATGTGGTTACCGGTACGTTACAGATCTTTCATATGCATGTTTATGCTTTGCTTGATCCAGGAGCTTCTTTGTCTTTTGTCACTCCTTATATAGTAGTCGACTCAGAGTAACTCCTAAAATTCTAGCAGAGCCCTTTTCAGTTTCTACCCCAGTAAGTAAAACCAACATAGCCCGGCGGGTATACAGGAACTACCCGATTATGATTCTTACAAAGTCACTTCAGCAGACTTAGTCGAATTAGAGATGACTAATTTTGATGTCATTCTAGGTATGGATTGGCTTCATTCTTGCTATTCCACAGTCGATTGTAGAAACAAAATAGTTCAATTTTAGTTTTCGAATAAACCCATCCTAGAGTGGAAGGGTAGTGTATCCGCTTTTAGAGGTCAGCTTGTTTCCTACCTTTAGGCATGGAAAATGATACCTAAGGGATGTTTCTATCATCTTGTTTGAGTTAAGGACACTAGTTTTGAAACTCCCAGTCTTGAATCAGTTCCAGTTGTAAATTAATATTCAGATATTTTTCACAAGATCTTCCAGAAATTCCTGCCGAAAGGGAAATAGACTTCGGTATTTATCTTATTTGGGATACTCAGCCTATCTCTATTCCGCCATATAGATTGGCACCAGTAGAACTCAAAGAATTGAAAGATCAGTTGAAGGATCTCTTAGATAATGGATTCATCAGACCCAGCGTTTCCCCGTAGAGCGCTCCAATATTATTTGTGAGCAAGAAAGACGATTATCTTAGAATGTGTATAGACTACCATCAACTTAATAAGGTCATGTTCAAGAATAAGTATCCTCTTCCCAGAATCGATGACTTATTTGATGAACTTTAGATGACTTATTCGATGAACTTTAGGGTGCTAGCTATTTTTTCAAGATAGACCTCAGATCCATTTATAATCAGCTCAGAGTCAGAGAATGTGACATTTCAAAAATAGCTTTTCGTGCTTGGTATGGTCACTTTGAATTCTTAGTTATGTCATTTGGTCTTACCAATACCCCAGCTGCTTTCATGGAATTGATGAACTATGTGTTCAAGTAGTACTTGAACATTGTTCGTCATAGTCTTCATAGTTGATATTCTGGTCTATTCCCGCAGTGAGCGAGATCATGCAGACCATCTCAAAATAGTACTTCAGGCTCTCAGAGATCATCATCTATTCTCCAAATTTAGTAAGTGCAAATTTTGGCTAAGGTCAGCAGCATTCCTTGGTCATATCATAGCTGGTGGTGGCATTAGAATAGATCCTTAAAAGATCGAGGTAGTAAGAAATAAGCCTTGCCCTATCTCTCCATCAGATATCAGGAATTTCTTGGGTTTGGCTGGCAATTACAGGTGGTTTTTTTAGGGAATTTCTTCTATTCGATCATCTATGTCCAGATTAACTCAGAAGAAAGTCAAGTTCCAGTGGTCAGATCCTTGTGAGAAGAGTTTTTAGGAGTTGAAGATTCGACTCACCTTAACTCTAGTTCTAGCATTACCAAATAGTTCAGATGGGTTCATAGTGTATTGTGATGCATCCAGAGTGGGTTTAGGTTGTGTCCTTATGCAGCATAGTAAGGTGATAGCTTACGTCTCCAGACAGATTAAATCCCATGAGAAGAATTATCCTACTCATGATCTTGAGTTAGCCGTCGTAGTATTTGCCTTGAAAATTTAGAGGTATTATCTATACGTTGTTCATGTAGATGTGTTCACGGATCATAAGAGCCTTCAATATGTATTTTCTCAGAAAAATCTCAATCTTCATCAGAGAAGGTGGTTAGAGCTCTTGAAAAATTATGAAATGAGTATCTTTTATAATCTTAGCAAGGCCAATGTAGTGGCCGACGCTCACAGTAGAATATCTATGGGTAGTGTTGCTCATGTCGAAGATAGTAAGAAGAAGTTAGCTCAGGAAGTCCATCATCTTGCCAGACTAGGCATTCACTTAGTCGATACAGAGAAGGGTGACTTATGGGTTCAGAATAGTTCAAAATCATCTCTAGTTTCCTAGGTGAAAGAAAAGCAAGATAGGGATCCCAGCCTAGTCAAGATGAAAGAGTCAGTCAAGGATCAGAAAGTAGAGATTTTCTCCTAAGGAGGAGATAGTGTTCTACGTTGTCAGGGTCATCTCTGTGTTCCAGATGTGTATAACTTAAGGCAACAAATTCTTGTAGAAGTGCATGGTACGTACTACTCTATTCATCCAGGGTCTACAAAGATGTACCGCGGCTTGTGGGAGATCTATTGGTGGAGTGGGATGAAGAGAGATATTGTAGAGTTTGTGGCTAAGTGATCTACATGTCAGTGGGTTAAGATAGAGTATCAAAATCCTAGTGGGTCCATGTAGGAGTTCAGTATTAGTACTTAGAAGTGGGAAGTTGTGAACATGGACTTCATGACGGGTTTGCCCCAAACTCATCATCAGCATAATTCAGTCTGTGTCATTGTAGATAGAATGACCAAATCAACTCATTTTCTTCCAGTTCATATCTCTTATTTAGGGAAAGATTATGCCAAACTCTACATCAGAGAGTTGGTCAGATTGCACGGTGTTCCGTTGTCTATTATCTCAGATAGAGGTACCCAGTTCACCTCTCATTTCTGAAAATAATTCCAAAAGGGTCTTGGTACCCAAGTTCATCTCAGTATAGCCTTTCATCCTCAGACAGATGGTCAAGCAGAAAGGACCATTCAGACTTTAGAAGATATGCTAAGGGCATGTGCGATTGATTTCAAGGGAAGTTGGGATGACCACTTGCCTTTGATTGAGTTTGAATACAATAACAACTATCATTCTAGTATTCAGAAGGCTCCATTTAAAGCTCTCTATGGTAGGAGATATAGATCTTTAATTGGTTGGTTCAAAGTTAGTGAGGCCTCAGTCATTGGTCCTGACTTAGTATTCGACGCCTTAGAGAAAGTCCAGTTGATCAAATAAAGACTCCGGGTTGCTCAGAGCCAACAAAAGTCTTATGTAGATGTTCGTAGAAAAGATCTCGAGTTTGAGGTCGGTGATCATGTCTATCTAAAGATCTCTCCCATAAAGGGAGTGAAGAGATTCGGCAAGAAGGGAATGCTCAGTCCCCAACATGTCGGTCCCTTTAAGATTCTCAATTGTTTTAGAAAAGTAGCTTATGATGTCGAGTTGCCTTCAGATCTAGCCTCAATTTATCCAATCTTCCATGTCTCTTTACTCAAAAAGTGCATAGGTGACCTAGCAGTAGTAGTCCATATTCAAGCATTAATGTTCAGAACAGCCTCTCTTATGAAGAGATTCCAGTCGAAATCTTAGACCATCAGACTCGTAGATTAAGGAACAAAGAAGTCTCTCTATTTAAAGTTCTTTGGTAAAATCTGTTCATCGAGGGAGCTACTTGGGAAGTATAAGTAGACATGTTACCAAGTATCGTCACCTTTTCTTCGCCAACTCAGACCAAGCTCAAGGTAACAGTTCTCCTTAAGCTTACTCAGTTTAATGATCAGTGTTAATCACGAACTTGGTATTCAGTTTCATGCTCATGTTCCCATTATAAACTTGGTATCAAGTACCATTGCATATTCATTCATGCACTCATGTATTAGTCAGTAATGTAATTATGCATCAAACATGCATTCTCATTGTGAGAAACTTAGTTCTTCAGAACACTCAGTTATGCATTCATAAATCAGTTGCACATGCATCAGATATGCATGTTCAGCATGTTATGATCAGTTTTTCAGTCATATCAGTCATGAGATCATATTCTAGTCATTCATGTCAATTCATGTTCAGTTTATTGGTTCCCCACTCAGTCAGTCTCATTTGAGGATGAATGTTCTCAAAGGAGAGATATTGTAATACTCATGTCTTTTCTTAGCTTGAAATCATCTCAATGATGTTAGAACTTGCTTTGAAATATGAATTCATTCTTGAATAACCTTTCAATCGATACTAATTTCATCAAAATCTGGTGTCATATGAGGAAGTTATGGCCGAAATACAGAAGGCAGAAAAACAGCCTATGTGCGACAGAGCAGGCGACGGGCCATCGGACAAGTGATGGACCATTGGGCATGACAGTCGCATTGAAGCAGTGAATCAGATTTCTGGAAATATATGACGGCGAGTTTCGACGGACCATCGAACCAGCGATGGACCGTTGCACCCCACCGTCGCTCTATGGTAGTGAGTCCCAGTTCTATCTGACAGAGAGGTCTAACGGACCATCAACCCAGCGATGGACTGTCACACCCCATTGTCAGATAATTTATTCAGATTTTCTTGGTCATTTTAATAGGGGTATTTTGGTCATTTACCACTCGTCTTTATATACCCCATTTATACTCGATTTTATCCATTTGGTTAATATTTATTCCACAAACAAGATTAGGGTTTCTTTCTAACATTAATCTCCAAGAACAAAATCCAATATTCTACAAAAACTAAGGGAATTCCAATTCTTTAACTAAAAGAACATCAAAAATCTTAACCCAGGTATGCATAGTGTTCATTCATGGACCCATTTTCGTCTATGAAGCCCAAGAGTCCCTTTTTCTAAATTCAAATTTATGAAACTTCTTTATGAATTTCATGATTGGGCTGCTTTGTTTATGTTGGTAAATGATAAATTGAATTCTTTTCCATATTGGGTGATAATTGGTATATGGGTTTAATTATTAGAGATATAGATTCATGCAAACCTAATACTAAACCCTTTAATGATGAAATTGGCAGTGAACCATGATGTTTAATTATTATACAATGATGTTTACATGTACTATGCCTGCAATATGTTTGATTAAATGCCTAAATGAAGGAAAATTGCCTAACTAGCATGATATCATGAAATTCCCATGTATGTACAAGTTCATGCCTATTACATGTCTGATAAAATGCTTCAGTAAATGTATTATGGTGATTATTATATATTCAAGTAAGTCATCCTTTGTCAGTTTCCTTTCATCAAGTCCTAGGGGTACTTATACCCGCAACATTAGCTGTGTGCCTAGAGCCATGTCATTATTTTACGATACTCTCAGTCAAGCTATGAATCCTTAAACTTCAGATAGTCTTATGACTCAGGAAAGCTCCATGATCTCATCAACTCAGTCAGTTATCAGATATCAGTAGTATTCTGTCAGTCAATGGAATTTAGTAAATCAGCTCATGTTCAGTTTAGTAAATCATGTTCAGCGTCCATTCATATGGGAGTAGAAATTAGCACCGAGTGAACCCAAGAATAGGTACACAAATTATCAGATGAGGGTATGATCCTGAGTAGTCATCCTTGTATTCCTGAACTATGTAGCCAGCATAGGTTATGAAATCAACACTATCGATGAGGGTTGATGAGGTGGGTAAGCACTGATAGATACGGGACCCTCCTTTCTCGTAAAGGAGACACTATCAGATAAAGGTCACCCACAGCTTATCCTTACCAGTGGCGCGGTATTGACACCCTTCTAATTAGGGTTATAAATTGGACCCCAACTAGCCATAATGGTATATTAGGGGCATGTCGGTTAGATAACTACTTGCCATAGTTTTATGTTACAGAATCAGAACTGTCAAATACAGTCAATCAGTCCCAGTAATAAAACTCAGATAGTTCTTCAGATTTCAGGACGGTCAGATATAGTCAACTCAGATACAGTATGGAACTCAGATAGTTTGATTAGATTCAGGACTGTCAGATACAATCACCCATGTTATCAGTTGTATTCAAATATAGTCTTTTATGATATCAGTCATATCAGTTATTAGGATGCCATGTTATCAGTATTCAGATTTAATCATCATGTTATCACGATTTCAATTACAATTACGTATTTGTGTACACACTCTCACATTCATGTTAGATAGTCAATTAGCATTAATCATGCATGTGAACCCTTGCATAAAGCCTAACTCATATATTTACTTAGTACATTCCATTGTACTGACGCATTTGCGCTATGGTGCTTTCTTTTTATGTTACACCATAGGTTCAGAGATTGAGCTCCAGATCAGCAGTAGATTCCAGTATCATCAGTCAGAGTTAGAATTGAGTTCTCATCCTTCGAGAACATGATTTTATTATTTTATCTCATTGATTAGTTTATTAGTTTGGGTTAGTTGGGGAAATGTCCCATCAACTCCTTATTAAGATTATTTAGACAATAGAGGCTTTCAGACTTGATGCAGACTATCATGTTTCAGACTTTAGTATTTTTAGTTTTGTTTAGGGTATTCTACTACCCCACATAGATGTTACGTTATTCAGTTATGTTCAATATTGAACCTTATGGCCTTTCAGTGCAATATTTCTATTCTATTATGTTATATTATACAGTGTACAGGTACAGATATTAGTCATGGGTTAGCTTGTGGTCCTTTGGGGTCATGAGTATCGTGTAGCATTCCAGATTCCAGATTTGGGGCATTACAAATATAGTATCAGAGCCTAAGGTTCTATAGAGTCCTAGGAAGTCTGAAAGCTGCATCAAGTAGAGTCTTGTACATAGGTAAGTTGCGCGCCACATTTATGTATAAGTGGCTATAAGATATTTTAGGAACAGAGTTCCTTCTTTTAGTATTCATAGCGTGCCAGTGAGCATAATCTCAATCTAATCTCTCAGTCTAATCTATTTCTTATCCTTATTTCAGAATATGCCAACAAAAGGAAGAACCCATCCTGTCCAAGAAAAACCCTTGGAAGAATATGCTTCTCATGCAGAGTTAAGGGCAATATTCATTACTCTTGCTTAGTCAGTTGCTGCTCAAAATGAACCACTAGCTATCGTTTTAGCCAATCTAGTGGCCAATTCAACTGTAGCCAGGATTCGGGACTTCACCCGAATAAATCCTTCATCCTTTCTTTAGTCTACGACAGACGAGGACCCTCAGGAATTCCTAGATCAGTTGCAGAAGGTTACAGACATAAAGGGGGTTACATCTAATGAGAGTGTTGAGCTAGGTGTATATCAGTTGCAGGATGTGATTCATACTTTGTTCAAGCAGTGAAAGTCAAAGAGGATAGATGATGCAGGGTCAGTTGAGTGGGAGGAGTTTTCTTTAGCGTTCCTTGATAGATTCTTTCCCCTAGAGCTTAGAGAAGATAAGGTACTAGAATTCATCAACCTCGAGTAGGGAAATATGATAGTAAAAGAGTATTCTCCTAAGTTTACTCAATTAGCCAGAAATGCTCCTCATGTTGCTGCAGATTACGGGGCAAGGATGAGTAAGTTTATTTTAGGGGTGAATGAAAGCATGGTTAATGAGTGTAGATCCACCATGCTGAATAGTGACATGACTTTATCCAGGCTCATGACTCATGCTCAGCAGATAGAGGAGCAGAAGATTAAGATGAGGGGGAAGCAAAATAAGAGAGTGAAGATAGGTAGTTTCAAATTTTCCCATCCTAAGTCAGAAGGATTTCCCATTCTCAGTTTTATCCTAAGTCATCAATTCCAGCTCTTTCTTTAGCCAGTGCTCCAGTTCCCAAGTTCAGAGAGGGTAGAAAAAAAAAGTGCCACGCTCTAAGTCCTAGGGCAGTGTCAACAGCTCCCGCACCTATCCTCTTTGGTAGACTTATGGAAGCACCATCAGGGTATTTGTAGAGCTGGCAGTGGTATTTATTTTGGATGTGGCAAGCTAGGCCACAGAGTTAGAGACTGTCCTTAGCCAGGTTCTCAGGGTCAACAAAATTACTCCTCAGCTCAGTTCGATTGCCTAAATTAGTAGGGTACCACCTCCAGTTCTACTAGTGGGCAATACCCAAATCATCTCTATGCTCATCAGTCCCAACAAGATTAGGAAAATTGTCCTGATATGGTTACTGGTACGTTATAGATTTTTCATGTGCATGTTTATGATTTGTTAGATCCAGGAGCTTCTTTGTCTTTTGTCACTCCTTATATAGAGTCGATTCGAAGTTAGTCCAGAAATTCTAGTAGATCCCTTTATAATTTTTACCCCAATGGGTAAAACCAACATAGCCCAGCGGGTATACAGGAACTGCCTGGTTATGGTATCTTAGGAAGTCACTTCAGCAGACTTAGTTGAATTAGAGATGACTGATTTTGATGTCATTCTTGGGATGGATTGGCTTTATTCCTACTATTCCACAGTCGACTGTAGTAACAAAATAGTTCAATTTCAGTTTCTGAATAAACCCATCCTAGAATGGAAGGGTAGTGTATCCGCTTTCAGTGGTCAACTTGTTCCTACCTTTGGGCACAAAAAATGATATCTAAGGGATGTGTCTATCATCTTGTTTGATTTAAGGACACTAGTTACAAAACTCCCAGTCTTGAATCATTTCCAGTTGTAAATGAATATTTAGATGTTTTTCCGAAGATCTTCTAAGAATTCCACCCGAAAGGGAAATAGACTTCGGTATTGATCTTCTTCCAAATACTAAGCCTATTTCTATTCCTCCATACAAAATGGCACCAGCAGAACTCAAAGAACTGAAAGAGTAGTTGAAAGATCTCTTAGATAAGGGACTCATCAAACCCAGCATTTCCCCGTGGGGCACTCCAGTATTAATCGTAAGCAAGAAAAATGATTATCTCAGAATGTGTATAAACTACCATTAACTTAATAAGGTCACGATAAAAAATAAGTATCCTTTTCCCAGAATCGATGACTTATTCGACCAACTTCAGGGTGCTAGCTATTTTTCCAACATAGACCTCAGATCAGGCTATTATCAGCTCAGATCAGAGAATGTGACCTTCCAAAAAAGCTTTCTATTCTCGATATGGTCACTTCAAATTCTTAGTTATGTCATTTGTTCTTACCAATGCTCCAGCCACTTTCACGGACTAGATGAATCGTGTGTTCAAGCAGTACTTGAACATGTTTGCCATAGTCTTCATAGTTGATATTTTGGTCTATTCCCGTAGTGAGCAAGATCATGCAGACCATCTCAGAATAATACTTCAGACTCTTAGAGATCATCAGCTATTTGCCAAATTCAGTAAGTTCAAATTTTGGCTAAGGTCAATAGCATTCCTTGGTCATATCATTTTTGGTCATGGCATTAGAGTAGATCCTCAAAATATCAAGGCAGTAAGAAAAAGGCCTAGCCCTATCTCTCCATCAGATATCAGGAGTTTTTTGGGTTTGGCAAGCAATTATAGGTGGTTTGTTGAGGGAATTTCTTCTATTTCATCATCTATGTATAGATTAACTCAGAAGAAAGTCAAATTTCAGTGGTCAGATCCTTGCAAGAAGAGTTTTCAAGAGTTGAAGATTCGAATCACCTCAACTCCAGTTCTAGCATTACTAGGTAGTTCAGATAGGTTCGTAGTGTATTGTGATGTATCCTGAGTGGATTTAGGATGTGTCCTCATACAGCATAGTAATGTGATAGCCTACGACTCCAGACAGCTTAAACCCCATGAGAAGAATTATCCTACTCATGATCTTGAGTTAGCCATTGTAGTATTTTCCTTGAAGATTTGGAGGCATTATCTATACGTTGTTTATGTAGATATGTTTATGGATCATAAGATCCTTCAGTATGTATTTTCTCAGAAAGATCTCAATCTTCATCAGAGAAAGTGGTCAGAGCTCTTGAAAGATTATGACATGAGCATCCTTTATAACCCCAGCAAGGCCAATATAGTGGCCGACGCTCTCAGTAGAATATCTATGGGTAGAGTTGCTTATGTCAAAGATAGTAAGAAGAAGTTAGCTTACAAAGTCCATCAGCTTTCCAGACTAGGCATTCTCTTAGTCGATATAGAAGAGGGTGACATATAGGTTTATAATAGTTTAGAATCATCTATGGTTTCCAAGGTAAAAGAAAAGCAAGATAGCGATCCCAGCCTAGTAAAGTTGAAAGAGTTAGTCAAGGATCAGAAAGTAGAGGTTTTCTCCCATGGGGGAGATAGTGTTCTACATTGTCAGGGTCATCTCCATGTTCTAGATGTATATGACTTAAGGCAACGAATTCTTGTAGAAGCATATGATGCGTGCTACTCTATTCATCTAGGGGCCACAAAGATGTACCGCGGCTTGTGGGAGATCTATTGGTAGAGTGGGATGAAGAGAGATATTGTAGAGTTTGTGTCTACGTGCTCTACATGTCAGTAGGTTAAGATAGAGCATCAGAAGCCTAGTGGGTCAATGTAGGAGTTCAGTATTCATAGTTGGAAGTGAGAAGTTGTGAACATGGACTACGTGATGGGTTTTCCCTGAACTCATCATCAGCATAATTCAGTTTGTATCACTGTAGACAGAATGAACAACCCAAGTCATTTTCTTCCAGTTCATACCTCTAATTTAGCCAAGGATTATACCAAACTTTACATCAAAGAGTTGGTTAGATTACATGGTTTTCCATTGTCTATCATCTTAGATAGAGGTACCCAGTTCACCTCATATTTCTGGAAAGCCTTCTATATGGGTCTTGGTACCCAAGTTTATCTCAGTATAGCATTTCATCCTCAGACAGATGGTCAAGCAGAATGGACTATTCAGACTTTAGAAGTTATGCTAAGGGCATATGCGATTGATTTCAAGGGAAGTTAGGATGACCACTTGTCTTTGATTGAGTTTGCATGAAATAACAGCTATCATTCCAGTATTCAGATAGATCCATTTGAAGCTCTCTATGGTAGGAGATGTAGATATCCAATTGGTTGGTTCTAAGTTAGTGAGGCCTCAGTCATAGGTCCTGACTTAGTATTTGACACCTAAGAGAAAGCCTAGTTGATCAGAGAAAGACTCTGGGCTTCTCAAAGCCGACAGAAGTCTTATACAAATGTTCGTAGAAAAGATCTCGAGTTTGAGGTCTGTGATCATATCTATCTAAAGATTTCTCCCATAAAGGGAGTGAAGAGATTCGGCTAGAAGGGAAAGCTCAGTCCCTGATATAGCGGTCCCTTCAAGATTCTCAGTCATTTTAGCAAAGTAGCTTATGCGCTCGAGTTGCCTTCAGATTTAGCCCTAGTTCATCCAGTCTTTGATGTCTGTTTGCTCAAAAAGTGCACAGGTTACCCAATAGTTCTAGTCCATATTCAGAGCATTAATGTTCAGACAGACTCTCTTATGAAGAGATTCCAGTCAAAATCTTAGACTATCAGAGTCGTAGATTGAGGAACAAAAAAGTCCCTCTAGTTAAAGTTCTTTGGCGAAATCAGTCCATCAAGGGAGCTACTTGGGAGGCAGAAGTAGACATGCATACCAAGTATTGTGACCTCTTCTCCACCAACTAAGATCAAGCTCAAGGTAAAAGTTCTCCTTAATCTTACTCAGTTTCATGATCAGTGTTCATCACGAACTTGGTATTCAGTTTCATGCTCATGTTCCCATTATAAACTTGGTATCAAGTACCATTGCATATTCAATCATGCACTCATGTATTAGTCACTTATGTAATTATGCATCAGACATTCATTCTCATTATGAGAAACTTAGTTCTTCAGAACCCTCAGTTATGCATTCATGAATCTGTTATACATGCATCAGATATGCATGTTCAGTATGTTATGATCAGCTTGTCTTTCATGTCAGTCATGAGATCATGTTCCAGTTATTCATATTCAGTTCTTGTTCAGTTTATTATTTCTCCTCTCAGTCAGTCTCATTTGAGAATGAATGTTCTCAAGGAGAGATATTATAATACCCGTGTTTTTTGTTAGCTTGAAATCATCTCAAGGATATCAGAACTTGCTTTGAAATATGAATTTATTCTTGAATAAGCTTTCCATCGATAATAATTTCATCAAAATCCGGTGTTATATGAGGAAGATATGGCTGAAATACAGAAGCCAGAAAAATAGCCTAGGTGCAATGGAGCAGGCAACGGACCATCGGGAATGACCGTTGAATCGAAGCAATGAATCAATTTTTTAGAAAGATACAATGCCGAGGTCCAACAAACCGTCGACCCAGCAATGGACCGTCGCAACCCATCATCGCTTTATGGCAGAGAGTTCTAATTCTTTCTCAGCCCAACGGAGAGGTCCGACGGATCGTCGACCCAGTGATGGACCATCGTGCCCCACCGTCAGATAATTCGTTTAGAATTTCCAGGTCATTTAAGCAGGGTTATTTTGGTCATTTACCACTCGTCTATATATACCCCATTTATATCCAATTTCAGCTATTTGTTTCATCATTATTTGACAAACGATATTAAGGTTTCTCTCTAACATTAACTCCAAGAACAAAATCCAATCTTCTCCAAGAACTAAGGAAATTCCAATTCTTTAAGTTCAAGAACATCAAGAATGTTAACCCAGGTATGCATAGTGTTCATTCATGGACCTCTTTTAGTCCATGAAGCCCAAGAATCCCTTTTTCTTAATTACAGTTTATGAATCTTCTCTATGAATATCATGATTGGGTTGTTTTGTTCATATTGGTAAATGAGACATTGAATTCTAATCCATGTTGGGTGATAATTGCTATGTGGGTTTAATTATTACAGATATAAATTCATGTAAACCTATGACTAAACCCTTGAATGATGAAATTGGAAGTGAACCATGATGTTTAATTATTATACAATGATGTTTACATATACTATGCCTGCAATATGTTTGATTAAATGCCTAGATGAAAGAAAATTGTCTAACTATCATGATATCATAAAATCCTCATGTATGTACAAGTTCAAGCCTATTACATGTTTGATGAAATGTTTCAATAAATATATCATGGTGATTATTATGTATTCAAGTAAGTCATGCTTTGTCAGCTTCCTTCCATCGAGTCCTAGGGGTACTTGTACCAAAAACATTAGCTGCGTGCCTAAAGCCATGTCATGCTTTCACGATACTCTTAGTCAAGCTATGAATCCTTAGAATTCAGATAGTTCTATGACTCAGGAAATCTCTATGGTCTCATGAACTCAGTCAGTTGTAAGATATCAGTAGTATTCCGTCAGTCAATAGAATTCAGTAATTCAGCTCATGTTTAGTTCAATAAATCATGTTTAGTGTCCATTCAGATTAGAGTAGAAATTAGCACCGAGTGAACCCAAGAATGGGGACATAAACTATCAGATGAGGGTATGATCCTGAGTAGTCAACCTTGCATTCCAGAACTATGTAGCCAGCATAGTTTGAAACTTCAACTCTGTCGATGAGGGATGATGAGGTAGTTAAGCACTGTCTGATAAGGGTCCCATCATTCCCGTAAAGAGGACACTATCAGATGAGGGTCACCCACAACTTAACCTTACCAGTGGTGCGGTATTAACGCCCTTCCAATTGGGGTTACAGATTCGACCCCAACTCAGCCATAATAGCGTATCAGTGTCCTGTCGGTTAGATAACTACTTTCCACAGTTTTATGTTACAAAATCAGGACTGTCAGATACAGTTAATCAGTCGCAGTAATAGAACTCAAATATTTCTTCAGATTTTAGGACTGTTAGATATAGTCAACTCAGATACAATACAGAACTCATATAGTTCTATTAGATTAAGGACTGTCAGATCGAGTCACCCATGTTATCAATTGTATTCTGATACAGTCTTTCATGTTATCACTCATATCAATTATTAGTATGTCATGTTAAGAGAATTTAGATTCAGTCATCATGTTATCACAGTGTCAGTGACAGTTATGTATGCATGCACGTACTCTTACGTTCATGTTAGATAGTCAGTTAGCATTAATCATTCATATGAACCATTGCATATAGCCTACCTCACATGTATACTCAGTACATTCCATTGTATTGATGCATTTGTGCTATGGTGCTTTATTTTTATGTTACACTATAGGTTCAGAGACACAAGTTCTAGATTAGCAGTAGATTTCAGTCTCACTATTCAGAGTTAGAAGTAAGTCCGCATCCTTCGAGAATATTATTTTATTTTTTATTATCTCATTGATTAGTTTATTAGTTGGGGTTAGTTAGGGATATAGCCCATCAACTCCTTATTCAGATTATTCAGACAATTGAGGATTCTAGACTAGATGCAGACTATCATGTTTCAGACTTTAGTATTTTCAGTTTTTTTAGAGTATTCTATTACCCCACATAGATGTTACGTTATTCAGTCATGTTCAGTGTTGAACCTTATGGCCTTTCAATGCATGTTTTTGCATTATTATGTTATATTATGCAGTGTACAGGTACAGATATCAGTCATGGGTTAATTTGTAATCCTTTTGGGTCATGAGCACCGTGTAGCATTTTGGAAACCAGATTTGGAGCGTTGCAGATTGGGAACCAGCTGTGTAAAATGACCTATCTGCCCTTAGGAGAATTTTGCACCATAGTGATCGCCATACATTAACCGTGATTGCTACTCTTGTGATTGCAATATACCTATCGTGATTTCCAATCTTTGAAATGGCCTTGACTGCGGCGATCACAGCCCTCAGACCACAATCACGGTAACTTAGGTCGATCCCAACTCTAACTTTTCCAGCTTTTTCACTACTTTGCCCTTTTTGTTCCCTTTTTAGCTCACTTCCCCTATTTTCTTCAATTTATTGTAAACCTGCTAACTATGGGAATTGGTGCATTCAAATGGTCAATTCACCTCATTTAAATGATTTAATCATAGTAGTGTACACAAATTTGGATGTAAATGATTTGTAAATTTACCACTCATCAACACCCCAACTTAAACATTTGCTTGTCCTCAAGTAACACTACTTCTTACTCAATGAGACTATGCAAATTTAAGCCTATGTAGACAACTAAATGATCACAATAACTTCAAACTTGATTAACACCAACAAGTAGCTCTCAAGCATGGGTAAAGACATTCTCACAACTCTCTTTAATATGAAGTATAATCTCATAGACACAAAAAACTTTAAAGAAAACCAATGCAACAATCACTAACTCTCTAGAAGTTACTCTCTATTAATAGCAACTCAACAATACTTTTTTGCCTCATTTTCGAAAGATTACCAGTTCACCTGCCTCAATTAGTCTACATACCTCCTCGTAAAAAGAAAATCCCACATACTAAAATATCTATCATGCAACAAGGGATTACCAAGAAATCACCCACCCTCACAAAGAATCTCTCAATGCAAGCAGGTATTATAGCATATGCTTTCCCTTATTTTCAATTGCCACTACTATGAATACATTTGTTTAGAGATCTCGAAGGACATTTTCAATCTTGTAATGTAGGCTTGGGGAAAGGGTATGATAACCTTTGGGAATAAAGTGACTACACCCTCCTCGAATATCTACATCACACTATTCCATCAAACATTGGACCATGGGCCACTTTATTTGTTTCAAACTTCACACATGCCTACTTTTAATACCTTGATTCACCCATCTCCTTGAAAGAATTTTCTTCTTATTTATTTCTCTTGTGCAATCTATGTTTTTCCTTTTTTTGATGATTCCTCTATTTTTCACTTTTCACTTTTTCTCTTTGCTTGGCTTTTAGGCATCCACTTACACTACCATGGACCAAGGTCATCTTTTCCCAAACTTACTACCCCCAACTTAGGCTTATGGTGTCAAATTGCATTTTCAAGTTCAAGGAGGGTAGGGTTTAATAGAGGGGTAAACTTTAAATGGTTCAAGGCTTTTAATGTGGTTGCCAAAGAAAGGCTTGAAGGCTAAAAATCGGTGATTTAGGATACTATTCAATGTATGGGTAGGCTATTATTTAGGCTAAATTAGGTTCCTATATTCTCAAAAAAAGTCTAAGATCATTTCACCAACAAAGCGTAATCACTATTATCCTTAAGTTACTAATGGGGCAAGTTCTAGATGATACAAGAAAGCATGAGAAATAAAAAAACTACACTTACCGTACATGACATGCAGACTTTTCAAGGAGGCTCCATTGCATTTTCTACTAGAGAAAAAAAGAAGGTATTCACAATGTACTACAAACTAAGGACTTTAGAGTCACAAAAAGAGGTAAAGCATTATTACAAAGTTGTTCACGTCAATACCCTTGGTTTCCAAAAAATTTGGACGGGGGGGGGGGGGGGGGAGGGGGGTTGCTTTGCATTTACACCACAAAAAATTTGGTATTCAAGGAACCAAACCAAGCCGCTGTCTCACATTTTGGCTCACATGAGGTCAAACCATATGGATACTCAGACTTTACCATAGGTATACAAGTGTTCCCAAAAGTCCAACGCTATGGGTACTTAGACTTCCACTGAGTTTACGGCTCAACACCCAATCACGATGATTATTTCTTAAGAATGTCATCACTCAATCCATCATCAGAAAAGTCTTGTCAAAAATCAATCAACAGAAACAACAATATCTATTCTTTGGGTGACACTTTAGACACAACAATCCCACCCCCAACTTAAAGATTTAAAGTGACCTTACTACAGTATAGAAAAGAATTAGAAGGATTAGAAAGAGCTCCCTAAAATATCGACGCAAATTTCTCTGTATTATCGCAATCGTGGTAAATGAGACCAATTTTCCCCTATTTTGCTCTATTTTTCTCCACAACTCCCAACTTTCCAACTCTATTTTTCTCTTGCTTTTTGGATTTCCAACTAATGCCAAAACATCTACAAAACATGAAAAATTCCATAAGAATGTGACTAATGGTTTGCCTCCTATCAAGTGTCTGATTTAACATCAGGGCATAATGTTCCTTTATTAATATTGAGGATTTTCGAAATGCACTAACTCCACCTTGGCCGCCCCGGGGCCATCTACATTGTAGTGTTTTAACCATTGTCTGTTTACTACAAATCTCTTTTTCTCATGGTCCTCTAGTTCGATAGCACCACTAGGATAATCACTTGAAATCACAAAAGGATCCGACCACTTAGAATAGAGCTTCCCGACAAAAATCTTCAAACGAGAGTTGTAAAGAAGTACTCTATCGCCTATATGAAAATCTTGCCTTAGGATCTTAGCATCATTCCATTTCCTTATTTTCTCCTTAAATAAAGAAGAAATTTTGTAGGCCTTGAGTCAAAAATCCTCTAATTCAAGAAGTTTAGTGACCCTTGATTTGGAACCTTCTTCCCAATTCATATTTAACTTCTTTAATGCCCACAAAGTTTTATGCTCAAGCTCGAAAATGACATGATTTCCCAAACATTGATTGGTAGGAGGAAATGCCAATAAGGATTTTATAGGTTGTCCTATACTCCCAAAGTGCCTCATCAAGCTGCCTTGCCCAATTAGTTTGGCCTACATTCACTGTCTTCTCAAGTATAGCTTTGATTTCCTAATTAGACACTTTGACTTGACCATTTTTTTCTGGATGATATGGGGTAGTAAACTTATGTTTTACCCCCATATTTCTCAATAAGATCCCCATTGACCCGATTGGAAAAGCGTAACCCTCCATCACTAATAATGGAATGTGGTGTTCTGAACCTTGCAAAATATATTTCTTTAAAAAGAAAGTGATGATTTTGGTCTTATTGTTCGGAAGTGCCATGGATTCTACCCATTAAGAGACATAATCAACCTCTACTAATATATATTTGTTACCAAAGTATCTCACAAAAGCACCCATAAAATTAATTCCCCAGACATCAAAAAGTTCGACTTCATGATTCGGCCTAAGGGGCATTTCATGTCTTCTCTATATGCCACCTTGAATTTGACATTTATGACATGATTTGACCCACATAATGTCATCTCTATGAAAGATGGGCCAGTAATAACCACATTAAAGAACTTTGGCGGGGGTTCAAAACCCTCCATGGTGACGACCAACGGAGGAGGAATGGCATGCTTCAAGGATGTTTTTCATTTCATCTTCCATAACACAATGCTGAATCTTACCATCCGTGCACTCCCAAAATAGGAAGGGTTCATCCAAAAAGTATTTCTTTATGTCGAACAGGAACTACCTCTGTTAATGATTACTAAGATCCTTGAGGAGTACTCCTCTCACCACATAATTAGCATAGTTGGAAAACCATCGGCAACTCTTTCCAAGATTAACATGACTAGATAATTGGGAAAAGCATCATTAATATCAATCTCACCATGCCTTTCATGATTATTCTCAAGGCACAAAAAATGGTCGGCCATATGGTTTTTCAATATTTTTGGTCTTTTACCTCAAAATCAAACTCTTGTAAATGCAAGATCCATCTAATTAAGAGTGGATTAGCTTCTTTATATTCCATGAGGTATTTATGGGTGGAATGATCTATGTGAACCATTGCTTTCGTACCCAACAAATAGATATAAAACTTGTCGAAAGCATATACCACCCAATAATTCTTGCCCTCTAACTATGTAGTTACATTTATCATCATTCAAGGTATTTCTCGTATAATAAATTAAATGAAATAACTTTTCCTTATGTTAACCTAACACCTCCCCTAATGCAATTTTGGTTGCATCATACATCACTTCAAACAAAGACAACCAATCTAGGGCCACAATAATGGGAGTGGATACAAGCAACTCCTTGAGACAATTAAAGGACTTCAATAATGCATCATTAAAGTTAAATTTTGCCTCCTTTTCAAGGAATTTTCACATTAGATTAGCTATTTTAGAGGAGTCCCTTATAAATCATTGATAGAAACTGGCATGCCCAAGGAAACTCCGAACACCTTTTAAGGAATTGGGAGGGGGTAATTTGGAAATGACCTCTACCTTATCTTGATCATCTTGTATACCTTTTACCAAGATCTTATGGCCCAAAACAATACCCTCCTTGACTATAAAATGACATTTCTCCCAATTGAGAAAAAGGTTGGTTACCACACATCTCTCAAATACTTGCTTAAATGCTCAAGGCATAACTTAAATAAGTTTCCCACTACCAAAAATTCATCCATGAAGACTTCCATCAAATCCTCAACCGTATCCGTAAAAATTAATAACATACACCATTAGAATATTCCTCGTGAGTTGTACAAACCAAAGGGCATCTACTTGAATGTGAATGTGCCATACAGACAAGTTAATGTTGTGTTCTCTTAGTCTTTTGGGGCAATAAAAATTTGGTTGCACCCCAAATAACCATCTAGGAAGCAATACCACCTCCGCCCGGCTAATATATCTAGTATTTAGTCTATAACGGGTATAGGGAAATGGTCCTTTTGGTCCCAGAATTCAATTTGCGGTAGTCCATTCATACCCTCCACCTCATCACTGATTGGATGGGAACAAGGTCATTCTTTTTATTCAAAACTACCATAGTGCCACCCTTCTTTGGAACACATTGCACCGGGCTTACCCCCGTACTATTAGATATTAGATAGATGACTCCTTCATTAAGCCATTTTATAATTTCTTTCTTCACCATCTATTGTATGGGTTGATTTAGCCTCATTTAATGTTACATCTTTTGTACATGATCATGTTCTAGCTTAATCTTATGGGAACAAATCTTAGGAGCTATGCATATGATATCCACAATTGTCCATCCGATGCTCAAATGAACTTTTTGACTACCAATTTCAAAGCCTTTACTTGGTAAACATCGAGACCACTTGCAATAATAATAGGAAAAGTTTCACCATCCCCCAAGAATACATATTAAAAGTAAAGAGGCAATGGCTTTAATTCAATTTGAGGTGGCTTAATGATGGAAGGCTTTATGGGTGGACTTCTGCAGTTTTTTAGATCAAGGTCCAACTTTACCAGGTTCATGGTATAAGATCCAAGCCCTATTAAAGATGCAACCTCTTCATCGAATGCTTTGACTTTATCACTTTCAAAATTACATAAGACTCCTACTAGTGGGTCATTCACCAAATTCACATCGACATAATTTGACACCTCATCATCAATGGCATCTATCACCAAAATTACTTGCAAGTCCTTTGGTTATTTCATGGACTTGCATACATTAAAATAAACATCTTCATCATTTAAGTGGAACTTTATTTCACCTTACTCTACATCCACCAATGCTCTCCCGATTGCTAAAAATATCCTTCCAAGGATAATACAGATTACATGGTCTAATGCAAAATCAAGGATCACAAAGTCGGACAAGAAAATGAACCAATCGACTTTAACTAGCACATTATGAAGTATCCCAATAGGTTTCTTGATGGTCCGATCGGCCATTAGTAATATCATTATGGTAGGTTGAGGTTTCCCAGCCCTGGCTTGTGAAATATGACATATGGCATTAAATTTACACTTGTCCAATGTCACACAAGGCCTTTGCAAACTTGAACATTTTCTTTCTTCTTTTCCACCATCGTTCATGATATAATTGTGCTACAATGATGAGTGACTTCTATTATCTCATACTCCATTAGCTTCTTTTTAGAGAATAATTCCATCATAAACTACGCATACCCTAACATTTCTTGCAAGGCTTCTATCAAAGAAATATTGATAGAGAGGTTGCTAAATTTATCAAAAAATCTTTTGAACTTGTCATTTTTGTTTTTCTTCTTAAGTTGTTGAGAAAAAAGAGGAGGAATTGTAATTGGTGGCACAGAGACAATTAGGGATTCTTTCACCATTGAACTTTCAATGATAACTTCATTTGGATTTAAATCATCATCATTTATCCTTTTCCTCTTCACATTTGTTTACTCATCATTTTCACTTTTGTCGGGGTCATCATCAAGCTTTATGTCGTTGTCGAGAGTTTTACCACTTCTAATGACAATAGTTCTGTTACCATACCACTTGACCTTTTCTTATTTTTTCTTTCCATGAGGTACGCTGATAGTTGATTGAATTTTGCCTCTAGTTGTTCGATAGCGGTTGAATAAGACTGTACTGTTTGGCATAACTTAGAGAAATCACTTCTCGTTTCCCTCACTATCATGTTGTTCCCCTCAACTCCTATCAAAATTTGAGCCAAAACATCTTTATTAATGTACCTCTATATTTTGCATAGAGACATATCTTTGTTCTCATTGTTCTGGCCTTGATTACCACCTTGCCCTTGAGAGACAACATGGAAACCCTTCAAGTAATTTGGTAACAATCCTAACTTGTCATAAATTATCTCCTCTTCCACATCTTTATATGAAATAGTATGCCTTGCATCTATAGCATTGACTCTTTCAATAGATAGTCCCATTATATGTTTAGTAATAAGTTTAAGGTGTGACATCACCTCGATCATATTTGAATATCTCTCCTCCTATTTCCTCCTTTGATCTTTACATACAAAGGATGATGAGGGAACCCCTACAGACACCTCGGTATCCTTTATGTATCAATCCCTAGCTAGAATAGCCACTTGATCTATCACACTTGATGCAACTCCATAAGGAAATTTAATAAGGGACCCACTAGATGCATTGTCCATTATGGCTTTGGTGAATTAGACCAACACCCTATAGAATATATAGAGAATATTCTCCTGTACCTTATGCTTCGAACATTTCGTAACCTTATCCTTAAATCTCCCCCATGTTTGATACAAAAGCTCCCCATTGCATTGACAAAAATTAGTTATTTCATCATGCAATTGCAACATCTTTGATAGCGGTAAATAATGATCTAACAAATCATTGATAAGCTCAACCCACGATGTGATGGATTTGGCGGGAAGAGAATACAACCACAACACCGCCTCACCCGTTAGCGAGAACGTGAAGAGTTGTAAATGTATAGACTCTTATGATATACGAGCAACATCAAATGGTGAGCATATTTCCATAAAATTCATCAAATAGATTTTTGCATCGTCATGTGGTTGACCCCCGAACACACCCTTCATACGAAGCAAGTGGAGCACGACACTTGTAATATAAAATACTCCATTTCTATTGGTAGGGTTAATACGAATGGAACTAACATGCTTCTCATCACCAAGATAATCCATAATTTCAATATGTTCATATAATGGGTCATGAATGATACCTTCTTCACTCGTAGTTATTTGGAAGAAATAATAATCACCGAATCAAAAATAAAAAAAACAACTAAAGTGAAATTTAACACCACGGGTAAACCCAAATTTAATTTCAACACCACACAAGAAAAAACTAAGTTTCACTTCCCGGCAACGGTGCTATTTTGATCACACTCACCTATACCATTATTTTAATGTAAGCTGATCGTCGTTAGATAAAATAACCCAACCTGAGTTGGGGTTTAATCCACAAGGAGTGTAAATAGTATTCCAATACTATATGTGTTGAAGGCTACTAAGTATTTACTCGTAATGTAAATAGAAAGTAAAATATAAATTAAAATTGAGGGTAAGGTTTGAAAAGTTTTTTGAACACAATATACTTAAACTACCAAATCAAAGCAATAATTGTAGATAAAACTCCAATAGTATAAGAGTCTTGCAATTATGTTTTCCTGGGGGCAAATAATTCATGCATTCATGAGAGTTAAATTCAAACTCTAGTTAATGAATGTTTGGGTAGGATAGGTTAGAGGTTCTGATGTTAGTCTCTCAACCAACCACCAAAATATCACCCATAGATTCTATCAAATACATTATGGGTGTTGTAAACAAATCAACCCAAAACCTCAATTTGGTATCCTAATTTCTAGAAGGATGCCCAAGACATAGAAAATTTACAATCCATCCTTACTTATAAGATAATGTAAAGGAATAAGCTAATATCTAAATATTGTTCACAAATACTTATCACTCATATCCCTCTTTCAAGGATGATGTGGGATTTAGGGAAATTAAGGTTTTCACCCACAATTTTGATTTAGCAATCAAGTATTATTGCAACCCAACATTATCAACCAAGAATTTAATTTAACAATTAAAACCCATACATATTTGCAACCTATTAAAACATAATCCCAAGTAAAATGTTTAGCTACTCATAAAAGTAAGGAAAAGAGAATTACCCAATTTAGCATTCATTTCTTCCATTAAATAAGCATGATTAATCCCAAAATTCAAAGCTCAATTATTACAAATAAAAATGTCTCCTTGGAAGATTTAATAACAATTATGTCTCCTCACTAATTAGAAACTCTCTCTCTATGAGAACTTTAAAAATTGTTAGAAGATGTCCCAAAATTAAAAGGTTTTTCTCCTTTGATGATTGGACCCAACTGTGTGAAATCACCAGTCTACCCTTTAAAGAATTCTGCACCATCATGATCGCAGTTCGTTAACCACAATCATGACTCCCACAATTGCATTAGACTTATCACAATCCCCATGTTTTGACCTACCCTTGACTGTCCACGATCGCGGCCCTCAAACCGCAATTGCAGTATCTGAGGTTGATCCCAGCTTTAGCTTATCCATCTTTTGCACTACTTTTCCTTTTTTGTTCCCTTTTAGCTCACTTCTCTTGTTTTCTTCAATGTAACTGTAAACCTACAAACAATGGGAACTAGTGCATTCAAATAGAAAATTTACCTAATTTACATGATTTAATCATAGTAGTGTATACAAATTTAGATGTAAATGAGTAGTAAATTTAATACACATCATGGGTGTCTTATCATGCCCCACCCCTATCTCATAGTCGTGGATACTTTGATTATCTAGGTTGGAGTTGTGGGGTAAGGAAACACTTGGGCTAGTATTTTTATAGTGATTTTAAATATTCATCTATAGGATTGGGATATCCTATAGTCTGTGGATAGTAATTTGTGTTATCATTGATGTCTAGACCATACAGATTTGGAATTACATGATCAAAGAGAACCAAGTTGTTAACTGTATTTGAGAATCCATGATTCAAAGAGAGCCAATTATGATTGGGAAGTCCATATTTTAGCAAATAACCCCATTTCTTTTCTTTATATGGAATTTTAGGTTCATGAATTATAAAGTCATCATCTATGAAGTTGATGTCTTAAACCAATATCATCATGTTTCCTTTATCTATATCTTTTTCACTTGGTTTAATTTTTCTTTTGAATATTTTATGGGTTGTATCAGACTTCTTTGACATGTTATAAAATCCCTCCTTTTACACGGTAGTTTGACAATGTCAAATACTTATTCATCAGTAAACACTAGAGAGAAGTACATAGGCATTAGTGGGCTGAAAGGGAAAGCTGGAAAGTTGTGGCTTAATTTTAGTGGTGAAATTGAACCTCGTGGTTAGTATGATTCCCACTAGATAGTGTAGCGTGAATACCATTCATCATAGGAGTTTTTAAAATATTGAAATAATATTGTCGTGGCTTGTACCACAGCATAAACCTTCATAGAGTTGGTTGGATTTGATCAAAGTTCTTGAAAGCGTCATATTTGAACTCTATAAGGATTTAGTATTGGTGGTACAAGTACCAAAATAACCATAGGAGTTCTTGTGGTAATTTATTGGTTAGTGGTAGCACATATGGCAGAATAGATAATTTGGATGTAATCCAAATGGCTTCAGGACAGATCCTCTATATTTTTGGACATATGCAACTCATAGAAAGTTCTTATTTCTAGAAGGATGGATGGTCAGAGGATCCACATATTGGTTAAACAGATTTGGGGAGTAGTCTACTATTTCAAAAGATAGTATCCTTAATGTATTCAATATGAGAATTTTCCTAGCCAACTTGTTAGTAGGTATGTGGTCATTGTATTCCCCTATACTTAATTCAGGTAGAGTTCATCTATAGAAATGTCACCTGATTCTTTATATGTGTCTAATTAAAAGTGAGTGTCCTCAGTTGGTTTTTTCACCAATGAGAATAACAATTCAAGGTTGTCCTCTTTGTTGAGATAAATGTCTCTGTGATATTCTATCTCCTCAAAGATTTGTATTAAGTCTATTGACTTTTTGTTTTGAGGATAGCTCTTGAAAATTTCTAGATGAGGAAATTATGGCTAAGATACAGAGGGCAGAAAAATAGCCCAGGTGTTACAGAGCAGGAGACAGACTGTCGGGCATGACTGTCGTATCGAATTAGTGAATCAATTTTCTAGAAATATATGATGGTGAGGTTCGAAAGAACGCCGACCCAGTGACAGACCTCTGTACCCCACCGTTGCTTTATGGCAATGAGTCCCAGTTCTATATTAGTCTGACGGAGAGGTCCGATGGATCGTCGACCTATTGACGGACCGTCGCGCCCCACCATCGGATAATTCGTTTAGAATTTCCAGGTAGTTTAACAGGGGTATTTTTGTTATTTACCACTCGTCTATATGTACCTATTTATACCCAATTATATCCATTTGGTTCATCATTATTCCATAAACAATATTAGGGTTTCTCTCTAACATTAATCTCCAAGAACAAAATCCAAACTTCTTCAAGAACTAAGGGAATTCCAATTCATCAAGTTCAAGAACATCAAGAATCTTAACCCAGGTATGCATAGTGTTCATTCATGGACCCCTTTACATCCATGAAGCCGAAGAATCCCTTTTTGTAAATTCAAGTTTATGAATCTTCTCTATGAATTTCATGATTGGGCTATTTTGTTCATGCTAGAAAATGAGAAATTGAATTCTAATCCATGTTGGGTGATAAATGCTATATGGGTTTAATTATTAGAGATATAGATTCATGAAAACCTATGACTAAACCCTTAAATGATGAAATTGGAAGTGAACCATGATATTTAATTTTTATACAATGATGTTTACATATACTATGCCTGCAATATGTTTGATTAAATGTCTAGATGAAGGAAGATTGGCTAACTAGCATGATATCATAAAATCCCCATGTATGTAGAAGGTCATTCCTATTACATGCTTGATGAAATGCCTTAATAAATGTATAATGGTGATTATTATGTATTCAAGTAAGTCATGCTTTGTCATTTTCCTTCCATCGAGTCCTGGAGGTACTTGTACCCGAAACATTAGCTGAGTGCCTAGAGTCATGTCATGGTTTCATGATACTCTGAGACAAGCTATGAAACCTTAGACTTCAGACAGTCTTATGACTGAGGAAATCTCCATGATCTCATGAACTCAGTCAGTTGTAAGATATCAGTAGTATTTCGTCGGTCAATGGAATTCAGTAATTCAGCTCATGTTCAGTTCAGTTAATCATGTTCAGTGTCCATTTAGATGGGAGTAGAAATTAGCACCGAGTGAACCCAATAATGGGGACACACACTATCAGATGAGGGTGTGATCTTGAGTAGTCATCCTTGCATTCCATAACTATGTATCCAGTATAGGTTGAGACATCAACACTGTCAATGAGGGTTGACGAGGAGGGTAAGCACCGTCAGATAAGCGCCCCACCATTCCCGTAAAGGGGATACTATTAGATGAGGGTCGCCCACAACTTTTCCTTACCAGCGGAACGGTATGGACACTATTCCAATTGGGGTAACATATTGGACCCCAACTCATCCATAATGGCGTATCAGGGACATGTCGGTTAGATAACTACTTCCCACAGTTTCATATACAAAATCAAGACTGCCATATACAGCCAATCAATCCCAGTAATAGAACATAGATAGTTCTTCAAATTTTAGGACTGTCAGATACAGTCAACTCAGAAATAGTACAGAACTAAGATAGTTCCATCAGATTTAGGACTGTTAGATACAGTCACCCATATTATCAATTGTATTCAGGTACAGTCTTTCATGTTATTAGTCATATCAGTTATTAGTATTTCATGTTACCAGTATTCAGATTCAGTCATCATGTTATCACGGTATCAGTTACAGTTATATATTTATGCATGCACTTTTACATTCATGTTAGACAGTCAGTTAGCATTAATCATGCATGTGAACCATTGCATATAGCTTACCTCACATGTATACTCAGTACATTCCATTGTACTGATGCATTTGTGCTATGGTGCTTTCTTTTTATGTTATACCATAGGTTCAGAGACCAAGTTCTAGATCAGCAGTAGATTTCGATCTCAATAGTCAAAGTTAGAAGTGAGTCCTCATCCTTTTAGTACATGATTTTATTTTTTTATCATCTCATTGATTAGTTTATTAGTTAGGGTTAGTTAGGGATATGTCCAATCAACTCCTTATTTAGATTATTCAGACAGTAGAGGCTTTTAGACTAGATGTAGACTATCCTGTTTTAGACTTCAGTATTTTCAATTTTGTTTAGGGTATTTTACTACCTCACACAGATGTTACGTTATTTAGTTATGTTCATTATTGAAACTTATGGCCTTTCTGTGCATATTTTTGCATTATTATGTTATATTATGCAGTGTATAGGTACAGATATCAGTCATGGATTAGCTTGTGGTCCTTCGGGGTCATGAGCACCGGGTAGCATTTCGGGTACCAGATTTGGGGTGTTACAGAAGATTGAACCCAGCTGGGTGAAATGACCTATCTTCCCTTAGGAGAATTCTGCACAATTGTGATCGTTATTCATTAATCGTGATTGTGCCTCCTGTGATTGCAATGTACCTATCGTGATTGCCAATCTTTGAAATGGCTTTGATTGCAGCGATCAAAGCCCTTATACCATAATTGCGGTAACTTAGGTCAATCCCAACTCCCACTTTTCTAGCTTTTTCACTACCTCGCCTTTTTCGTTCCCTTTTTAGCTCACTTCCCCTGTTTTCTTTAATTTACCTGTAAACCTGCAAACTATGGGAATTAGTGCATTCAAATAGTGAATTCACCTTATTTACATGATTTAATCATAGTAGTGTACACAAATTTGGATGTAAATGATTTATAAATTTACCACTCATCAACACCCCTAACTTAAACATTTGCTTGTCTTCAAGCAACAATACTTCTTACTTAATGAAACTATGCAAATTTAAGCCCATTTAGACGACTAAATGATCCCAATAACTTCAAACTTGATTAACACCAACAAGCAGCCCTCAAGCATGGGTAAAGCTATTCTTACAACTCTCTTCAACATGAAGCACAATCTAAAAGACACAAAAGACTTTTAAAAAAAACTAATACAACAATCACTAACTCTCTAGAAGTTACTCTCTATTAATAGCAACTCAACAATACTCTTTTTCCTCATTTTCAAAAGATGACCAGTTCTCTTGCCTCAATTAGTCTACATGCCTCCTCACAAAAAGGAAATCCCACATACTAAAACATCTATCATGCAACAAGGGATTACCAAGAAAGCACTCACCCTCACAAAGAATATCTCAATACAAGCAGGTATTATAGCATATGCTTGCCCATATTTTCAATTGCCACTACTAAGAATACACTTGATTGGAGATCTCGAAGGATATTTTCAAGTTTGTGATATAGGTTCGGGAAAGGGTATGATATCATTTAGGAATAAAGTGACTACACCTTCCTTGAATATCTACATCACACTATTCCATCAAAATTTGAACCATGGGCCACTTTATTTGTTTCAAACTTCACACATGCCTACTTTCAATACCTTGATTCACCCATCTGTTTGAAATAATTTTCTTCTTAATTATTTCTCTTGTCCAATCTATGTTTTTCCTTCTTTTGATGACTTATCTATTTTTCACTTTTCACTTTCTCTCTTTGCATAGATTTTAGGCATCTACTTACACTACCATGGACCAAGGTCATCTTTTCCAAAACTTACCACCCCCAACTTAGGCTTTAAGCGTCAAATTGCATTTTCATGTTCAAGAAGGGTAGGGTTCAATAGAAGGGTAAACTTCAAATGGTTTAAGGCTTGTAATATGGTTGCCGAAGAAAGGCTTGAAGGCTAAAAATGGGTGATTTGGGATACTATTCAATGTACGGGTAGGCTATTTAGGAAAAATTGGATTCTTATATTTGCAAAGAAGGCCTAATATCATTTCACCAACAAAGTGTAATCACGATTTTCCTTAAGATACTAACGGGGCAAGTTCCAAATGATACAACCAAGCATGTGAAATAAAAAACTATGCTCACCGCATATGACATGGACACTTTTCAAGGAGGCTCCATTGAATTTTCTACTAGAGAAAAAAGAAGGTATTCACAATGTACTACAAACTAAGACTTACGAGTCACAAAAAGAGGCAAAGTATTGTTACAAAGTTATTCATGTTAATGCCCTTGGTTTTGAAAAATTTTGGACCGAGGAGGGGGTGTTTGCTTCGCATTTACACTACAAAAAAATTTGTATTCATGGAACCAAACCAAGCCGTTATCTCACATTTTGGCTCTCATGAGGTCAAACCATATGGCTACTCAAAATTTACCATAGGTATACAAGTGTTCCCAAAACTCCAACGCTATGGGCACTTAGACTTCCACCGAGTTTATGGCTTAACAACCGATCACGATGATTATTTCTTAAGAATGTCATCACTCAATCCATCATTAGAAAAGGCTTGTCAAAAATCAATCAACAGAAACAACAATATCTTGTCTTTGGGTGAGACTTTAGACACAACAATCCCACGCCCAACTTAAAGATTTAAAGTGACCTCAGTACAGCATATAAAAGAATTCGAAGGATTAGAAAGGGCTCCCTAAAATATCAACACAAATTTCTCTATATTATCGCAATCGCTGTAAATGAGACCAATTTTCCCTTGTTTTGCTCTATTTTTCTCCACAACTTCCAACTTTCCAACTCTATTTTCCTCTAGCTTTTTGGATTACCAAATACTACCAAAACATCTACAAAACATCAAAAATGCAATAATCATGTAACTAATGTTTTGTCTCCCATCAAGTGTCTAATTTAACATCATGGCATTTGTTTCTTTATAAATATTCGAAATGCACTAACTCCACCATGGCTGCCTCGGGGCCTTCTACATTGCAGTATTTTAACCATTGTCCGTTTACGACAAATTTCTTTTTCTCATGGTCCTCTAGTTCGATAACACCACTAGGATAATCACTTAAAATAACAAAAGGACCCGACCACTTATAATGAAGCTTCCCCTCCAAAATCTTCAAACGAGAGTTGTAAAGAAGTACTCTATCGCCTATATGAAATTCTCACCTTAGGATCTTAGCATCATTCCATTTCCTTATTTTCTCCTTAAATAAAGCAGAACTTTTGTAGGCCTTAAGTCAAAAATCCTCCAACTCATGAAGTTTACTGACCCTTAATATGGAAGTTTCTTCCCAATTCATATTTAACTTCTTTAATGCCAACAAAGTTTTATGCTCAAGCTCGACAAGGAAATGACATACTTTCCTGAACATTGATTGGTACGACGAAATGCCAATAAGGATTTACAGGTTGTCCTATACGCCCAAAGTGCCTCATCAAGGTGCCTTGCGCAATTAGTTTGGCTACATTCACTGTCTTCTCAAGTATAATTTTGATTTCCCAATTAAAAACTTTGACTTGACCATTTGTTTGGGGATGATATGGGGTAGCAACCTTATGTTTTACCCCCATATTTCTCAAGAAGAGCCCTATAAACCCAATTGGAAAAGTGTAAGCCTCTATCACTAATAATGGAATGCGGTGTTTCGAACCTTGTAAAATGTATTTCTTTAAAAAGAAAGTGATACTTTTGCTCTTATTGTTTGGAACGGCCACGGATTCTACCCATTAAGAGACATAATCAACCTCTACTAATATATATTTGTCACCAAAGAAGCTCACAATAGGGCCCATAAACTTAATTCCGCAAACTTCAAAAAGTTTGACTTCAAGATTCGGCCTAAGGGGCATTTCATGTCCTCTCGATATGCCACCTTCCATTTGACATTGATGTCATTCTTTGACCCATATAATGGAATCTCTATGAATGGTTATCCAGTAATAACCACATTGAAGAACTTTGATGGGGGTTCGAAACCCTCCATGGTGACCACCAAAGAATGAGGAATGGCATGCTTCAAGGATGTCTTTCATTTCATCTTCCATAACACAACGCTAAATCATACCATACGTCCACTCCCAAAATAGGAAGGGTTCATCAAAAAAGTATTTCTTTATATAAAAAAAAAACTACTTCTATTGATGATTGCTAAGATCTTCGAGGAGTACTCCTTTCACCACATAATTAGCATAGTTGGCAAACCATCGTCCAACTCTTTCCAAGATTAACATGAATAGATAATTGGGAAAATAATTATCAATATCAATCTCACCATACCTTTCATGATTATTCTTAAGGCACAAAAGATCATCGGCCATATGGTTTTTCAACATTTTTGGTCTTTTAGCTCAAAATCAAACTCTTCCAAATGCAAGATCCATCTAATTAAGAGTGGATTAGCTTCTTCATATGCCATGAGGTATTTACGGGTGGAATTATTTTTGTGAACCACCTCTTTCGTACCCAACAAATAGACGTAAAACTTCCCAAAATCATATACCACCGCCAATAATTCTTGCCCTATAACTGTGTAGTTTCGTTGAGCATCATTGAAGGTCTTGCTCATATAATAAATTGAATGAAATAAATTCTCCTTGTGTTGACCCAACACCACCCCTAATGCGATTTTTCTTGCATTACACATCACTTCAAATAAAGATGACCAATCTGGGGCCACAATAATGGGAACTGATACAGTCAACTCCTTGAGACAATTAAAGAACTTGAAGCATGCATCATTAAAGTTAAATTTTGCCTCCTTTTCAAGGAGTTTTCACATTATATGAGCTATTACAGAGGAATCCCTAATAAATCGCTGATAGAAACCGACATGCCCAAGGAAACTCCGAACACCTTTTAAGGAAGTGGGAGGGGGTAATTTGGCAATGACCTCTACCTTAGCTTGATCGTCTTGTATACCTTTTACCAAGATATTTTGGCCCAAAACAATATTCTCCTTGACTATAAAATGACATTTCTCCCAATTGAGAAAAAGGTTGGTTTCCACACATCTCTCAAATACTTGCTTAAATTATTAAGGCATGACTTAAATGAGTTTCCCACTACCAAAAAATCATCCATTCAGACTTTCATCGAATTATTAACAATATCTAAAAAAATTAATAACATACACCACTGGAATATTGTCGGTGCATTGTATAAACCAAAGGGCATCCGCTTGAATGTGAATGTGCCATACAGACAAGTTAATGTTGTGTTCTCTTAGTCTTTTAGGGAAATACAAATTTGGTTTCACCCCAAATAACCATCTAGGAAGCAATACCACCTCTGTCTGGCCAATATATCTAGCATTTAGTCTAAAAAGGGCATAGAGAAAAGGTTCTTTTGGTCCAAGAATTCAACTTGTGGTAGTCCGTTCTGACCCTTCACCCCGTTACTGAAGTGATAGGAATAAGGTCGTTCTTTTTATTCAAATATAGCATAGTGCCACCCTTCTTTGGAACACATTACACCAGGCTTACCCCCGTACTATTAGATATTAGATAGATGACTCCCTCATCAAGACATTTTATAATTTCTTTATTCACCATCTATTGTATGGGTTGATTTAACCTCCTTTAATGTTCCCAAATTTATACATGATCTTGTTCTAGCTTGATCTTATGGGAACATATTCTGTGTGCTATGCATATAATATCCGTAATTGTCCATCCGATGGCTCGAATAAGCTTTTTCACTACCAATTTCAAAGCCTCTACTTGGTGAGCATTGAGACCACATGCAATAATAATAGGTAAAGTGTCACCATCCCCAATAATACATATTAAAAGTAAAGCTGCAATGGCTTCAATTCAATTTGAGGTGGCTTAAGTATGGAAGGCTTTATGGGTGGACTTTCATAATTTTTTAGATCAAGGTGCAACTTTACCGGGTTCTTAGTATAAGATCCAATCCCCATAAAGACGCAACCACTTCATTGAATGCTTAGACTTTATCACTTTTAAAATTCAATAAGACTCCTACTAATGGGTCATTCACCAAATTCATATCGACATAATTTGACACTTCATCATCGATGGCATCGATCACCAAAATTACTTGCAAGTCCATTGGTTGTTTTATGGACTTGCATACATTGAAATAAAAATCTTCATCATTTAAGTGGAACTTTATTTCACCGCACTCTCCATCCATCAATGGTCTCCCGATTGCTAAAAATATCCTTCAAGGATAATAGAGATTATATGATCTAATGCACAATCAAGGATCAAAAAGTCGGACAGGAAAATGAATCGATCGACTTTAACTAGCACATTATGAAGTATTCCAATAGGTTTCTTGATGGTTCGATCGACCATTAGTAATCTCACTATGGTAGGTTGAGGTTTCCCAAACCTGGCTTGTGAAATATGACATATGGCATTAAATATACACTTGTCCAAGGTCACATAAGGCCTTTGCAAACTTGAACATTATGATGGCGCATGGGATTGTAAAAGCTCTAGGGTCTTTCTCTCTTCTTTTCCACCATCGTGCATAATATAATTGCACTACAATGATGAGTCACTTCTATTATCTCATACTCGATAAGCTACTATTTGGTGAATAATTCTATCATAAACTTTGCATACCCTAGTATTTCTTGCAAGGCTTCTATAAAAAGAATATTGATGGAGAGGTTGCTATATTTATCAAAAAATATTTTGAACTTGTTATTTTCCTTTTTTGTTAAGTTGTTGAGGAAAAGAAGGAGGAATTGTAATTGGTGTCATAGAGATAATTTGGGATTCTTTCACCTTTGAACTTTCAAGGATAACTTCATATGGCTTTAAATCATTATCACTTGTCCTCTTCTTCACATTTGTTTTCTCATTATTTTGTCTTTTGTCGAGGTCATCATCAAGCTTCATGTCATTGTCAAGAGTTTTACCACTTCTAGTGACAATAGTATTTGTTACCATACCACTTGACCTTTTCTCATTTTTTTCTTTCCATGAGGTATGCTGATAGTTGATTTGATTTTGCCTCTAGTTGTTGGATAGCAGTTGAATAAAACTATATAATTTGGCATAACTTAGATAAATCACTTCTCATTTCCCTTACTATCATGTCGGTCCCCTTAACTCCTATCGAAATTCAAGCCAAAACATCTTTATTAATGTACCTTTATAATTTGCATGGAGACATATCCTTGTTCTTACTGTTCTAGCCTTGATTACCACCTTGGCCTTAAGAGACAACATGGAAACCCTTCAAGTAATTTGGTAACAATCCTAAATTTTCATAAATTATCTCCTCTTCCATATCTTTAAATGAAATAGTATCCCTTGCATCTATAGCATTGACTCTTTCAATGGATAGTCCCATCATATGTTTAGTAATAAGTTCAAGGTGTGACGTCACCTTGATCATATTTCCATCTCTCTTCTCCTCTTTCCTTCTTTGATCTTTACACATAAAGGATGAGGAGAGAGCCCCCACAGACACCTCGGCATTCTTTATATGTCAACCCTTAGCTAGACTAGCCACTTGATCTATCACACTTGATGCAACTCCATAATGCAATTTAATAAGGGACCCACTAGATGCATTATCCATTATGGCTTTGGTGAATTGGTCCAATGCCCAATGGAATATATGGAGCATATTCTCTGGTACCTTGTGGTTTGAATATTTCATAAGATTATCCTTAAATATCCCCCATACTTGATACAAAAGCTCCCATTACGTTGACAAAAATTAGTGATTTCATCATGCTATTCCAACATCTTTGATAGCGAGAAATAATTATCTAAGAAAGCATTGATAAGATCGACCCACGATGTGATGGATTTGGTAGGAAGAGACCACAACCACAATACCGCTTCACCCATTAGTGTGAACGGGAAGAGTCGTAAATGTATAGACTCTTATAATATACGAGCATTATCAAATGATGAGCATATTTCCATAAAATTCATCAAATGGAGTTTTGCATCGTCATGTGATTGATCCCCGAACAAACCCTTCATATGAAGCAAGTGGAGCATGACACTTGTAACATAAAATACTCTGTTTCTATTGGTAGGGTTAATACAAATGGCACTAGCATTCTCCTCATAACCAAGATAATCCATAACTTCAATATGTTCATATATTGGGTCATGGATGATACCTTCTTCACTCATAGTTATTTGGAAGAAATAATAATCACCAAATCAAAATTAAAAAACAACAACTAAAGTGAAATTCAACACCACGGGTAAACCCAAATTTAATATCAACACCACACAAGCAAAAACTAAGTTTCACTTCCCAGTAACAGTGCTATTTTGATCACACTCACCTATACCATTATTTTGGTGTAGGCCAATCGTTGTTAGATATAATAACCCAAACTGAGTTGGGGTTGAATCCATAAGGAGTGTAACTAGTATTCCAATACTATATGTGTTGAAGATTACTAAGTATTTACTTGTAATGTAAGAAGAAAGTATAACATAAATTAAAATTGAGGGTAAGGTTTGAAAAATTTTTCGAACACAACATACTTAAACTACCAAATTGGAGCAATAATTGTAGCTAAAATTCCCATAGTATAATAGTCTTGCGATTATGTTTTCCTAGGGGCAAATAATGCATGGATTCATGAGAGTTAAATTCAAACTCTAGTTAATGAATGTTTGGGTAGGACAGGTTAGGGGTTCTGATGTTAGTCTCTCAACCAACCACAAAAATATAACCTATAGATTCTATCAAATACCTTATGGGTGTTGTAAACAAATCAACTCAAAAGCTCAACTTGGTATCCCAATTTCTAGAAGGATGCCCAAGACATAGCAAATTTACAATCCATCCTTACTTCTAAGATAATGTAAAGAAATAAGCTAACATCTAATTATTGTTCACAAATACTTATCAACCATATCCCTCTTTCAAGGATGATGTGGGATTTAGGGAAATTGAGGCTTTCACCCACAGTTTCTATTAACCAATCAAGTATTAGTGCAACCCAACATCATCAACCAAGAATTTAATTTAACAATCAAAACCCATTCATATTTCCACCCTATTAAAACATAATCCCAAGTAAAATGTTTAGCTACTCATAAGATTAAGGGAAAGAAAATTACCCAATTTAGCATTCATTTCCTCCATTAAAAATAAAGCATGATTAATCCTAAAATTCAAAACTCAATTTTTACAAATAAAAATTTCTCCTTGTAAGATTTAATAACAATTATGTCTCCTCACTAATTGGAAATTCTCTCTCTATGAGAACTTTAACAATTGTTAGAAGATGTCCCAAAAGTGAAAGGGTTTTTCTCCTTTGATGATTGGACCCAGCTGTGTGAAATGACAAGTCTACCCTTTAAAGAATTCAGCACCATCATGATCGCAATTCGTTAACCGTGATCATGACTCCCGCAATCGCATTAGACTTATCGCGATCTCTATGCTTTCACCTGGCCTCGACTATCTACGATCGCGGCCCTTAGACCACAATTACGGTAACTGAGGTTGATCCCAGCTCTAGCTTTTCCATCTTTTGCACTACTTTTCCCTTTTTGTTCCCTTTTTAGCTCACTTTCCTTGTTTTCTTCAATGTACCTATAAACCTGCAAACCATGGGAACTAGTGCATTCAAATGGAAAATCTATCACATTTACATGATTTAATCATAGTAGTGAACACAAATTTAGATGTAAATGAGTAGTAAATTTACTACTCATCATGGGTGTCTTATCGTGCCCCACTCGCTATCTAATAGTCATGGATACTTTGATTATCTAGGTTGGAGTTTTGGGGTCAGAAAACACTTAGGCTAGTATTTTTATAGTGATTTTAAATATTCATCTATAGGATTGGGATATCCTATAGTCTGTGGATAAGAATTTGTGTTATCATTGATGTCTAGACCATACAGATTTGGAATTACATTATCAAAGAGAACCGAGTTATTAACTGGATATAAGAATCCATGATTCAACGAGAGCCAATTATGATTGAGAAGTCCATCTTTTAGCAAAGCACCCCATTCCTTTTCTTTATATGGAATTTTAGGTTCATGAATTATAAAGTCATCATCTATGAAGTTGATATCTTAAACTAATATCATCATGGTTCCTTTATCTATATCTTTTTCACTTGGTTAATTTTTCTTTTTCATATTTTATGGGTTATATCAGCCTTCTTTTGAGATATCATAGCATCCCTCTTTTTACATGATAGTTTGGTAATCTCAAATACTTATTCATCAGTAAACACTAGAGAGCATTTGTTGGCTGAAAGGGAAAGTTGGAAAGTTGTGGCCTAATTTTAGTGATGAAATTGGACCTCGTGGTTAGTGTGATTCCCACTAGATAGTGTAGCATGAATACCATTCATCGTAGGAGTTTTTAAAATATTGAAATAATATTGTCGTGGCTTGTACGACAGTATAAACCTTTATAGAGTTGTTTGAATTTGATGAAAGTGCTTGAAAGCATCATATTTGAACTCCATAAGGATTTAGTATTGGTAGTACAGGTACCAAAATAACCATAAGAGTTCTTGTGGGAATTTATTGGTTAGTGGTGGAACAAATGGCAGAATGGATAATTTGGATGTAATCCAAATGGCTTCAGGACGGATCCTCTATATTTTTGGACACATGCAACTCATAAAAAGTTCTTATTTCTAGGAGGATGGATGGTCAAAGGATCCACATATTGGTTGAACAAATTTGGGGATATTCGTTGAATAGATTTGGGGGGTAGTCTACTATTTCAGAAGATAGTATCCTTAATTTATTCAATATGAGAATTTTCTATTGGAGGTATCGGTAGTTTGAACCTCCTAAACTGTAGTTGTTTCCTAGATATTACCTAGAGGTTTGAGCAAGGGTAGTTAGATTTAGTGATACATTCCTATTGCATCTCTATCAAGAGCTAGATCATTTTGGAGGATCTTCTTTAGTATAGATATCATAGTGCATATACTGTCCAAGTCCTATTAGATGGCATGCCTGATGTATCCTACCTATGGGGACCATGATGGATTTATATTCTCCTTCAAAATTGTCCTTGTGTAGCCTTCTAATATCTTGGGTAGTGATGATATAAAGGCTTACTTCAGGCTGGGATCTCCACCTAGCTTGAAGTTTATTTACTATTTTCTAAATGTTGATATTGATGACATGTCTTGTAAATTATAGGCATTTCATCTTTAAAAGATGTCTACATAGCTTCTCATCTTTGGCATGTATCTCCATAGAGGACTTTCCGTAGGATTCTTATGATGAAAGAAAAGTCTTAGAATGTGAGATAAGTTTTCTTACTGGAAATCCCAAGGGAATTCCATCAATATCTAAGAATTTTAGAGAAATTAGAGGTGAACTCAAAAAGTATAATGTACTTTTCTCATGAAACGACATTTTTTATTGCCATCCAAGTATGGAAATCGTACATCCTTTGGGACCAGGGCAAAAAATTGATGTCGGTGAGAGTAAAGGTTTTAAATCTAGTTCAAATATTTTTCGTTATAGTTGTCATTGGATCTATTTTTTTTACTTTAGGATTGGATCATCAATCATCCCTTCTTGGTAATCAACTACTTTAGACACTTTTGGTTCTTTGGGATAGTTTATGGACATGGATAGATAGACTTTTTCAAGGGATTTGATTAAGGATTCAGAATTTTTTGTGACATATTCTTGAGAATCAACTAACATGTTGTCCCTATCTTTGACATATCCATCAGCTAGAAAGTTATCACCAGTGTTTGAATATTTATTTGTAGGGTCATATTTGGATGACCATTCACCTTTCTCCATATCAGGATCAATGTTTTGAATTTCTTCATTTCATTTCATATATTTATCGATAGGAACAAAATTACCTATGGCATGTGAATTGAAATCTAGGTTATCATTAATATGTAAACTATATAGATTTAGAACAAGTTGATTAGAGAGTATCAAGTCATTAACTAGATTTGGGAAGCCACAATCAAGAGAGAGCCAATTATGATTGAGAAGTCTATCATTAGCAAAGTTTTCCACTCCTTGTCTTCGTATGTCATTTTGGGTTCTTGAATTGTCAAGTTATCATTAGGGAAGCTGATGTCATGACCCGAGATCATTATGGTTCCTCTATCTGCATCCTTTTTTCTTGATTTTATTTTTATTTAGGATTGTTTATGGGCTACATGTAACACCTTAGGTTTTTGATCCTTGAAAATTTCTAAAATTTTATCCTCACTGTCCTGACTATGACTCCCTTTACAAGTCATAGGGAGTCTTGACAGATCCTAGGGACCCAATCATATTCAAATTAGTAATTATGTATCAAAGTTTTTCTCAGACTACAAGTGGCTCACTAAAAGTCATAAGGACTTGTTACGAGCCGTTGGGTGCAAATAGTAGGGTGTCCAATGTTTACCCCAAATGGTTTCTATATTGACTATGACTGGACCCTATGAGTCATGGGGTCCCATTATGAGTCGTGTTAGTTGAGTCATAGGTTAGTAGTGTGTGGGTGCCCTGGGAACTCTCTTGGCTATGACTCATAACGACAAGTCGTAATGCGTCTATACAAGTAGTGTAGTGACCCATAGTCACTGACGACTGAATTTTAGCTTTTAATTTGAGGGCACTTAGGATAATTTCCTTCTCACCCAATTAAAACCCTATATTCATAAGTCACTTAAGGGAGTTATTTCTCATTTATAAAATACTCAAACACTTCCAAATCTCTCTTAAGTGTCTTAAGCGGCCATACTTAGGGTTTTCAAGAAGTAGGTCATCCAAGGACTCAAGGGTTAAATTCTTCCCATGAAACTTTGCATTTCAGGCATCTTACTCTTTCTTAATTTTTAATTTGATAAAGGCATAAGTTTTAAAGTCTTGTTCATATGGTATTGATGTGGGTTTTGGAAATATGGGTTGAATGTTTTAAATAACTATCGTTTATGTGATTTTTTGTGTTTTTCCTTGCATGGGTTAAATTTAAATGGTGGTTTTAAAATCAAATTGATGCATGGGAATGGTGAATAAATTTAGGGATTGTGATTTCCCTAAACGTATGACTTTTGAAGATGTTATGACCTGACCTCAATCCCATATTGCTAAATTGGTTTTGAATATAAAAAGTATGCACATTGAGCTATTCTTGAACTATTTCATAATGTGAAAATCTAATGAAGATTAGTGATTTTGAATTTGAACCTTATGGGTTCGTGTGATTCCCCAAGTTAAAGTATAATTGAAGCAAAAGGGCTATGAATGTTTCTCTAAGTAATAAAATTATTTTGTCATATTGATGTTACCTTGCAAGTGTAGTTGGTATGATGATACCAACAATGTATACCAAAATGTGTTTCGAGCTTCAATAAATGGTAATGTGTGTTAATTGTTTTAATTGGTCTTTAGTGAGTGTTGTGTAGCTGAGTTATGGAAGTGGAGATTTCGAGGGACCAATGCTGGAAACTGCAGTTGCTGACATGGGGGATCTATATGACCGGGTGGTTCAAGTACCCCTTATTATTATCATATGATTGGGAGGTTCAAGTCTCCCACATTATATTACACGATTCAGTTCTTATGTCACCTTGATATATTAGGAGGTTTGAGTCCCCTGTAGTGCATATGTATACCCTCTACTTCGTGTGATCTCACGCATTGAGGTCCTACCAGCTAGGGGGAGTTGGGCTCATATATCTCATGGGTGCCTTCGTATATTATGATGGTTGAGCTACACAATCCAAGCTAAAGTTTTAAAGTAAATGCTAAGCCTTGTTCCTTATCCCGGCGTATTACTTATATATGTATTATGATGTGATTCATATAGTATTGAAATGACTGGACTTGACATTATTTTAGCCCCTATCCCTGAGTTTTATATTGGTGTTCATACCACTAACCGTCTCGATGTTGTATCCCTATACAATGCAGGATCCGAAGGCAAGTCTACTTTTCTTGCAAGAGTTAGGTGGATCGGCTCAGTTTATCGGTTCATTGTGGTGAAGTAGTGAGCTTCCATTCTCTAGAAGGCTTAGGCATTCATCTATTTCCATTCTTAGGTTTGATATGATAGTTTCATTATCATTAACATTATCATTATCATCTATCATAGTCGGGGACATGTCTTGACCAAGACGGGTTTTTGGCTCTTTTGTTAGAAAGCTTTATTGGATTACTGTGGACTAAGCTGCTTGGCCGATTACTGGTTATTGGTTATGACATGTTTTGATTTTCCTTATGTTTATCATATGATATCTTATTATATATTTAAAATTCATCCGATGTTTGTGATATTGTGTTTGGTTTAGTTAGGTATTGGGGGTGATCTCTGGTCCACGTGGGACTTGAGATACCCATCATGGCCACGCCCTGGTTTGGGTCATGAAAAAGATGGTATCAGAGCCTAAGATTGGTGTCATTGGGTTTCCATAAAGCTGTGTCAATTGGAGTCTCTTTTATGCGTATGTAGCACACCACACACATAAGAGAGAGGCTACAAGACAATTAGGAATATTTCCCTTTCTTGTTGTTCTGTTTCAAGATATAGATTCTGAGGTCTTAAATCTCCTCTAGTTCCTATATGTTTACTTTTCAGATCATGTCTCCTAGAAGATCTGATTCTTGTGGAAACTCTTTTGTCCCTTTTGAGTCCAATGTGGACGGAGCTCGTCCTACTCTAGGAGTTCAGACCTGATCTATGGTCGCTGCTTCTGATTGTCCTTATGAAGCTCCACTGACTCCCCCTATCCCTCCTTAGGAACTCAAGCTGGTGTTTCTAAAGTTGAGTTTCACCAGTTGATTTATTTTCTTACTCAGTTAGTGTCCTCCCCGACTGACTGGGGGTTGCTTTTGTTTCTCCATCCTTCGAGGCCACTAAAGTTTGCCAATTTATGAGGTTGAGTCCACCTATTTTCACTAGTTCTAAGGTGGAGGAAAATCCTCAAAATATCATTGATGATATGGAGAATATCTTTTATGTGATGCTTGATACTATGTGGAGGGTGTAGAGTTCTCTATTTATCAATTCAAGGATGTAACATACCAATGGTATGAAGAATGGGAGCAGCTTAGGGGCAATGATGTGGAGTCCTCTTTGTGGGATGACTTCTGTAGTGATTTTCTTGATTGCTTCTTTCCTTAGGAGTTGAGGGAGCCAAAGGCTGAGGAATTTGTGAATTTGAAGCAAGGAAGGATGACAGTAAAGGAATAAGCCTTGAAGTTTTATCAGTTGTCACGTTATGCCCCAGAATTGGTATCTAGCATAAGGGCTAGAATGAGGAATTTTGCTTCGAGGTTGTCCCGTGAATTTATCTTGGAGAGAAATTTTGCCTCTTTAAATAAGGATATGGACATCTCTATACTTGTAGTTTATATGCAACAAGTGGAAGAGGAAAAGAAGAAGCAAGCGGAGATGAGTGAAAGACAAAGTAAGAAGTTTCGCTACTCGAATCAGGGTGGAGGTCAGCAATAAAGTGGTAGAGAAGGTGGAAAGTGGTCTAAGAAGAGGTGGAAAAATTTTGGCTCCTACTCTACAGCTAGTTCTACTTATCCAAAGTCATCGTCCTCAATATGATGGTGGGTTTAGAGCACTAGGAGCCCAGTCTCAAGCAAGTAGGGCTCAATCAGCTCCATCATTGATAACGCTCAGCTTACACGTCAATTTAAGTGCAAGGAGATTGTTGTCAATATATTTACCCAACTTTGGAGTCGGGGTCAAATCCACGAGGAACAATATGAGTGATGATTAAATTAATTCAGAATAAAAAAATCTTGCTAAATTCAAACCTAAAGTACAAGAATGTAAAAATGAGGGATTTGAAAGGTGTTACAACTAATATGTATAGATGGACTCTTAAAGGAGTAATTTGGGGCTACGAATAATTAGAGTATAATAAATTAAAATGGATCTTGGGACTATGCTTTCCTGGGGTCAAGTTATGCATGGGAACATGATGATTCGATGTGAATTTTAATTGTTGATCATGTGGTAGTCTAGGTTTAAAGTCCTTGAGGCTAGTTCTTCAACAAAACCTCAAAGATATCACTCACTGAATCTTTCAAGTACCTAATAGGTGTGTCAATTAAAGACACCCAACACCTCAATTTCTAGGATGGTACCCAAGGGATAGTCAACCTCATATTCACTCTTAGGTCTAAGATAGTGAAAATTAGCAAATTAAACCCAATAATTGTCTACTATTGCATTGGTTCCCGTATCCCTCTTTCAAGGTTAAAGAGGGTTCCTAAAGTTCACCCAAACCCCTTTTTCAAGGATGGTTTAGGCTTTCAAGAGCTTGGGATTTTCACCCACAAACCTATTTTAGGTATTTGAGGCTTTCACCCATAAATTCCAACTAATTTAATCAAACAATAATAAAACCCAATATCACAAACTAGTAAATGCACAAGTAAATCACATCTCACACATAATTGCACCCTAACCTAGCATAATTCCAAGAGGAAGAACTAGCTACACGTAGAAATATTAAGCAAGATATACCCAATAGCTTCCATTGATTATATTTATGAAAGGCTAAGTGAATGTTACTTCAAACTTTGAACATCCACAAACCTTCAATAGGTATTAGCTAATCCTTCATTTGAAAACTACTACAGTGTATATTTTACCCAAAATTAATACACTGTTTTGTTCTCTAAGAATAGAGGCTAAGAGCTAGAAAAAAATTCAATAATTTGGTATTGATAAATGATATACCAAAGTGATAGGGTTTGAGTCTCTTAAGTGGACATTTGGGAACAGCTATGTGTATTTACATCTTTGCCCTTTGAGGCTTTTTCCGCTAAGCTGCGATCGCGGGAGATTATCTGTGTTCATGGCCACCTCAATTACACTCAAAGTCATGTGATCATTGTACGTTGACCTGCTTCACTAAATGTGATAGCGGTCTGAGGAATACAATTACGGTAACTGAGGCTATGTTCTTCTCCAGGTCTTTAAACTACATTTTTTCCTTCTTTTAATCTTTTTCTGATCTCATCCACATATTTTAACCTCATCACCTTTATGCCTACGAAATGTGGATATTAGTGCATCTAATCAGAAATATTGTCCCAATTATTCACTCAAAATATTACATGAATGATAAGTGCGGATGAGTGATAAACTCACCACTCATCAACACCCCCAACTTAAAGCTTTGCTTGTCCTCAAGCAACACGACCTCTAACCATGAAACTATGAACATTTATACCCAAAATAGATGACATCAAGCTTAGTTACTACCTCAAGTAGCTCTGCAAACATGGTCAATACTATTCTCTCGACACCCCTCAACATAAAATGCAATAATGAAGGATGCAAAAGGCTTCAAAGAGCAATAATGCAACAATCACCGATACTCTATGAATGACTCACTTTTTGACCTCAACTACACTATATTCCTTTTCACCTCTTTTCTCGAAAGATGAAAAAATCACCCACATCAACTTGTTCACATGCCTCCTTACAAGAAGTAAAATTTCACACGCCAAGATACTAAATATGCAACAAGGAATTTGAGTGTGAAACTCTCTCCCTTACAAGAACTCTCCATGCCACCTAGTTTCAAACCATAGGTTTTCCTCTATTTTCAATCGCCACTACAATGAATGTAAATGGTTGGAGATCTCAAAGGACTTTTTCAAGCTTGTAACACAGGTTTAGGATAGGGTAGGATGTAATTTAGGAACAATCATGGGTTATACCCTCCTTGAACATCTACATCACACTTATTTAATCTATCTTTCACTATGGGCTACTTCTTTTCTTTTACAAATGTGCCTACTTTTATTTCCTTATTTCACCCATTTTCTTTCATTTATTTTTCTTGTAAAGTTCATTAAATTCTTTCCTTTGTTGGGTCTTTTCTCCTTCTATTTATTTATTTCAATCCTACGCACGTAGGTATTCACTATCACTTTCGTGGCCCAAAGTTGCTTCCTTCAATCTTCACCACCCCCAACTTATGATTTTAATCTTAACTTGAATTTAGAAGTTTAAGAAGGGTAGCATTCTTCAGAGGTAGTGGTATGGATTGCATACATTCTACCCTCTCCAGACCTCACTTTGTGGGAATACACTAGGTTTGTTGTTGTTAAAGGAGGGTAGCGTTAAAAAAAGGGATAAATTGAGAGGCTCACATCTTGCAATGTGTTTGCCAAAGAAAGGTTCAAAGGCTCAAAATGGGTGACTAGGGATAACATCTATTCATGGGTAGTCTTTTTAGTCTAAGAGGGCTTTCAATATTACCAAGATGACCTAAGATCATATCTCCAACCAAATACAATCAAAATAGCGTTGACAGATTAATGGAGCAAGTTCTAGATGATACAAGTATACATGAGATTTAAACAAACAAACTCACCGCACATGGCATGTGAACTCACTAAGGAGGCTCAATTTCCCCTCACGTTAGAGACAAAATGGAGTATCTATCTATAAGTATAAGCCAAAGATTTTGGAGTCACAAAAAGAAAAAAAGTTTCATTACAAGGTTGCTCACGTCCACGCCCTTGATTTTTGAAAAATTTTGAACAGAAGGGGGTGTTTGCTTTGAAGTTGCACCATGCTTAATTTTCTAACCATGGCAACAAACCAAGCCTTTGTCTCATAATTTGTCTTAATATGGGCAAACCAACCATATGGATACTCAGACTTTGCCAATGGCATACATGCAATCCCAAATTCACAATGCCACAGATACTCAAACTTCCCCTGTATCCATGGCTCAATGACTCAATCACGATGTTTTTTCCCTTAAGAATGTCATCAATTAATTTATCATAGGGAAAATATCATTAGGGATCACCATAATCAAAATAAAACTAAAGTAAAATAGAAATCTAAAAGAAAAAAAAATGACTAATCTATTAATTGTGGGCCATCTGAGTGCCCAAAAATCTCAGTCTAGCATCCAAGTCAACATAAAGCATCCACAAACAAAAACACAAAATATCCAAGAATGTCTCAAAACCAATGGTATAAAATGCAAACACAGGGAAAACAACCCCCAACCCATATCTTATAGTGACCTCACTGCATAATCATGTAATTAATAGAAGGGGGAAAATGTGCTCCCTATGTATACATCATGTGCTATTATCTCCTATAAAATCAGTATCATCATCACTAGCATTAGCATTAGGCCACTCAGTAGGTTCCTTGTCATCACTCTTGAGTCTGTGAGAAGGTAGATTGTCACGAGGTTTCAGGACCTTCCACAGGCCTTTAACCCCCTACCACATTTTGCTGAATAACTTTCTCTCTTCTTTTCTCTTTTCTTCATCTTCTCGTGAGAGGTCTGAAGCTCCTTGTAAGACTCTGCTAGTGCTGAATATTCCCTCTTAAGCCTAGAAATTGTATCTTCCTACTTCTTCTGCTCCTCTCAATACTTTTTATAGTCTGAGTGGGACATATAAGAATTACTCTAGTAGAGGGATCTCCCGACCCCTAGGGAAATCCTAAAACCATCTCCTTGATGACCCTTATGTCTACTCTAATGCCCTCCAGAGGACCAACAGTAGATGGTTTGCATGACTCTGACTCCTCAACTATATACTTTCCTAAGTCAATTTTTCTCTTATTGCTCTGTCCAAGTGGACCCTCACCCCAAATTTTGAGTGGAAAGATATAGGGGCCTGGGTGTACCCAGGTATCTGTACCATATTCCTTTACCTTTGCTTTCTTACATAGCTCAGTAATAAGGGAAGGAAAGACAAGAAGTGTACCCCCTTGATTCTTGAAGTGCCTTCACTCTGAGATCACAATTTGTCCCATGTATAGAGTAATGCCAGATATATAAAAGCCACCATCCTAGCTGCAAGTCTCATACGATAGTCATATGTGTACAAGGTGATACTCTGCTGCAAATGATAGTCAGCCAAAGCCTGGCCTCTTGTATAAAGTCATTTATATAAATGCCTCTCTTGGTGGTAGCCCAGTGAACTTCTTTTCAAGGACATAACATGTTCTCCATACAAGTCCTTGGCTTGCACCTTTTTGCCTAAAACTGAGCCATGTCTGCATCCGGGATCCCATATATTTCATTGAATCTCTCTACTCCAAAATGCACTTCCTTTTCCTAAATTTTTATCATTGGTTTTGTGAGACTACACTAAGGTTAGCATAGAACTCATACACCCATTGTTCATTAGATTAGTAGGGGTCCGGGGAAAAACATATCCACCTTATAGCAGTGAGTCTAGTATGGAATCCTGGGAATTTCTCCTCAAATTTATCTAAGTAAATACCATTTTTCAGGAGTAATTTGGTCCTTGGTAGGTCACTATAAAAGAGGTTGTGACATTTAGCAGACATGAATCTGGTATTGTCAAAGTCTCCTATTTTGTGGCTGAGTACCTACAAGTAACATAATTCAAACCATAAGTAGCATTCTCATACTAAAACTATGTTAGATTAATAAGATAAACCCATGGGGAAATGTCACAGTGACTTTTGGGGTACGAAATGGATGTGCAGAATTTTTGGTAGCAGAAAACTACTCTCACTTATAATGATCACGGAGCCTTAATCGCGATCGTAGCCTCAATGACCATAATTGCGGTAACTGAGATCATTTTCGACAGTTCTGCAACATCACCCAAAACACCAAATTTTAACCCTAAATTTGTGTTCCACTTGGTCATATAAACATCATGATCAAGGAACTCAAACTTAGAATGCATGATTATACCCTCAAAACTCAAAGAAATTAACATGGAATTCATTGGGACAATAAATCAAACACATGGTGTACACATTAATTTTAATAGTTTTAGGCCTAAATCTGGGTACTCAAGACTTCCCCGATGATGTGTACACCCACTAGAACAGCTAACCACAATAATAATCACAAACATGCATGGATTTGGCATTATATATTTTAGGCCTATTCTTAAAAACACCTCTCAAGCCTAAAACAAACATAAAAATGAGGGAGTTGAGACCACATAACGAATTAGATGATGCAAATGGGTTGGAATGCACACTTGGAAACTCAACACACAGCTAAAGTTGGAGAGAATTTAAAAATGGGTGTGTATGGGGAAAATGGCAGTCAAATGGTTTTTTAAGCTGATTCGACCATGAACGTGGTCCTAGTTCTATGACTACGGACACTCGACTACCAAAATTATAGTGACATAGGCTGCGATCATGGTAATTGAGACCAAATTTTAGGTCCCCTGCGCTCCCCTATTTAGTTCAAAACATGATAATTTTACACATTCTCTTTTCCAATTTCAATCAACACTCTTCATAGCAGCATTATTTCATGGATTATGCATAAGCCAAAAATAAAATCTACTCTGTCATGCATAAATAAAAGGATGAGTTCCACTTTTGCAGCATGATGGGTTGTTTCCCATCTTTGGTGGCTAGACATTTTCAAAATTATCACTTGCATTTCCATTTAGATGATTTGAATCTCCATCCCAACTTTTACTCCCTATGATTAGAGTGGTAGAGGGATAGAAGATTCAGATCTTCCAAGATAAAATATGATAGGGATTAGGACTTGACGATGGAGCTTCTATCTCGCCACTTTGAATACTTGAATCTTCTACCCAAATTCACCTCAAATTTATGATTTATCTCCTTAGTAAATGGTGACAATATTAAGAGGCTACTAGTTGTACACCAGAAGATAATTTCCTTCACCTTCAATTGTGGGGCTCCCATGTGCTTCTTTGGAATAAAAAACTCCAAAATGTAAGGATGTTGTTTCTTCTCCCCATGATCCTTTATTTGTTTAGGTTAATGGACTTTCATCACATTCTCTAAGAATAATGTTGAAAATGGTTTGAATAAGGACTAACCCTTAGCTTTGGGGTTGCATCCTTGTTAGCATCATGCCCCAAAATGGGCTAGAGTCATTATAAGAGATTTTCTTGGCTTCTTCTTTAGACTCTAGCACTATTTTCTTGACTTTGTTATCTTCAACAACATTTGGTTCGGTTGGCTGGAAAATTATCGAGGACTCATTACCAAGCGCATCATTTATCAAATAGAGTGGTTTCACTTCTTGATTGACCTCCTCTTGGGAAGTAGGTACGATGGTGGTATTTAAAAAATTTATTTCCTTGCTGATTTCCTCTATCTTAGAGATCTCCCTTCCAAATTCCTCATTAGCTTGATGTCTAGCATATTCTCCCGTGTTGTAGTTACCCGATCCAAAATGGTTTGAAGTATTAGTTCAAAACTATTGGATCCGGCATGTTGTTTTTCCCTTGTCATATCATGATAACTATCAAACTCATAAAAAGAACTAGCAATTGGTTTAGCATAATTAGGGGAGAGAGTATTTGGATAATCACTTCAATGTCCATCTCGAGCACCACACAAAGAACAATCGTACTCCTAATAGGATCGAGATGGTTCTTCCATCTCTCTCCTAGGAGCATATCTATAATCTCGCCTAAAGTGGGGTCTATCATAATAGGGACATGGATCATCAATATACAATTTCTAACTACCAAAGTCATATTTATCCCAAGATGCCATGGAGTAAAGTAAACAAAAACACAAATCTACCTAACACAAGAAATAAAAAAAAAATCACAAACACTTATTAACAAGTTTGAATTTAAGCAAGTACGCTAAAATTCAAAACCAACTCAATATGCCAAATTATTCCCCGATAATGGTGCCATTTTTTATCACACTCAATTTATAGGTCAATTTAAGTGCAAGGCGGTCATTTTCAATTTATTTACCCAACTTTAGAGTCGGGGTCAAATCCACAAGGAACATTGTGAGTGATGATTAAATTAATTCAAAGCAAAGTAAACTTGCTAAATTCAAACCTAAAATAAAAGAATATAAAAATAGAGGGTTTGAAAGATGTCACAACTAATATGTATGATGGACTCTTAAAGGACTTATTAGGGGCTATGATTAATTAGAGTATAATAAATTAAAATGAATCTTGGGACTGTGATTTCCTAGGGGAAAGTTATGCATGGGAACATGAAGATTTGGTGCGAATTTTAATCGTTGATGATATGGTAGGCTAGGTTTAAATTACTTGAGGCTAGTTCTTCAACAAGACCTCAATGATGTCTCTCATTGACATTTTCGAGTACCTAACGAGTGTGTCAATTAAAGCCACCCAATACCTCAACTAGGCACCATGATTTCTAGGATAGTACCCAAGGAATAGTGCAACCTCATATTCACCGTTAGGTCTAAGATAGTGAAAATTAGAAAACTAAACCCAATAATTGTCTACTATTGCCTTGGTTCCCACATCCCTCTTTCAAAGATGATGAGGTTTTCTAAAGTTCACCCAAACCCCTCTTTCAAGGATGGTTTAGGCTTTCAAGAGCTTGGAATTTTCACCCACAAACCCATTTGGGGTATTTGAGGATTTCACCCATAAATACCAACCAATTTAATCAAACAACAATAGAACCCAACATCACAAACTAGTAAATTCACAAGTAAATCACATCTCATACATAATTGCACCCTAAACTTGCATAATCCAATGAGGAATAACTTGTTACATATAAAATTATTAACCAAGATATACCCAATAACATCTATTGATTAGATTTATTAAATTTTGAGTGAATGTTAGTTCAAACTTTGAACATCCACAAATCTTCAATGGGTGCTAGCTATCCTTCACTTGGAAGCTACTCCAATGTATTCTTTACTAAAATTAATATAATGTTTTGTTCTCCAAGAATGGAGGTTAAGAGTAGAACAAGAGTTAAATAATTAGTAATTGATAGATGATACCCCAAAGAGATAGGGTTTGAGTCTCTTAAGTAGAAATTTGTGAACAGTTTTGTGCATTTACATCTTTGCCTTTTGCTATTTTTTCTGCTAAACCGCGATCATGGGAGTTTTTCCCCATTCATAGCCACTGCAATGGCACTCAAATTTATGCAATCATTGTATGTTGACATGCTTTACTGACCGCGATATCGGTCTGAGGACCGCAATTGGAGTAACTAAGGCTATGTTCTGCTCCAGGTCTTCAAATTGCACTTCTTTCCTTCTTTTGAACTTTTTCAGCTCTCATCCATATATTTTTATCTCATCACCTTTGTACCTACAAAATATGGATATTAGTGCATCTTATCACAAATTTTGTCTCAATTATTCAATCAAAACATGGTAATGTGCACAAACGATGAGTGCGGATGAGTGGTAAATTCACAACTCATCAATTATATCCCCTTGTAGATTTTATGGTTAGGTGCATCATGGTGTTGGTGAATAAGAGAGGAACAAATGTTTTAAATATGGTTAGATTTACAATATACAGAGGAATTGTCCCTTTAAGGTAGCTTTTGGGGAAAATAAGATTCTTGTTGCTACTTCATCATCTCCTACACCAATGGTGCTACTTATACTTTTGCCTTTGACACTGGTTGAAATTGTTCGTATGCTCTTGTATCCGCCAGGATTTTGAAGCATCCCCAGATATTGTTGCTGGTATGCTTAAACTCTTCTCACGTGATGTATATTGTTTACTTGATCTCGGGTATACCTTATCTTTTATGACCCCTTATGTGGTTATCCATTTTGGTTTTGATCCTAAATAAATTTCAGACCCCTTTTTTGTCTCTACCCCAATGGATGACTCTATTATAGCAAGAAGAATCTATCGGTCTATGGTAGGGAGATCTTGGTGGATCTAATAGAGTTTGACATTTCTATTCTCTCCTCAGCACCTGGTATATATGGAACACTTTTCTATGTAACAACATCCTCATCTATAGTGTCTATAATAGACACCACTTGCATATCTTCTGGCTTCTGTATTGTCATACATATATCAAAAACTACTTTTGCATCATTTAGTTTGAAGGTGTTCTCCCCCAAGTCCATGTCAAGTAACACCCTACTAGTAGATAGGAAGGGTCTATCCAATGGAATCAAAAGCTTGGACATCCATTTTACAGTCTAAAATTAAGAAATTTGTTGATTAGGTGAATAATGCCACCCTCACTTCTACGTCACACAAAATACCCTTTGGCTCCTTTACAAATGAATTATCTATCAATAGCCTTGCAGATGTAAGCTTGAGCTCTCCTAACCCCAACACCTTGATATCACCAATGGCATTATATTTATTCATTCTCCCAAATGACATAGAGCCTGATTAATATCAAAAGGCCTACTAGAACATGGAATGGTGAATACACCTGGGTCCTCGATCTTTTCTAATAATGGTGTTTGAGAATTTATGCTAAAATATTGCACTATATCTTTGAGCTCCTCTACAACCCAGTTACCACCGTAATCACTCTCATACTCATCATCACTATCAGTCAGCTTCTCAAATTAAGCTTTGGCTAGCTCATCAGAAATAATATAATCCTTCTTCAACTCATTAGTAGTAGGCAAAAAATGTTCATCAGGTGGGGAACCACTTCTAGTGTTAATATCCAGACAATGAACAAGTGTTGGAGGATTCTGTACAGTGTCACTGGGAAAGGCACCTGACTGTCTTTGGGCCAAAGTGGTAGAGATTTTCCTATACTGTTGTTCCAACTGCTTGACAGCAGTTGCAAGTGACTTAACCTTCTGGGTCAATCTTGAAATATCATCCTTGAGTTCTTTAAGGCAAGTTTCTTGACTCTCTTGACCCTTCATCAACTAAGTCAACATTTCTTCTATTCTTGATTTTGTATCTCGTCTTCTAGGTGAAATGTATTTTTCTTTATCATCATATAGTTTCAACCTTGATTTCCTTTCCCTTGGGCTGGGAAACCCACCAACTGACAATCCAAATACGTTTTCTTCTCCGCTATCTCATACTCATGAACTTTAGAGGTTTCACCATGTGCCCCTACCGCATTAACCTTTTTATAATTTATTATTACCAATTGTTTTGCCAATTCACCAATATTAGTCCTTGATAGTGAAATCTCCTGGACTATAGCATCCTCAGTCACTCTCTGCTCACCGGAACTCCAATGGCACAAGTGTCAAAACCTCTCTCAATCTCCTATGTTTGCCACCCTTCGTTAGTTGGTGAGATCTGATCCATAATAATCAAATATATTTCCCATCATAATCTCATAAATGCTTCTCTAGAGATAGTGTCTTCCATTAATCTTGAACTGATAGTCAGGGATCTATAGAATTTCTCTGATAAGCTTGTCCCTGAAAATTGGTGGTTGGGCACCATGGTAATCTTCTTCTTAAACTTGGACCATGCCTCATACATAAATTCTTACTACAAATGCCTGAAATTATAAATCTCTTTCTTGAGCTACAATACCCTAGATAGAGGAAAGAACCTATTCAAGAATTATCTGTGTAACTTATTCCATGTAGTGATAGATCCTCTTGGCATTTCCCCTAGCCGTAAAAATGCTTCTCCAGTAAGCGAAAAAGGAAATAACCTCAGTCTTAGTTCCTTCTGATCTACCCCAAGTATGGTATATAAAGTGCAGATCCTCATAAAATTTGCCAGATGCATGTTTGTGTCATTTTCAGGCAATCCTGCAAACACAGCCTTCAAGTATAGAAATTGGATCATAGAACTAGACATATTAAACTTGACATATGGGTAAAAACAGAAGGGATAATGGCTCCAGTCTCTGTTGGATCAACGTATCCCAGATCTTCTTCATCATCTATATATAGCTGCATATACTAATATGTAGGGATAACTTAAACACGGGCATCTTTAGCTTTATTATGATTTCCATCGAGTATTGCTTGATAGTTTGCTTTTTGTCTTTGCTCGGCTAGCTCTACCACTCTAGCTATCTACTAAGCATCATCTGTGGCCCTTCTGTCATTTTTAGCTTGAGCTAATAGATCATCATTTTGTCGATCAATAATATCCTAAACTCCTACGAAAGGAGGGGGAGGCAAATCATCACGAACTTCTTTAGGAAGATTGTCTTTTTTCGGTTCTGACATACTACTAGGTGTTTGTATGATCCTTTATGGATTCAGATTCAGTGGGAGTAAGGGATTTCTCTACTCCATGTGCTAAGCATACATTGGCATATAATCAATTATGACCAAAAAGAAAAAGAAAACCCAAAAACTACAAAAACTTAAATTCATAAATCAATACCATATTCCTCAATAATGACGCAAAATTTGGTAATGCCCAAGATATACCTTTACTCTAAAGATGATTGAGGTTGTTGTCAAATATAGTAACCCAACAAAGGTTGGGGTCTAACTCCAAGGGAATATGTGGAATTTTGTCTCTCAACTATTGTAATCAACGGGTAGAACTAGAAAAGTAAATGGGGAGTTTGAGTATCAATAGCTGACAAGTGGTGAGTATGAACTTCGGTTGTAATCAGTTGTAAGTGAATACTAGGATTGTGTTCCCTCTAACTTCTCAACTTTGTAGGGTTATTTTCCTATCTTGAACCAACCCAATACCTTGCATGCAGAATAGATAAGTTATGTACCATCTCCAGTCTTTTGGACGAGCAAACAGATTTCACCCTTTACTTTTTAAGTCTTAGGATATCTCCTTACTAACCCTTATCTTGATCCCAGTTAAATAGAACCTTTTGAGTCTCTAGTTATTAAATAAAATCTAACTATCTTACTTAGATAATACCTAGTAGCATGGATCGGCAGTTAAACTCCAAATTACTATTGTCATTATTTTTTCCTAGTCACTACTCCTCTTTTGGAGTATCAATAATCTTGGTGGGATCCTAATGTTTGAAACTGCTAGAATGGCTATTTAATTTAAGATAATAAAATATATGTATGGGTATCGGTTTAAAATAATGATAGCACTTTCCCTACTTCATCAATCTGCCAGGGTTTCCACAGCCCTAGCTATGGGTTTTTAATTGCTCATGCTTGTGAGGCAATCAACAACATCCATGATTGAAAGCATAAGATGATATCACAATAATAAGAAGTAAAAATCCAAAACCATTACTAAATTAATTAACCAAAGTCAATACAAGAAAATTTCAAGATCAAAATTTAATCTCAGAATCAAAATATATTTGTAAGTATCAAGAGTGTGTTATTTTTACTAAAAAACACATAAGGGGTATTTATAGTACATGAGAAAACCCTAAAACCAAAGCCCAAAGGAAATATGAGAAAAAAGGGTTAGTGGCTACATGTAATCTCTGTATGCGCCCTGGCATTGGGCGCATATGGTACATGTGGCCTGAGGCTGGGCATATGTGGCAACTGCATGTGCTCAAATAAAAAATTCTTGCACTTCATCTCTTGGAATTTCGTACTTCTAACACATGTTTTGCCCACATACGGTCCACGTGTGCTACGTGGTCTGTATGTTGACTTAGCATATGCCGATAGTTATTTTTTTAGATCTTCTCAATTCCTGCATATGTTTTAGTCATGAACAATACATAAAGTGTCCCAAAAATCTATAATTGCTCCCATATTTTTTTCATCTCTTCATACTTGAGACGTGGCAAGGCCGAAGGATATTGTGATGATGATATTGATACCTGTTATGGAAAAAGTATATTGTGATGATAATATTAATACCCGAAAAGGTCGAAGGATATAGTGGTTGATGATGTTGGTACCTGGCAAGGCCAGAGGATGATTTTGATGATATACCCAACAAGGCTGGAGGATGATTATTTAATGTGCCTATGTGTACATCTACCTATTCGAGTCTGGGTAGATTTATGTATGGCAATTATATGCTAATATATGTGTGTGTGTGTGTATTTTTATGTGTAATGTGGGTATGATGTTGATATTAGGATGTCAGTTGTAGACCACTAGTGATAAATGGAAATAAAGCAGTATAGTTGATGGTTAATGTTAAAAGAGGAATAGTGGTGGATATTGTTTAAGTGGCTAATAATTACTAGTTGTTAAGTGGGAAATTAGTTGTAACATGATATTTACTCAATAAATGATGTTGGTTGATAAATGATGGCTAGTTAACGAATGTTGTCTATTTAATGAGCATGCGGTGAATAATTTCCTAAGTGATGACTAGGGTTATATGATGACTAGTAACTTAGTGGGTTAGTTAACGAGAATTGGTTAGCTAATGAATAATGGATAATGAATAATGCTGATAAAGTGGCTAATAATGGTAATATCATGAAATGAGGGTACTTTACTAAATATTGTTAAATTGAGAAATGATTGTTAACTGATGATGAAGGTTAGTTATGATGTCGGTTATTTTCCTTATTCCTCTCTTGGGTGTACTCTACAGTTTTATAGGAGGCTGTTATAAGTTCTTTACTTTTCTTCACCAGATGGGGTATGGGAGCCAACTTTTTTGTTGTGATTGCTTATTTTGATGGTTTACGATGTGTTATTATTCTAAATTATCCATTTATTATGTACAGCAATATTAGCATGTCTTGATGCCTTATGTTATATTGTTATTCCAATTTGGTTACTTATTATATATAGTGGTATTGGAGGTGATTCAGGTTCATTTCTGTACCATGACTTAATTTATGTTATCTCGCTTTTTATCATTCTTATATCATGATTTACCTCAGTCGAACGATGATGTCTATTGATTACCCATTGTTTAGGTACTCATAATATACTTCTGTACCTTTTCGGTCAAGATCTGAGTACTGTGCTGCCGTTGATTCAACTTTGTGCGGTATTAATTACTTTGGGGATAGGGTGAGCTCTTGGAGTCCAAGACACCCGTTTTCTTCCATCTTCTTGTTATTCAGTCTTTTATATCGAGATAGATATATTGACTATATTCTAAATATTTTTTGGTTTATTATTGACATTCAATTCTCTTGAACCGACTCTACTAGGTCGTAGGATTGGTATTCGTGTTTTGATTGTTTATTTATTTAGACACATTGTTTATTTATAACTTATGTTCATTGAAATGGCCTATGTCGGTTTTTCCCTCCTTGATTATCCCATTATGTTAGCTTCGGGTTATGGCATCGTCTTACCAACTAGTGAAATTTAGTAGGTCTCATCATGACTCATAAATTGGGTCATGACACTGTGACTGTGCAAGTGGAGTGTATACTGACCAACCTTCTCCTACCTATCCATTTGATCGGTCAATCTCTCTATGACATTTCTCATAAAGGCAAGTGCCTCAATAGTAGCACCCTCATATGATGGTGGAGGTGTCCTAGTACTCATTTTAGGAGTGAGATTTCATAAAATCCTCGTAGTGGTAGCGATATTGCTTTTGGTAGCACCACGACCCATACCGCGCCCGTTTGTGTATGCTTCATATCTTTCCCTTAGCAGTAAAAATTGGTTGCCAGCTAAAGGTAGTATTAGCTATTTGAGGTGCAGCTAGCGTGGATCTGCCATTAGTTGATAAAGTGAAAAACATATGGTTAACAAAACCAAAATACATTCAGATTTATCTTATTAGTCCTAAGGGTCACACACGTAAGGAAGAGTGAGAAAAAAGACAAGACATATCTATCATGCCCTTGAGGAATCTCAATTATAGGAACGGTCTGCAACATAACCATAATTGAGATTCTACTACTAATGTATGCTTCAATAGTCACAAAAATAACCTAGGCTCTGATACCAACCTTTTCACAATTCAAATTAGGATCATAATCGGGGCTAAGGAGGTTAGAATTCTGAACCAAGCCTCATCGGTATTCTACATAAAATAGAGCAGAGTTCTTCTTGTTTTTAGGCCGTTCTAAAAATTTGTCGTATAATTTAACAGTAAACCTAACCAATCATCATCAAAATAATACGCCAATATCATCAACAGCCTATTCGCAACATAATAATACTAAAATCCATCTAAAAATGTGAGAAGTCAATTACTTCATAAGTCCAATATAACAAAAGAATGCTCATGACTCTAAAAATGGAAATGACTAAGAGAGACTCTAAGAGTTGAAATAATAGACCATAATGAATAAATAAACTTGTTGCCTATGTGAACAAGTACGGGGCTCACCAAGAAAATGCAAACTCTTATGCTCTAGTTTAAAAAATCCTCACCATCACCTATGTTCTCAAGAAACAAATAGCGAGGAGTGAGACGCCAGCTCAGTAAGTAATAACACTTAAACAAAACCATTTAAATAGGGATAAGTTAGAACATATTCTAGTATGATAATAAATAATATTATGAAGTAATTTCCCTTTTTTGAAACAATTATAATAAATAGTCTAATTTGTTCCACGTAAGCAAAATCATATAAATTTTCAACAATAAACTTAATAAAAGACTGTATCATATCAAATATTTCATTTATGGGAGGTATACAGGAATGATATGTAACAGGTGTGATTTTTTCCATCTAGAAAAGCCAAAAATTATGAACCATTGTAAATAAGTCGACTATACATATCGGTAGGTCCCCACTCAAAGGAAATTAGTAAATGTATGCTAGTTCTACCTTTCCACTAGCGAGGGTCGTCACTATAATCTATAAATACAAGGTGCACAAGGTCTAACAGATCCTTCGTGAGCTCTGAGATTCAAATCAAGGTCTACTCTCATTTATACTTTCTTTGTAAATAGTAGGGGGTCATTTGAAAGCATTTTCAAAATAATGCATGGCATTTAAGTTCATACTAAATCATGTTGCATATAAGCTTGAACAAAACACATGTCAAAATGTTCATTTCTCAAGTAAGTGAAGAACCTTTATAATAGCAGTAATTATATCTTAAATAAAAATAACTATGACTTATAATAATGATATGACTTATAATAGTGAGAACATCTCAAATAACCATTTCAGTATCATATCAAGTGAAGGACTTATCCTACTTGCAGTTTCAAAGCACTTATCAATCATGTATAAACAATGCAAGTTATTAAAACACAAATTATGATAAGCTTACTACTGACAGTGCGCTTGTCGAAGTACCAAACTTGCCACCTCAAGAAATTTGTATGACTTCCTTCGATTGAATCTATAATCAAAAACATGAATATGGTATTACGTTCATAAACTTCCAAACAAATTCTGGTACTAATAATTATATTTTCTTTTAGTTCTATTATTAAATACTCTCTATTAGGTTACCTATAATCATATCAACATAATTCTTTATTTTTCTTTCCACTTCAAATTAATGTGATATTATCGTTTAGTGATATGATATGGAAACACGACACTTTTGACGGTTAAAACAGTGAATTTATGCATGAACTTAGGATATTTTGTTGGATATGATGCACTTTGGTGTGAATTGTAGGAAAAATAGGTCTACAATGGTATTTGAACAAAAGAGAACAAAAAGACCTATAAAAGACCAACTTTGATCAATGTATGAGTCAGCACATGAGTCGTAATCAGTTGATACGACTTGTATGGTGAATCATATAAGTAACAGGACCAACAGCCAAATAAATGAGCCAAGTATGAGGAAGATATGACTCAAGTATCCCAGTCATAAGAAAGGATAAGAGTCGTATATGGAATTCATAAGAATAACAAAACCTAAGGTACCATCCAGGAGTTGAAGTATTAAAGGAATACGAGTCGAAAGTCTGAGTACGACTCGTATAGGTATGTTGTATACAAACCTATGTTCAGAGTTGCAAAAGACTGAAGTCCCACGTGGATACAAGTTGAGGACATGAGTCATATACTTAGGTTCGACACATATAGAGATGTCGTATGTTGAATAGAAAGTCAAAGCCGTAGGAAGATCAGACACTGAAATGGATACGATAAGGTAGGGTACGACTCGTATTGAGCTGATACGGGTAAAGACCGAGTCGTACCAACTGACAACTTAACTTTATCTTTCCCATTTTAATAGGATATTTAGTTATTTCAAGATACTATAAATACCCTAGGGTTTATATTTTATTATGTTACGCTCTTGAACATTCCTTTAAATACTTTTACATATTATTAAAATACTTTTATAACTGTTCTTGAGATTCTAAGGTTTATTTAACTAAAGACTTTGGAGTTTATTCATATTATTCTTGTGCAATTGATTTTATGTATTCTTCATTGATAATCATAGTTTCTTGCGTAAACATGAGCGGCTAATCTCCTTTGCTAGGGTTGTGGGAACCCTGGAGGATTAGCTATGCAGAGGAAGTATGAGACTCAATTGTTCTAGGGTTTCTGAATGTATCTTAATTCTTCTCCATAATAATTAATCTCATAGCAGCTACAGACGCTTGAGATAGCCTGTATTCGCATCCATTCAATAACCAAGAAGTTTGTGATTGGGAAAAGAATATTAAGATAGTGATTTGGGATTTCTACCTCTACCTTTTAGTCCCCGCATCTCATATTATCACTTGATCCTAACCCAGTAAGTGTAATTGAGGTCGTAACAAGGGATAACAAGGAAACACCCTGAGACTTACCCGATAAAAGGTGAAATTTATCTTTGAGCTTACCCGACAGGTTATAAGACTTATCTTGTAGGCTTTGCATGTAGAGCAATAGAATAATTAGGTTGATCACGAGAAATTTGCACAGTAGAGAAGCCACGGGGAACACATACCTAGCGTTCATCTCATATTGATTATAACTCAGCAGCACTCAAGATTTGGTTACTACTTACAATTGATACTACAAATCCCCCCCCCCCCCATTTACTTTCCTATAATGTTTGTGGATTACATCAAAGCAAGAAACTTCTCATGTTTTCCCTGTGGAATCGACCCCAACCTTGTTGGGTTATTATATTTGCAATCGATCGCATTATACTTCTAATTGGAGCGTAGTTTAGGGCGACATCAAGATTTATAACTAATGATACCCGTGATGGTTAAAACTCCACACTTAATATAAATAGTCTAACTTGTGTGTAGAACCTATTAAACTGAAATTCTTATTCAGCCTATTGTTCCTTGCTAAAATACGATACTTTATAATTTAATCCTTTAGTATACTTACTCAGTTCATAAGACACTAACAGATTTCTCTATATCTTTAACCCCTTTTTCTTAAACTCTCAATCTCAAACTTAAAGATATAAAATATATGAATCAAATATATAAATAATGTTATGAAAACTTACGGTCCACCTCTCTTTATCCCTTTATATATCTAATGTGTTGGGATTGTTCTTTTCCTTCATGCTTCTTCACCAAATAAAAAGCCAACTTAAATTTTATTATTTTCCCTCTGTTTTGTAAGTGGTTGGCAAGAACCAATAAATTGATTTGGGCAATTTAGAAGCCCTCATTAACATGTGATAGGCTGAGGCTCATTTGTTAAAGAATTTTATGGTGGATGAGGCTCAATTAACAAAAGTTATATGAGTCTCCACCCTTTGCTTGACAAGTGGAATGAAATTCCTATTAGTATCTTTGTTTGCTCATACTATCTCCCTCGTTCAATGTTTTTACTTTTATCATTTCTCTCTTACCCAACACATATGAAAAATCTCTCTCTGAAAAAACCCTAAAACCCCTAAATCCTATACTGATAAAAATTGTTGTCGGGCATGCAGGGTGCTACAGCCATAGATGGGGAAATCCCACCGGAGGAATTTTCTCTCTTACCATCTAAGGACGACCCACAAATAAATAATCAGAGTACATCAGTTCCTCCAGTAACTATAAAATACTCTAATATTGTCAAACCTAAGGCTCAACCTTTTCCTAGCGTACCACTAAACCTGTAATCATGCAACAAGGAGAACCTACAATTAAATAGAAGAAATTAAATATTAACACGCTTATTGTTCAAGAAAATCTACAATATATTGTAATAGGAAAGTTTTCATATGGTAAAACAAATATTAATGATTTAAGAAGAGTCATTTCGAGTCAATGTTAAATCAAAAATGCATGCACCATAGAAGTACTAGATTTGAGACATATTTTGATGCGACTCATTACTTTAGAGGACTATGTGCACATGTTATATACTACAGTATTTTATGTGAAATCCAAGGAGATATATTGGCAAATGAGAACATTCAAGTGGAATCTATGGTTTAAACATGATTTGGAAACGACAATAGGAGTTGCATGGATATCTTTGCCGGACCTGTCACAAAATTTCTTTGTAAAGGAAACAATTCTTTTTATTTCCTCAACAATAGGGAAACCACTCACAATAGATATGGTAATGAGAAATCAGACTATACTCAGTTATGCTAAAGTGAATAAAGAAGTAGATTTGGTTGCAAAATTACCAAAAAGAGTTAGAATTAATGAGGAGGAGGATGTTACAGGAGAAATTAAGTCAAAGTGGATTAAGATCTAATACGAATACATGCCAAAATACTATAGAAAATGTCATTTATAATGCCATGATGAGGAGAGCTATTGGACTGTCCACCCAGAATTACTTGATAAGGAACATGAATAAGGACACAAAGAAGATAATACAGAAAAGGCAAATTTTAGGGAAAGCAGCCAATCAAAAAATAGAGATACAAAGTTAAAAAAGGTTAGGAACAATCAGTACAAATAAGAATGGATGACCAAAATAAGAAATAAGTACAAAAAGGATAAGTATGGTCATATCCAAGGAGAAATTTATTACAAGGATGAAAATCCATTTGAGGCACTTAATTTAAATAGAGGAAGTAAAAAATAATATTGAGGAGAATCGTGTAGAAACACAGTAAAGGAAAGAACAGAAGATTGGGTGAATCAAGGTTTCGAAAAACAAGAGCAGAAATCAAAGGATGCACATAAAAGAAAGGTTGAAGGAGATAAAAGAGAAGAAGAAAAGAAGAAGAAAGGAAAACATGAAGTAGAGATTAATGATCAAAAGAAACATTTTGAGAAATAGCAAAAAGATAATCAAGAGTCGATTGATCAACATAAGCAGTAAATGAGAGGACCACAGAGCAAGAAGGAGCATTGATAGAACAAGCACAAAAAAAGAATTTAGAATAGTTAAAAAATACAGAGGAAGAAGGTGCAATAGTAGTGTCTGAGGTAGATAATAATTAAGTGTTACCACTACTTATGAATTCAGAAATACAAGATCATAAAGGACTAAATACAAATGATGGCTAGGAAAATAATGCATAGACAATATCAAGAAGGTGGCTATCGAGGGTGATTTGTAACCCAAACAGATAGACAAATTTAAGGAGAACCACTCAAAAAGGAAAAAGAAAGGTAGATCCAGACATAAGACAAATCAAGACAATTCCAAATAAATAAAAAGTACTGCACTTAAAAGTAATAAATGCTAATGAATGCTCTGGTTTGTAACATAAGGTCTATGAATATGAAAAAGTATTCACAGGACTTGTTAGTTTGTATAGGAGATACAAATTTAATTTATTGGGTTGATGGAACCATTTCAATGTAGACAAGATCTAGAAGTGTACAAGACAAAATTAGGGTTCAAACATGGATTTGTAACTATAAATAGAAAGAGTTAGCCTTTTGTAAGTAAATTGATAGAGGTGGAAATCTTGAGAGATGAGGAATAACACCTATCTCTTAGGGTGATAAAACAAAGTCAAGGAGTTGATATTGTAGTAACCCTGGTCTATGCTAAATGTTTTAAAAGAAAAAGACTGCAATTACGAGAATCTATAAGCGAGGTCTATAATAATTTTCAGAAACCCTGTTTAGTTCAGGGAGATTTTAATGTTATCACAAATAAAGAATAAAAACTATGGGCCATACTGATAACACTCAACTTACACCTCAAATAAGTGCAAGGCGATCGTCGTCAATATATTTACCCAACTTTGGAGTCGGGGTTGAATCCACAAGGAACAATTTGAGGGGCAATTAAATTAGTTCGAAACTATAGCTACAAGTTAAATTCAAATAAATAATAAGAAAAGACAAAATAGGGTTTTTTATCAATCAAACAAATTCTAACGTTTCAACTTATTTCAGAACTCAAAACTTAGATTTCAATATTTTGAATCAATGATATAGAGAAACTAGGGTTGTGATCACTATGACTATTAATCTCCATTGAATAATAACTGTTCATGATTATCTTGATAGGTGGGAACAGCAGAATATCCCTGACGATTATACTATCTGACTTATCTCGACCTTATCAAACAATTTATTATCTAATTCTCTCGAACTTATATAAGTTATCTATTTCCAACCGGATGTTATCTCAAGTAGATTTATCCATTTACGGCATCAATTATTAAACAGAAGGTTGGTAGCTTCTGAGTCCTTGTTGATAATCCATGACCTCTAGTCTATTCCTCCGTTAGAAGAAAATAAAACCTAAGGCATAACCTAATGTTTGCAACCAACAGATTCAAGTTAAAACAACAGAATTTCAAGACGTTCTCACAATCACTCAATCCCTAATCCAACTATTAAATCAATGAAATAATAATTATAGATCCTACAACCCTAGTTGTGGGTTTTTAGATGCTCATAAGATAGAAAGAGATAAAAAAGATTGAATTCATAACTTAAAGCAAGTGAACTTACAAAATATAAAATTCAAAGTTGTTTCGCCTTCATGTACAATAAGAATTTCCCACAACTAAATCAAAGGATGGAAAATTGAATTTCTAAGTTAAGAGACTAAAGAAAAGTAAAGTCATCTTTGGAACAAGTTCCAGACGTTCCTAGATGTCCAAGATGCTCAATGAAACCCTAAAATTTGCTATTTATACCCATACTTTAAGAAAATTCGAAATAAAAATTTCAGAATTTTTACTTTTTTTGTCACGCCTACTTTAAGAAAAAATTCAAAATAAAAATTTCTAAATTTTTACTTTTTGTGACGCCATTTTTGATAGGATATCACAAAACTGAAACCCTCTGTGATAGCCTATCACAACCTGACACCCTCTGTGATAGCCTATCATAAATCTGACGACCTCCGTGATAGCTTATCACAACCTGACGACCTCCGTGATAGCCTATCACAAACCTGATGGCTTATCACAACATGTCATCAGAAAATCTTCAATTTTCTTGTTCTCTGCCTAAACCTAATGACCTCCATGATAGTCTATCACAAACCTGATAGCTTATCACGACATGTCGTCAGGAAATCTTCGAAAACTTTTCAAAACTAAATTTCTTGTATCTTTTCACCAAAAATCATCCTTCTTGGTGTAGATTTCATGTATTTCCATGCATCTTGGTTTTCCTACAAAATCATAAGAAATATCATCAAAAATACCAGTAGTTACTTAAGAACTTACAATTATTTCGAGTTAAAAAGTCTTAAATGTGCTACAAAAATCTAGCACATCACATACCTATGACTAAAGCTGATTTGAGAAATTTCAATCATAGCATTAATGTATGCAATCTTGAATATATGGAATTCACTGGTAGTAAACACACATGGTGGAAGGGAAGAATAGATGAAGAGATCATTTTCAAAAGGATGGATAGAGTTTTGGGTAATTTTTTTAATGCAAACAAAATTTCTTGTTATGGAAGTAAAACATTTATTGAGAAGTAGATCAGATCATGCCCCACTTCATATCACTTAAAAGAGTGAGGAAAAATAATTGACTAAATACTTTAGGTTCTTAAACTTCCGGTTGAAAGAAGATTCCTTAATGGAGGTTGTCAAACAAAATTGGCAGGCTAACTTTGTATGGGATCCATTTTATATGTATCAGTACAAAATGAAGAAAGTTATGAAAGCCATTTAACAATGGTGTAAAGAAACATTTGGTAATATCTTTTAGGAAATTGTCACTTTGGAGGAGGTGATTAAAGTACAGGAGATTCAACTTGAGAGAAAATGGAGAAAAACTATGTTTTAGCTCATGCAAAACTGAATAGATATTTACATAGAGAGACGGAGTTTTGGAAGAAAAATGCAATAATGAAGTAGTTTAAGGATGGGAAAGGAATACCAAGCTTCACACACTGTTGTGAATGAGAGAAGAGAAAGACTGAGGATTACTAGAACTCAAAATAAAAAAGGGGAATGGTTGGAATAACAGGAAGATATTGCAGAGGCAGCAGTATAGTTCAACAAAGACCAATTCAAAAAACAATCAGAAAGTAAAATTTTGAAATGCTGGATGAGTTACCCACTGTAATAGGGAGTGAAAAGAATAATGAGCTGCAAAGAATGCCAAATAAGGAGGAAGTACATGAAGTACTCATGGGAAATAGTGCAAGCGGGCCGGATAGAATGACTGGAGTTTCTATCAGGTTCTGCTTCCTAAAAAGGTGGTGGGGAATACATTTTTAGACTTAAGACACTCTATGCAACTTTATCGACAAAATATTCTCTAGTATCATACATTGAAGAATGAAGGCAGTGTTTTCTAGGATCATCTCTAGGGAACACGTTGGCTTTGTACAAGAAAGAAGTATTACTGAGAATGTATTATTGGTACATGAGATAATAGCTACAATCAAAAAAAGGGTAAGCATCCTAATCAGGTAATTAAGATAGACATAATGAAAGCTTACGATAGAGTAGAATGGTTCTTTCTAATGCAAGTGTTAAGGAAAATTAGATTTATTGAAAGAAAAGCGGATATAGTGTACAGGTTAATAAGTAACATTTGGTATTCAATCTTGTAGAATGGTAAACCTAAAGGAGTTTTAGATCTTCCAAAGGACTGAAATAAAGAAACCTCTTACCTCCTACTCTGTTTATTATAGCAATTGAGGTTTTATTTAGAGTACTGAATTTATTACTAAGGAAACAATATTTAAAAAGTTTGGCATGCCTAGAGGAAGTCAAAAATAAATTACCTGGCCTTTGCAGATGATATGATAATTTTGTGCAAAGAAGAGGAAAGAACAATGAGAATATTTGTTGATACATTGGAAAAATATGAAAGAGTATCAGGCCAGAAGGTCAACAAGGAGAAAAGTGTTATTTAGATGCCTCATGATACATCAGGAAAGGATGTGATATTATCAAAAGTAGAAATAGGGATACTAAAAAAGTACTTTCCTTGTACCTACTTAGGGTGCACTATTTTCAACAAGAGAAATCAAAAAAGTTATTACAATCAGATGATTCACAGAATTAACTCCAAACTACATGCATGGAGAGAAAAGTTATTATCTTATGGAAGAAGGGCAATTCTGATTAAGCTTGTACTTCAGAGTATTTATAAACATTATTTATCAGTCATGAATCCTCCTCAAAATATGTTGAACCAAATTCAATAGCTGATGGCAGAATTTTTCTTGAAGTAGTTGTATTGGAGGAAAAGGTAGGCATTGGATTAAGTGGAGGAATTTATGTCTACCGGAGGAAGAATGAGGACTAGTTTTAGATTAATAAAAGATGTATCCATGGCACTATTTTAAAAGTTGTGGTGGAATTTTAAAATCAAAAACTCTATTTGGAGTGAGTACATGAAAAATAAGTATTGTAGGAAAGTCCATTGCAATTTGGTAATATAAAAACATGGAGGAGGAGGGTCACCATTTTGGAAGAAAATGCTGCAAACTAAAGACCTGGTGGAGCACCAAATATGGTGGAACAAAAAAAAATCCTTAATAGTGTGGCATGATAATTAGACTGGATTGGGAGATCTGTATACTTACACAGGGGATGAAACAGAATGGGATGATTCTTATGAGAAAATTGGTGATTTAACAAAGAATGGAAAATGTGATTTAGAGATTCTGGGTGGTTTGCTTTCTACTGAGGTGGTGGAACATATAGTGAAAAATATTAACCCCCCAATCAAGAAATATAGAGTGATAGACCATATTAGATGTTGAGTATAGATGGGGTTTTCACAGTCAAGTCTTCTTGGTAGCATATCAGACACAGGGAAAACCCAAATAGAGTGTATATGTGGATGTGGGTCAAAGAGCTACCATTCAAGATCATATTCTCCATATGGAGGCTATGGAAATTTAAAGTCCCAACAGATGACATATTGAGAAGATTTGGAACTAAAGGTCCCTATAGATGTCGATGTTGTGAAAATCCAAATCAAAAAACACTAGCACATGTGTTCTTAAGATTAGTTATTACTAACAGGACATGGTCCTACTTTTATTCTTTTGTAGAATTAAATATTGAATCCTCAACCTAAGAGAGGTGATTGTGCTATGGTAGGGATCTAGAGTGAAGAAAGATATTAAACCATACTATAAGGCACTTCTAATCATTATATTATAGGAACTATGGAGGAATACAACCTTAGCAAACGTGAGGGAAAAAGGTCGACAGCTCAAAGGATGATTCATAAAGTGGTCAAAAACATGCAGATCCAACTTAGAGTAAAAAATCCTTTCAAGGAATTTCTAGGAAATTGGTAGAATACAAAATGAGCTAGAAGAATTCAAACCAAGGGTGAAGGCCCTCAAAATTTTATGAGAGTTTCCACCGGAAGGATGGGTCAAATACAATAATAATGGAGCATTTAAAGAAAATCCTAGGGTATATGTTTTGCTTAAGAGATGCTAATAGTGATCTACTATTTCTAAAGGGGAATACTCTAGAAGACGCCACTAATATAGCAGCAAAATCAATAGCTATCCTAGAAGCCAGTAAATTACTTGCAAGCTGGCACAACATAGCAAAATTATAATACAAATCGATCCATTACTCCTTAAACAAGTCCTAGAGGGTGAGTGGGCATGTCTATGGAGCATTAAAAATATGGTTACAAATATAAAGTTCAATCTTATAGGAAAGCATACAAAATTTCCAAACTCCAACATATCGTGATGGAGGAAATCAACTTGCAGACTACCGAGAAAATCTAGCAATAGATAAAGATAACTGAACTTTTGTATTTTAATAGCATAGAAACAACAGGAAAGAAGATCATCAACAGTGACAAGCTAAAGTACCTGTATTTAAGAGTATCACCTATTAAGGGATATTCAGGGAGGGAATGCTAAAGCACAAGTTTTCTCACTTGATATTTATATAGCCATAAAGGCTTCAAAAGAAAGAGAAATTCATCCATAAAAAATAACTCTAGAAATAGGAAGGTTCCAGGGCAATTCAAGAATGGTAAGCTTGGATGTTGCTTTGCCCACTATGGGGTAGATATGTCGAGCTTTCCATGCACTCAAACCCAGATCCACCATCAAAGGGAGATTTGTCAAACTTACCACATAGAATGCAAAGGGAGGAGTTTTGAAGCATACCCAGTCGAACAAGTCCACTTCTACAGATGGGAACCTTCAGCAAAAGATGAAGAACATTTCCACCCAAAAGATAACACGGCTAAGAAAGGATAAGAAATCTATAAATGAAGTCAAAAAAAGGAGGTGAAACCAAAGTGAGGAATACTTACTCTTGAAAGTTTATATTCAAGCAACTCAAGCTTCCAAATGAAGAGTATTGATAACCCAAAGAAATAGAAGGAGAAAACCAAAGTTAAAGTGCAGCGGCAGCATCATTTTTCAGGTCTGGAGGGGCTGGAAAAATTTTAGTGTGAGAGTGAGAATAGGAAACCCTTCTTTATCGGGTATATGTAATAAGAAAGAAGGGGGCGGGGCCTCTTTCGGGTAGGTTGTTGGAGTAGGATTTTTATTTCTCGTGTTCGTTTTATTCTTTATTTTTTGGGATGCTTGGCCTACTTGTTTTGTAATCTTATTTGATTAAGAAATAAAAGCCCAAAATTTGATATTAAAAAACACAAAATAGCAAGAGAAAAGTTGTGGTAATACGATATTATTTAATTTTATATTTTTCCCTAAATTGAGTAGTAAAATTTTATAATTAAATCGATGGATATTGAATAGGCATTTGGCCATGAAAATTTAAAATATTTTCACTTTATTTGAAATTTTTTAACTTGGAGTTGGAGTTGTGTTTGATCATAGTATTTAGAGTTAATAGTTAGAATTTAAATGCATTTTTTAAACAAAAATATAAAAGATTATTTGAACTTGAAATATTATTTAAATGGGGTTATTTTAAGAAAATAAAAAAGATAGATTTTTTTTGAAAAAAAATAAAAAGTGAAAAAAGAGAAAACAAAGAGATTTTCAGAATTCCAAATACAATTTCAAGTAGTATTTGATATTTTTATGGCCAAAAAAGAACTTTAGAATAAATTGAATGCATATTTCTAAATAAGGTGAACACAATTCACGGCCAAACGGGTCATTAGAAGGCGCTTGGCATATATATACATACATATATATATATACATATATATATATATATATATATATATATACATATATATATGTATGCATATATACACATACATTTTGCAAAGAATATTTTAATACATAAATTTATTTAAATAAAACATCAAAAGTGAAAAATGGGCTAAAAAAATGTTGTAACCTATTTTCCGAATTTAGATACATCTCCTAGTTGGATTATAGATTTTCATTGTTAACTACTGATTTTAAATAAAGTAAAAAATTATTTCAAAAAAAATAATACTTTTTAAAAAAAATTATAAATCTGCAAAACCTTATATGTGAAATTAGGTTACACATATAAGGGTTTTGGATAAAATCAGATAGAAACTCATATGAAATATTTTTATAGTAATTAGCATTTTCCATTTTCCATAGATAAAAAATGCTTTAGTATTTTCATGAAATTTATTACTCCCATTGTCCAATAATACTTTTTAATTTTGCTGAAAATAGATGTCAAATAGTACTTGTCCGGTTTGAAAAATCATTGAATAATTTACTCACTTTTACCCATTTTATCCTTACTATTAGATACTATTCATTAATCAATTTCTTTACTAAATAATAAATTTATTATATTTAAAAAGTGATATAGTAAAATTACCCTTATTATTTATTATTTCTTGACTTATATGTCAAGTCAATAGTAAAAAATATTATTAAATGGAGAGAATAGGAGAGAAAGATGAGAGAGACTACGACCAACTGAAATTAAAAAAAAGGTAGAGTGTAGGAGTGAAATCAATGTGGGACCCATATTTCCACTTATCAACCAAAGGGTGGACGATCACATAATTTTTGTTGGTCGAGCCTCACTCACCATAATATTTTTTCCATTTATTTATTTTTTTTGTCTGGATGCTAGATGGGTTTTAACCCACTTCTCCTTTCTCTTTTTAATTAATTACTAATATATTAGGGCAAATAACATAAATTCCACTAGTTTACTCCTTAGTTATCCTCTTCCTAATTTTCTTATTTAATTTTTCTCTCTCTCGGATTTTAATTATTCACATACATAACTGAACGCTGATATAATTACTGCTTATGTATTTGAACTATTTGATTTAAATATAATGAAGAAAATCAAACACCTTCCTTAAATACATAACGTAATTAACGTTATATTTATGAATCCCTTAAATTTAGTAACAACTTTTCAATTTTAAATTTTGAAACACCAAATAAATTTCAACGATCAGAATTAGAGATTAAGGAATCTCGGATTGATTTTGGCAACTACATCCCCTATACATGTTGCAAACCAATATTAGTTTAATGCAACAAAACCTAAACATTTTTTCCAAAACTAGAAAACATAAAGCAATGCTTAATATTCATGCCTAATATTCTTTCGTATACATCTGAAATAAACATAGTTTAGCTGGTCTAACAGAACCAGATACATAACAGTATTACGTATAACACTGTTAATGCATAACATATACATAACTCAATATTCTAAAATTACAATAGTTCAACAGTGTCTGTTTCAACACATATACATGATAGAATTATGAATATGGATTGATATACATAATTGAGCTATGTATACCATTGTTAATGCATAACATACACATAACTTTGTAATGTATATGTTCTGAAATAAACAACCCATCAATGTTTGTTTTACCATATTTACATAATAAATTTAAATCATATCGGCTCATAAACATAACAATGTTATGTATATGAGACGAAGTAACAACAAATCTCGAGCGATTGCCCCCAAACATATACATAGACATGATATGTATCGGGGTTAAAGTAACAATACTGATGCTTTGTAGCTATATATATAAATATAAAAACATAAGTCTCGCCTTTGATTGAGATGCAAACATAGTATCTAATGTTTTCCAGGATTCCATGGCTGAGGCATATCCCACAACTTGTGCCAAAACGCTATCAATGAGGTTCCAATGTTTGCCAGATTTAATAATTCAAACTTAAATATTTGTCAGATTTGTTCCAATCATTAGTTAGGTGGTGACAACCACAGGTTACCCCTGGTTTTGGATTTGTTCCAATGTAACACACTTTCATTACATCAGCTTCTCGTGATAGCTACCTTTAAAGATGTTTGCCATTTAAGTTTCTCTCTACTTCATTTAGTGTTGGAGAGTGAAGAAAATAGAAAGGTAGCAAAGATGTTTAGAGAATTAGGGTTTGCAAATTCAAACTTGGTAACCTATTGAGTATGACTCCTTGATTATAGGCTTTTTATAAGGGAAAAAATGTATAAATGGAAAGGTAGAGTTATGTATATGAATTGTAGAGAGAGAAATTATAAAAATGGGATATTTGTAATTAGTTTTGAAATTTGGGATATTGTGAAATATTAGAAATTAATGTTGTAGTTTTAAGTAATTTTTCCAATATATTATTCTTATAACTTATATGGGCTATCACATATTTATACGATATTGATATAAGTTTATATACCATTTATACAAAGTGATGCATTACATAACTATTTATTCAATACCGATATATTACATATACATTAAGTATACACTACATAACTATTTATACAATATTGACACATTACATATACACTACATAACTATTTACACAATATTGACACATTACATACACATTACATATACACTACATAACTATTTATACAATATTGACACATTACATATACATTATATACATTACATACCATAAAATACAAGAACTTTTGAGGAAGGCATATGCTGGTGAGGAAGGTATGAAAATATCCCCTTGGTTCAGACTTGTCGTTAACAACTTCTAGTTCAAGTGGATGGATCATCTTGAGAAGGAAAATCTAAAGAAGTTGTTGATACTAAAACCCTCCACAAAATGACTTAAAGTAGCTTCATTACAATCTGATCGTACCATTATAGATTGTTCCTTTAAACCATTAACTTCAGTTGTCATCTTCTTGAATGCATCATTTTACATTAAGTTTGTTTCTAGTAAAAGCTGAAAGATGGCATGTTTTTTTGACTGATTGCAGCTTTTGCAACATAGTTGCTGCTCCTATGGAGACAATAAGATTATTACTTGTTTGGTGCGCATATATATATACATATATATATATATATATACATAATATATAATACCCCATATTTTTAGGCTAGAATTTAAACCGTCGTTCCTACACATATAGACTTGAACTCAATGATTCTATGCCCATATAAGTACGATGATCAAACTAAAGTGTGGTAACATCTTTGGAGGTCAAGTGAGATCATAAAAATCTCCTAACTCAAAGATGAGTTGAGAACCTTTCTATCGATTAAGTTTGAGTGAACGTTTTAACTTGAGTCAACTTCCAACGACCATTACTTCTATAGTATAACGATCTAGGTGCCCTACTATATATTAAATGAAAGATATTTGAGTTTTCTTTCCAACGCATCTAGTTTCACTTTAATTTGATATCAGAGTAGAATATTATGGTCATTTTACTTTGGAGTATCTGTCTGTCCGCCAACAAGGTGACGACTTGAGTGATAAGTTGTCAACTAAGTGACGAGCTATCAACCTTGTCATCACCTTAAGCAAAAAACACCTTAAATCGCTTAGGAAAGGTGATGACTAAGTTGATAAGACATCAACTAGTTGATAAGCTATCAACTAAGTCATCAAACTTAACCAGAAAGTGTCCAAGCCCAGCTAAAGGTTGATGACTAAGTTGATAAGCCATCAACTAGTTGATAAGCTATCACGTAAGTCATCAACCAAAAATTTCTGAAATTTTTGTTAGTTTCTTTAAGGTTATTTTGATCTTTCCCTCACCCAAAACTCCTCCCCCACGATTTAAAAACACTAAGATACCCTATTATTTTTAGTTAAACAAATCAAAACATAACTCTATCCTCTCAAAATCCCTAAATCAGGAACACTAGGATTTTTTCAAGGGTGGTCAACTATAGCCTCAAGGGTTGATTTCTCTACGTAATCCTTGATATCTTAGGCATGTTACTCTTCCCTAAATCTTATTTTATCAAAAGCTTGCATTTATAATTGTAACTATTGTTAGCCTCCTAAGTCTATGTTTTAATAATGACAAACTAACAAGTATATCTTTGCAGGATATTGGGACTTCTAATGTTTGAAAGTTATAAAGAAAGTCGACTCCACGAATGGAAGGACATATCAATTCATAGTCTACGGCATCCAAGTAAATCAGTTACAATGAGAACAAATGGAAGGAGAGGTCTCAGCCCAAAAGTCATGGAAAATCAGATCAATCACGATTAAGTAAAAGAATAAAAAGGATATTGAAAGATTGAAGGGTGTCTCACCAGAAGATATGGAGGATTCTGACATCCAAACATTATGGAAAGCAAATCAATCACATATCTTGGAAATGGAAGAAGGATCACAATCCCAGAATTACTGCAGACCAAATCAGAACATAAAGGAAGAAAGGCCACAACCAGTACATGGACATATCTGATATAGACATGCATAATTATGGAAACTGCACCACATATGGGCATATTTGATATGGTCATACATTATGGTTTCATTCCTCAATCAATGAATCAATTCAAATCCTTGATTGAGAAGAAATCTCTTGGGTTTCCTCATGAAAAATAGCAGTAGAAGACTATAAAAGAAGAAGACTGAAGATGGACATGGTCACGCAACTTTGAGGAGAAAAATCAAAGTGTCTCAATATTAGTCTCATAAGGCTTTATAAATTTTAGTTTACAATTGTTATATAAAGAGTAGGATCAAGTCAACTTTGTAACATCAACAGAAGCTGTGTCACAAGATCTGAAGAGCAAAATAAGTCTTCAAAACTTGTTTCCTATCATTGTACTCTAGCCCAACATTGAACAATCTAAGAAAACTTTGAAACCCAAGGGGACTGGAAGTAGGCACCACATTGGTGTTTCGAACCAGCATAAATCTTTATGTTATTACTTTATGTTCTATTATTTATTTACTGAATTATTTTAAATCTAATCTATTTTGCAAAGTGCATTGATCTGTAGGTGGGTCAACTGTGAGGAGTCAGTAGTTGACTCACAGAAAAATTCAATTCACCCCCTTTCGAATTTCAATTGGTATCAGAACAGGTCTCACCAACAGTATTGCTTAATAGCAAGTGAGCGAAGATAAAATAGCAAGTTATCAAATCCTCGGTGCTTTTTTTAGGATGGTCACTCCTCCACAAGACCACCATACTATAATGGAGAGCATAAGTCTTATTGGAAAACTATGACTTCCAAACATGGGTTGTTATCAAGAAGGGTCTAAAGCCTATCCCAGGACTTAAGGAGAAGTCAAAGGACAAATACAAAGAATCTACCAGTTCTGACATAGATCTTGAAAACTTTGAGGTCATTAAATAACAAAAAGAGGTAATTCAAACTAATATGCATGCTATAAGTTTGCTTCTTTGTGCAGTTAGTGGAGAATAATACGACAAGATATCAACCTGCGAGACTGCAAAAAAAATGTGGGACAAATTGAAGGTAACCTATGAAGGAACCACCAAAGTCAAGAAGTCAAAAATTGCTTCGCTGTTCAATGAATACGAGCTGTTTAAAATGGAAGAGAATGAAGACATTGAAACAATGTTTGCCAGATTTAGTAAGATCGTATGAAAACTGAAATCACTAGGGATGATCTATCCACATAGCCTGCAAGTCCAGAAGCAATTTTGAAGTCACCCAAAGATTTGGGAAACCAAGTCTGCCATTCTGGAAGACGGAGATCTTCACAACATGACATACAATGAACTACGGGGTAACCTTATTGCATATGAGAAAAATTATATTAACAAGTACCACAAGGAAGAAAAGAAGAAACCAGTACTCTTCAATGTTGCTTCAACCAAAGAAGTGGACATTCTGGAAGATGCTAATAGTGAAGGAATGACTCTCATAAATCGTAGAGTAAGGCAAATCATGAGACAAATACAACAAATATCCTAAGGAGCCAAGAATGATGATTTCGCCAAAAATGATGATCATTGTTATTATTGTGGAAGGCCTAGTCACTTTAAATAAAATTATCTTGAGTTAAGGAGAAGACCGTTCAGAAAAACTCAAAACTTTGGAGAATGGAGTGATGAAGATGAAACCAAAGAAAAAGTAGAAGTCGTTAATATGTGCTTCATGGCAATAAGTGAATCTAGAGAGGTCAGAATACATGATTGTCACAACTGTAATATTTTTGAATCTAACTTAGATTTGATAACTGACGAGCTTCAAAAGGTGATAGATGAATATAACAAACTTGCTCAAGAAAAGAAAAGTTGCAAAGCTCAAATTAAATGAAAACTTGAGGAGGAACAGAGAAGTCATCAAATAGAAATCGAAGTATTTCAATTTGAAATTGACTTTCTTCATGAAGATCTTGATGATGTAAAAATAAAGCTAAACAACATTACAAAAATCCTAGTCACAGTTTTATGAGATCCAACTCCCTTCAAAACAAATCAAGTTCCTCATTAGAATCATTTAAATCACCTAAGATTTCCTTCTCTTCTCGACGACTTGTCTGTTTTATATGTGGAAAGAGAGGGCACAAATCATAAAGTTGCTGGCATAAGCCTAAAATTTTGTGGGTTTAGAGGCCCAAAGGAAGCACATCTAACTCGCAAGGACCCAAGACCACTTAGGTACCTAAACAAATTGATCTTTTCATGTTGTAGAACAGGTACACGAGAGTTATAAGAAAGGAATGTGGGTCATTGATAGCGGATGTTCCAGACACATGATCGAAAAGAAAATTTTTCTGATCTAGAGAAAATTGATGGAGAATCAGTAAGGTTCAGTGACAATGCTACATGCAACGTCATCGGAGTTGGCCCAGTAAAACTTAGATCATCATTCGAATTCAAGGAAGCATATCTAGTAGACAGCCTCAAACACAATCTACTCAGCATCAGTCAGCTCTGTGATGTTGAATTCAAAGTACTCTTCAAAGCCGCAAACAGCTCAATCAAACACGACAAAAGAGATATCTCTCTCGTCGGTGAACACGTTGATAATATTTACATTTTAAATAGTCTCAATTTTACTACCTTAACTTGCCTCACTGTGCGAGCCAATGGTACTTGGCTATGGTACAGAAAGCTCGGGCATGCTAGTATGTATATCATTGAGAAGTTGTCTAGACTCGAATTGGTGAGAGGTATTCCAAAACTCAAATTTGAAAAGGATCATATCTGTGATGCCTACCAATTGGGTAAGCAAACCCGTACATCAATCTAAGTCAAAGACATTATCTCCTCTACCAAACCACTTAAAACAATCCACATAGATCTGTTTGGCCCTATCAAAACTGCAAGTATCGGTGGAAAGAGATATGTTTTTGTCATAGTTGATGATTATTCACGTTTTACTTGGGTAATGTTCCTTGCTCATAAACATGAAGTTTTCACAAATTTTGAGATTTTTCATAGAAAGGTACAGAGAGAAGCTGGACAACTCATCACTTACGTTCACAGTGATCGTGGAGGAGAATTTGAAAAAAAATGCATTTGAGGAGTATTGTGCTCAAAATGAATATTCTCAAAACTTTTTTTCACCTCGGTCCCCTCAGCAAAATGATGTAGTGGAGCGAAAGAAACGGTCTCTCCAGGAAACTGCCAGGACAATGTTGTTAAAACATAATCTTCTAGATCATTTCTGGGCAGAAGTAGTAAGCACCACTTCTCACATCATCAATTGGTACCTGATCCGACCTATCCTAAAGAAAATGCCCTATGAACTATGGAGAGGAAAAAAGCCTAACATCAGTTATTTCCATCCTTTTAGCTACAAATATTTTATTCATAACAACGATAAGAATAGCTTGGGAAAATTTGACTCACGAAGTGACGAAGGTATTTTTCTTGGGTACTCTCCCACCAGACGTGCCTACAAGTCTTTTAATAAAAGAACTTTGTGTGTTGAGGAATCCATGCATACTGTATTTGATGAATCTAATCACTTCTCCACGAGTTTAAATGTTGATGAAGAACAGGTGGATAACCTACGATCTGAGAAAAGTAACAGCAAAATCCCTGAGCCATCACAAAATAAGCCAACTACACTCTCTCAAGAGTCGACTCCTAAAGTAGAATCAGTAAAGTCAAGTGTTCCATAGGATTGAAAGCATGATGATCGTTATTCAAATAAACTCATCATCGTAAATCGAGAAGATAGAGTACAAATAAGAGCATCATTAAAGAGACAAGCAGTTGTCGCCCTTGTTTCTCAAATTGAACCCAAGAAAACTGATGAGGCCCTCAAAGATGATTCATGGGTTAAAGCTATGACGGAAGAACTGGATTAGTTTGAACAAAATCATGTTTGGACTCTTGTTGAAAGACCTAGAACTACCCAGCGATTGGAACCAGATGGGGTCTACAGAAATAAATTAGATGAAAAAGGTAAATTTATCAGAAATAAAGCTAGACTTATAGCTCAAGGCTACTCCCAGTAGGAAGGTATTGATTACAACGAGATCTTTTCCCCCGTTTCAAGGTTAGAGTCAATACGAATTTTATTAGATTTTGTTGTTTTTGAATGTTTTAAGTTATATCAAATGGACGTAAAAAGTACTTTCTTAAATGGCTTATTCATAAGGAAGTTTTCGTAAAAAAAACCCCCCAGATTTGAAGATCCATCATATCCGAATCATGTTTTCAAATTATCAAAAACACTCTATGGACTCAAATAAGCTCCCAAAGCTTGGTATGAGAGATTGAGTACTTTTTTACTAAATAATAATTTTCAAAGGGGAAAAATTGATACAACTCTTTTCATACAAAAGCTTGATTCTCATTGTGCAAATTCACATTGATGACATCACTTTTGGTAGTTCTAACATCTCTGTGTGGGAAAATTTTGCTAATTTGATGAAAGGAGAATTCGAAAGGAGTCTTATTGGTGAGCTCACATTCCTTCTGGGATTACAAATCAAACAAACTCTTTGATTCACCTTCATCAGTTAAGCCAACTACACGAAAGAACTCATCAAACAGTTCGGTATAAAATAACAAAAGGCATATGTAACACTAATGATCCCATCCATAAGCATTGATTCAGATTTACCCAGAAAAAACATTGATAAAAAGATATACAAGGGAATGATTGGATCTCTACTTTGCCTGACTATAAGTCGACCAGATATTACATTCAGTGTGTGTAAATATGTCAGGTTTCAGTCGACTCCCAAAGAGTCTCATCTCTCTGCCATCAAATGAATCATCCAATATCTAATAGGAACTTAAGACTTTGGACTATGGTATCCGTGCTCCTTACATTTTTATTTAATTGGTTATTCAAACACTGATTTTGTAGGAAATAAAAATAATAAAAAGAGCACTAGTGGAATATGTCAAATTCTTGGTGATCCCCTTATCTCATAGCATAGCAAGAAGCAAACTTTCATTGCTCTTTCAACCACCGAAGCTAAATACATAGTTGCCGGAAGCCACGGTACTCAAATCTCATGGATTATGCATCAGCTTCTTGACTTTGATTTATTGTTTGAATCTGTTCCTATTATGTGTGATAACACTAGTGCTATTAGCTTGTGTAAGTATGCGGTGCATTATTCTAAGACTAAACATATTGATATTAAGCATTATTTTATTCGAGATCATGTAGAAAATGATAATTTTACTCTAAAATTTGTTGACTTTGAAAATCAACTAGTAGATATTTTTTCAAAACCCCTGCTTGAAGAAAGATTTTGTTCCCATAGAAAAAAGCTTGGTATTCTCAACATTAATAATTTTTAACCTTTTTTTTGGACAGTAGTTTGCCGCAACTTTTACTAAATAAAAATTTATTTGGATTTGTTTGGTACACCTCTTCTGAAAGATGAGTCATCGTTACTTTGTCTATGTGTATCTCTATGTGTGGATTTCTTTTTCTATATGCTGCCTACATGTTGTTTCTTTTTTATTATGTCAAAGGAGAAGAAAGCAGAAACATCAGAGTCGCCTACAAGTTAGGGGGAGCAAGCTGACAAACAGGAAAGTCAACCATCAACTAATGTTTGCTCTTGTTTGTCATTATCAAAAAAGGGGGATTGTTAGCTTCCTAAGTCTACATTTTAATAATAGCAAACTAACAAGTGTATCTTTGTGGATATTGGGACTTCTAATGTTTAGAAGTCATAAAGGAAGTCGGCTTCAGGAATGGAAGGACATCAATTTATAGTCTACGGCATCCAAGTAAATCAATTACAATGAGAATAAATAGAAGAAGAATCTCAGCCCAAAAGTCATGGAAAATTAGATCAATCATGATCAAGTAAAAGAAGATAGAGGATATTAGAAGATTGAAGGGTATCTCACCCGAAGATATGGAGGATCATGGCATCCAAACATTATGGCAAGAAAATTGATCAAATATCCTAGAAATGGAAGAAAGATCATAATCTCAGAATCATGGCAGACCAAATCAAAACATAAAGAAAGAAAGGCCACAACTGGTACATGGACATATCTGTTATAGACATGTATAACTGTGAGAACTGCACCATGTATGGACATACATTATGGTATAATGCATTGGTATGAAGAAGTTGAAGGATTCAGGGTACAATGGATTCCCCAATTTTGTATACTATGTAATAAGGGTATAATGGAATCCCCAAAAATGTTTGGTTTGATTTATTACTATGAATAAATATGTTGCATAAATGGCAAAATGGTTAAGGGTGATTTTGAAAACCTTGTAGGGTACGAAGGAATCCCCCAATTGATTTTAATAATGGACTCTGTGGGGTACGAAAGAATCCCCGAATGTGTTGGCTAATGATATTGCTTGCAAGCTATAGTCAGTATGACGATACCACTTAATAATATCTTAATAATTGATTCCTGAAAATTGGTAAATGAGTTATGAGTTAAATATTTTAATTGAGCTTAAAGGGAGTTGTGTTAGCTAGTCGTGAAGGTGTGAGAACGAATGACTGATATTGGAAACTCATGTTTACCGACATGAGGGTGCTCCCGATGACCTTGTGCTGGTGGGGTACGATGGAATCTCCCAAGCGATTATAATTATGTCATGGTTGGTGAAGGATATATAGGAATCCCCGACCTTCCATAATCTCCAGTTTGGGTGGCTAACATGCACTGATGCCCACCCATGGGATTACAACTGGACCTATATAGCCCGTTGGTGGAATTTATGATGGTCAAGCGACACAACCCAGGTTAAGATTTTAAAGTTCATGCTAAGCCCCGTTCCTTTCCCCTACATATGATATATATATATATGTTATATTTTGCATGGGATGTTGTGCATTGGTTTACTAGATTTTGAATCATGGATCATGGAATTATTTTCATCTTTTATCCCCGAGTTGCATGCTAATGCTCCAACCATTAATTGTCTACATACATTGTATCTCCACGTAATGCAGGAACCAGTCATACTTCCACTCTCCCTGCACAGTGACTATGATTTGGGAGCAGTTCATGAGTTGACATAAAAATGGTGAGCTTCCATACATTGAAAGTCTTCATTTCATGTTTTGTTTTCCCTCATCATAGAATTTATTTAAATTTGGTTTTGGGTATGATAAGGGTCATGTCCCAACCTATTATTGGTACTCAATTTTGTTAGAGGCTTGTGGATACCGTGGATTGGGTTTTATTGTTACTCAGTTTTGTTAGAGGCTTGTGGATACTGTGGATTAGGTATTGATGATGGTTTTAGATATTGATATCTCTTAGACTGTTGTGTCATCTCTCATGTCTTGACTCTATATATATGTTGTGTTCTATTTGGATAGGTTAAGGGGTGGTCTTCGATCCTCAGTGGAGTTGAAATACTCTTCATGGCCATGCTCTGACGGGTATCTCAAGTAGAGTCAATACTGAATTAGAAGACCAAAAAAAAATGTAGAGTCAATACCAACAGTGCATGAAGTGCCCCGGCCGTGATGGGTTTCTCAAGTAGAGTCAATACTAAATTAGAAGACCAAAAACATATATAGTTAATACCGATAGTGCATGATGTGGGATATATATATAGAAGAGGAAGACCAAAAAAATATAGAGAAACAGTGCATGGTTGATACGCCCAAATTACACCTCTCTACCGAGAGAGTAAGCGATCTCTGTCAAATATAGAACCCAACTGGGTTGGGTGTCGAATCCCACGGGGCATACTGTGCTCACTAAGTATTGTGGTTGTTAATAGACTATTGATCTAAGGTTCCAGAATAGAGGGGTATTTTAATTTACCAATTATATTCAAATATTTGTCACAGAAAGTAATCCAACTGTAAGCCAAATTGCCAAAAGTAATTCAATAAGAAAAGTCAAACTAGAGTTATGGTTACCAAGATGCTTAAGCAGCTAAGGTTGTGAACTATTTTGGATTCCCAATGAGCAATTCTTATTGCAAGAGTAATTGAATTCTATGGTTTTACCCACTAGTTTCTCAACCTAAATGAGTAACTTATCCCTTAATTCTTTCAAACTTAAGGAACATAGTATTAATTTAACTATAATCTCACATGGGCTAATCCGGTTAAGGCATCTACCCTCTATCCAAAGGTTAAAGCCATTAGATTTATGTAAACCCTTTCTTTTCCCAACAAGCACTTTTCTATTTGAACAAGTGTTGGTCTTGGGCTCACTTTTCAAGTTTGCAACCAAGAAAAGTCATTAAAGTGAAGAAGAGTTTATGCAATATCAATTACTCATGGGAATCTACTAGATTCACAACCCAAAATCAGTTTTTCACATCAAGGCTCCCATAACCCTAGTTATGGGAACTTAGCCATACATTTCCACCCAAAAAGAGAAGAAATCGTTGTGTTATTCATAAATTAATTCAAATTTTACTTACAAAAATCACAATTGTTGTTCTTCAATCTTCAATAGAAAATATGATAAAGGAATCTAGATCCACAAATCTCCAATGAATCTTAGAGAAAAACTATGTAACAATGTATTTTTCAGTACGGAAAACCCTAACCAATGATAAGATATGGATAAAAAGATCCATTATAAAACCTAAAACTGGGTATTTATATGGTCCCCCATAAAGAGAATTTAAAATTCAAATAATTTAAAATCCGTGTCCAAATTGACGGTCAAAGTGGTGGTCCGTCGCAAGACTAACTGTCTACCATTTAGTTCGTCGCAGCTGATCCTAGATGGTTATGTTCTGGTGTTAATACCGACGGCTCATATAGTGGTCCGTCGCTAAAATGATGGTCCACTATCTTGACCGTCGCTGGTGGTGCTGGAGAGTCAGGTTTTGGATAATCCTGACGGCTGGAGTGGTGGTCCGTCGAAAGATCGACGGTTCATCAAGTTGGCCATGGCTAAGCCTTACAAAATGCCTGGTTCTGTTTATTTCTGATGGCCAAAGTGGTGGTCCATCGTAGGATTGATGGTCTACCACATGGATCATCGTTGGGTCTTCAGAGTTCATGGGTTCTGCCTCAATCTGAAGGTTGAGTTGGTGGTCCATCACAAAACTGATGTTCCACTATTTTGACCGTCAGAAGTTTTTTTCTACAAATTTTTTGAGTCTTTTTCCTTTAGTCAGTTCCTTACCTTGAAACACTAAAAACTAGCATTAAATGCAAACTTGGTTGCTTGAAAACATGCAATTTTTGAAGAAAAAAAATGAAAATTATTCCATCAAAAGTCGAAACATCAATACCCTCAAATTAAGATCATTGCTTGTCCTCAAGCAACTCGGCATCAAATTGCTAATATGAAAATACAATGACGGGCATTTACCACTGAACTAATTCTCACACAACAATTAACTTGTCATCCAAATCATATGGTTTAACATGTCAGAGTCTACAACCGGCCTTGTTTTAAATTCAATTCATCTACACAACATGGATACAAATGTCTACAGAGATCAGCTAGATTAAGTATGACTCAAGTTGCTCTCACAGTCAAGGAGATCTACCACTCAATATCCTTTGTGGATACAAATCACAACCCTCTCACTCATCAAAGAAGTTTCAAACAAAGCACATGCACCCATAAGTTTGCCCTTATCATCCAATACCCCCTATAGCTAAGTTCCAAGATCAAGCAGATATTTTCTAGTCTAGTTCTGAGGTATTAGGCTAGGTTAGGAGAAACTTTTAGGCAACAGTGACTAAAAACTATGCTTTAACTCTCTTTGCCTACACAACAATTCTTCTTACCAAGGCTATTGCTTTGCTAGCTCACTTACCCTTTTCTCATTTATTCATGCTTTACCACAATAGACCTTTTTTTATACAAGCATCAACCATCCTCAACTTAGGTTGATGCCATAAGTCAAAGTACACATTGTCTTAACTAGACCAGGGACAAATGCTCTAATTGAAATTCTAGACCAACTTTCCATTAGGAAATTAACAGTCCTACAACAGCCACCCTCAACTTAGGTGTTTTGCCTAAGTTTAGGTACACATTTCCCATTACTAGGCTAGGGCCAGAGCTAGGTGTCAACAGCTGAAAGAGAGTTAACTAAAATATTTAGTGATGAAGAAAAATTAACAAAGGCTCAACGAAGGGTTCAAAAATGCAAACTTATTTTTGGTGGGGTCAATTATTTTGGCTAAATGGACTAAAAGCACAAGGTGGCCTGCCATCACTTCTTATCCCATCAACTACAGAACAACATCAATTAAACCAGGCAAGTTCTAGGTACTATACTATATAAGAACTAATACAAATACTCTCACACACAGTGGCAACTGAGTCACACCTATTCTACTGTTCTTAAGATTTTTGCATCACATATCATGTGTATTTACAGGTTAATGCCAATTACAGATTCATAAAAAGTTGATCACATATTCTAAGAGACAAAAGTAAACAGTTAAATGGAAACATTCATAGTTAGATGCCAACATCATTCATCATCCGTATTCACAACCAGATACTAACACAAATAACACTTTTATTTCATAGACCAACCTTAGCAACATATGAACACTTAAAAACAAGACGAATGCAAATATGAAGTTAAACCTAAACATTCCGCTTCTTCTAGATAGCACATGGTAGGGGTCCAGATTATTGGCAACACAACCCCCCCCCCATGGTACAAGTGCCCCTCCTACATGCATTATTCTCAAAGCATTAAATTAAAATACAAAGGAATAGGTATACTTGTATTGCCTCTTATTCATCTGAGGCGTCTGTGAAGCGTGGTGAGGCTCCTGCATCCTCACTTTGTGCAACTTTGGCCCTTATGGTGGTAGGGGCACTCAAAAACTCACCCTTCTGGATTGGAGAAATCATCACTTGAACTGATGTTGAACTCTGTCTCCTTGCTGGAGCAGCACTCGTAAATACTTTTGTTGCTCCATCTTCTTATCTCTTCTTTCTCTTTTCTTCATCTTTCCTATATTTCTATTGAGCTCTCTTCAGATTATGTTGTTCTTTTTGCTTCGGTGTCATTTTTGCTCTCTTTCTCCTTATTTCTTCTTTCCTGGCAGCTTGCTCATCCATTTGCTGCTTTTCTTTGTCTTTCACGGGTCTTCCCATTAGATTCACAATCCCTTCATCATCATTACTCACCACTAAGGCTAGGTCAAAAATAGTCTGTTAAAGTTGCCTTCTCTTCAACTCTGCTATATCGTCCTTTGCCTGCTCAAATTCAGCCATGAGCTTTGCAAGATCAGGAAGGGACAGTGCATCTAGCCTTTTGTTGATGTGATGCTCTATGTTGTCTATCCTTGCCTGAATAGTTTGGAATGGACGAATTGCCTCAGCCACAATTTCATCAACAAAAGGCTTAAACTCTGATGTCCATTTATCGAACTGTCACTGAAACCTCTTTTGCAGATTTACTAATTTTGCAACATTCTCCTGTGTCAACCTGTACTCGGCAAATTCTGCTCTACCCATAGATTGTGCAGAACCCAACCCTATGGAAGTACCTAGAGGCATATATTCTGGTGGCACATAAGTGGTGATGGGCAACGGCATACCTACGGAAATTTTGGTGGCATCAGGAGCTGGTGCAGATTGATTCTGGTAAGTTGGAGGCTTGGTGACACGCATCTCAAATTTTAAGTCATCTTTTAACTTCTCAATGTCTTGTCGATGTGTAATCGGGATTTCATTGTCAATTCCGCGGATCAGGGGCACACCTGCCTGTTTGCATAGGTCAGTAATTAAGCAGGGAATGGTAATACACTGGTTGCCTGGCGTACTCTGACGAACATCTCATCCGCAATAATCTGGCCAAAGTCAACCAGAAGCCTAAAACTAAGCTTGCCACCAATACAGCTCTATGTTTATCCAAATTTCCATCACCTTTTGTTGGCATCAGCCTTAAGCGAATAATGGCCCACCAAAACTTGGCCTTGAAACTAATGGAATACTTTGCAATATGCTCTCGTGGGTAAGTTAACCAAGATGGTTTACCATTATCAGTCAATAATGAAGCCACCCCAGGCCTCTGAGTAGATGCAGTCCTCAACCTAAACTCAAGATCAAGTATAGCAGGTAGAGCCTCGTATTCTATCCCGAATAGCATCCTATAGATTATGCGGGCTGAAATATTGATAGTGACTCCTCGAACAGGCACAGACTCCCGTTCAGCAGGCTTGCGACTGATGTCCCCTTTGGACAGTCCTTTTCTATTAATATAAGATAATTGCAAAGAATTATCTTACGCAATTCGGTTGATACGCTCCTGGTGGCCTACTCATCCATGCTAGTTCATACTCGTTGAAAGGATGTTCCAACTCAGGATATTCATGTAGCTCTGTTGTCACAATCTGATGTTTCTCTGCGAATGGCCTTTCTATTCCTCTTGCTGTAGGTGTCAATTCGTCATAGAATTTCTCTCGTGCTCCCTCTATCTGCCATCTAATTGCATCTCAAACTTGAGGATCCTTACGCTTGATTACGTTAACATCCTCAAGCTTGGTATCCATATCAGTTGCTTATATTTGCTTTCCCACATTAGTAGCCTCCGTTTCACCCTCGATAGGCTCGGGTTGATTTGTAGAAATCGTTGTCTCGTCTGGGCTTGAGTTGGTGTTACTTGTACTATTGTCACTCTCCTCTTCAGACTGGGAGAGCGTGGGAGTTTCCTTTTCACATTACTTGGTGTTGTAGGCAAGTATAGATTCGCCTCTACCCCTTTGAGATCTTCCTCCTCTGTTTGGTGGTAATTTGCGAGCCATAACGCCTAGAAAAAAGCAAAGAGTTAATTCATAGCAAACAATAGCATAAAGAGTGAAAATTTTGATTTGATGGCCACACTAGTGGTCCGTCAAGTAACTGGTGGACCACCAGGTGGTTCGTCAGGTCCTATCCAGAAGGACTAAAATTTCAGGTACTTACGACGGCTTATTTGGTGGTCCATCGAGACAGCGATGGTCCATTATTTAGGCCGTCGCATCTTATCCAATGGGTGTTACATCTAAGGTTATTGCGATGGCTAATTTGGTGGTCCATCAAAAAAGTGACGATCCACCATTTCGACCGCCGCACCTCCTTCATCAGATTTCAGCTTTAAATTCGCCATTTTGTCAACCATTTAGCATACAACCCCGATTTTTAAGCAATAATTGACACCCACTTCACATTTAAACACATTATTTCTTATTTTTAAACATGTGAGTTACTCATACTTCACTCCCATTGCACACTCAAGTTTCCACGCATGTAGCAACTCAAGGTAAGAGAATAACACAAGATGGAACTTTAATGAACAAACCACTTAGTCATTTCATGTTTTTGCAATTCAAAAAGAAAAGGTTGGTGCTCATACCATGGTGTTGCAGTAGCTTCTTTCCTACTTGTTTGCAAATTACAAAATCAACTACCACTTTAGTAATTTAATTTCAAGATTTCTTGTGATGAAGATAAAGAAAAGAAATGAGTTTGCTTAAATAGAGCCAAAAGAAGTAGATAGAGAGTCTTAAGGAGATCAAATGACTTCAGATGCTTTGAATCCCCAGGAATTTGGTCAGTTGAGGAAGTTAAAAAGAGGGTAAAACATATGTACCGCTATTTTCCCTTTTTTAAAACCAATTAGGCCAAATACGGGTCATTTAAATAGTCACAATTTTAACCCGACCCGACCAAGTTCTAGGGTAATTTCGACGGCCTCCACGATGGTCCGTCAGAAATGCGACAGACCATTAATAGAGTCGTCTCTTTGTACCAGAACATGGTCACTTCAGCTTACTTGCAACGGTCAATTTGGTGGTCCACCAATTTTGCGACAATCCACCACTTTGACCATCGCTCCTTAACAGAACTTAGGCCACCAGCTTGATTTTTTACGATCGATATGGTGGTCCACCAAGTTTGTGACGGTCCATATTTTGACCGTCAACTTTATCCAGTGAATGAATCTTTTCAGTATTTTTACAACGGTGGAATGGTGGTCCGTCAGATGACCGTTGGTCCACTAAATCGGTTGTCACTTTTGTTCCAGTAGCTCAGATTTTTCCCTTATTTTTTTCAGTTGTGTTACTCCTTTGTGCTGCATTTTAAATCCTGTACACTTCACAAACATATCAAAAATGCACTAGAACAACACAATAATTAAACTAATGTTTTACAACAACACACCATGGGTTGTCTCCCACTAACGCCTGATTTATAGTCGCGGCACGACTCGGATATCTCGATTACTCAGACTTCATCGAGATAGACAGTATCAATACTCCTTATCGAGTCCATTGGATCGATATACAATTTCACACGTTGCCCATTTACCTTGAAGACACTTCCGTCTTCATTTTCAAGTTCAACTACTCCAGATGAGTAGACTTGACTCACTTTAAATGGGCCAGACCATTTGGATTTGATCTTACCTGGAAACAGTTTGAGTCTGGAGTTGAACAAAAGTACCAAGTCACCTCTCTGGAAATCCCATTTTTTAATCCTGCGTTCGTAGTAATTCTTTATTCTTTCCTTTTATAGATCAACCCGGTCATAAGCTCCAAGATGGAACTCGTCCCTCTCATTCATCTGCCCCAATCTCATATTCGTTGCCTCATTCCAATCCAAGTCAAGCCGCTTCAGTGCCCACAACACTTTATGCTCTAGCTCAATCAACAAATAACACGCCTTGCCATAAACCAATTGGTACGGCGAAATGCCAATAGGTGTCTTGAAAGCTGTTCGATACGCCCATAAGGCATCGTCCAACTGCCTAGACCAATCCTGCCTACTAGCATTTACAGTCTTGGCAAAGATAACTTTGATTTCCCGATTAGAGATTTCTACCTGCCCACTGGTTTGTGGGTGGTATGGTGTAGCAACTTTGTGCTGCTTAACTCCATATTTTGCGAAGGCCACTCTGAACATCTTGTTGCAAAAGTGTGATCCTTCATCGCTAATGATGGTACGTGGTACCCCGAAGCAAGAGAAGATGTTTTTCCTCAATAATGCAACAACTTTCTTCCCTTTATTATCTTTTAGAGCCACTGCCTCAACCCGTTTTGACACGTAGTCAACGGCCACTAATATGTACATTATCCCAAATAAGCTCACGAAAGGTCCCATGAAATTAATGCCCCAGACATCAAATAATTCTACCTCCAGTATCTTAGACATTGGCATCTCGTGGTGATTTGAGATGGACCCTTGCCTTTGACATTGATCACACCTCTTCACGAACTCGTAGGCATCTCTGAATAAGGAGGGCCAATAGTAGCCACTCTGAACCACTTTCCTTGCAGTCTGATCACCTACATGGTGACCTCCAACTGGGGAAGCATGACTCGCTTCCAGTATACGCAACATATCTACTTTTGCGACGCACCATCTTATAATATCATTCGCACATCACCGAAAAAGATACGGCTCATCCCAGAAGTAACGGTTCACATCATGGAGAAAATTTTTCCTTTGATGAAAGAAAAGATTCTCTGGGATCACCTCGCTCACTACATAATTTGCAAAATCAGCATACCAAGGTATTTTCTCCATAATAGTAGCTAAGATTTCCTCATCATAAAATGCATCATTGATCTCAAATTCATCTCTGGCCGCTTGCTCCCTTCAAGCCTAGACAGGTGGTCCACAACTTGATTCTTGCAACCCTTCCGATCTTTGACTTCAAAGTCAAACTCTTGAAGCAACAACACCTATCTAATCAACCTTGGCTTCGCATCCTTTTTCGCCATCAAATATATCAAGGTTGTGTGGTCAGTGTGGACCATTACCTTGGTTCCTAGCAAATACACCCGGAACTTTTCAAAGGCATAGACAACTGTAAGAAGTTCCTGCTCTGTGATGGTGTAGTTCTTTTGAGCTCCATTCAGCGCTTTGCTGGCATAATAGATTGGATGAAACAATTTGTCTTTCTTTTGTCTCAGCACAACTCCAAGGGCAACACCATTTGCATCACACATTATCTCAAATGGTTTTGACCAATCTGGTGCAACAATAATAGGAGCATCAACCAGCTTCCCTTTAAGGCATTCAAATGCCTTTAAGCAATCATCATCAAAGGAGAATTTGACTTCCTTCTCCAAAAGTTTAGAAAGACGGCTTGCAATCTTTAAGAAGTCCTTTATAAACCTCGTATAGGAGCCATCATGACCAAGGAAACTTCGCACTCCTTTTACTGAAATAAGAGGTGGAAGCTTCTCTATAACCTCAACTTTTGCTCGATCAACTTCAATTACCTTTGCTAAAATTGTGTCCGAGAACAATGCCCTCATTCACCATAAAGTGGCATTTTTCCTAATTAAGAACAAGATTAAACTCCTCACACCGCTGCAAGGCCCTACTCAGATTTACCAAGAAATCTCAAAAGAATCACCGACAACCGAGAAATCATCCATAAACACCTCTAAGGTGTGTTTGACCATATCAGAGAAAATTGATAGTATGCACCGTTGAAAAGTGGCAGGTACGTTACACAATCTGAAAGGCATCCTCTTGAAAGTAAATGTGTCGTATGGGCACGTGAATGTCGTCTTCTCCTAATATTCAGGAGCAATAGAAATCTGGTAGTAACCAGAATACCCATCTAAGATACAGTACCAACCTCTTCCGCTAGCCGATCAAGCATCTAATCCATGAAAGGAATTGGGAAGTGATCCTTCAATGTCCACGAGTTAATTTTTTTGTAATCTATACACACCCTTCATTCAGTAACTGGCCTGAGTGGAATCAACTCATTCTTCTCGTTAGCCACCACAGCTATGCCCCTTTTCTTGGGCACGCACTGAACAGGACTTACCCACTTACTATCTGAGATAGGGTACACCACTCCTGTATCTAGCTACTTAATAATTTCTTTCTTCACCACCTCTTGCATAGGTGGATTAAGACGGCGTTGATGCTCAATAGTCGGGACACAATCTTCCTCTAGCTGGATTTTATGTGTGCATATACCAGAAAGAATGCCGATAATGTCTGCAACCGTCCAACCAATAGCCCTCCTATATCTCTTAAGCACATAAATGAGGGCTTCTACCTGTTGTTCACCTAAGTCATCCGCAATAATGACAGGTAATGTATTCCCACTGCCCAGGAACACATACCTCAAATGAATAGGCAACTTTTTCAGCTCCAAAGTGGGTGGCTCTTTAATAGACAGCTTGGCTAGTAGACTGGGATGATTTTTCAAGTCCAAATCCAGCTTCTTTGGTGCATAAGAATAAGATCCCATGCCTGTCAAAGTGCACACAGTCTCCTCATAATATTCAATACCGTCTTGATCAAAATTCATTAATACAGCAGCTAAAGTCTCCACGGCAAATTTTTCTTCTATAGGTACTTCCTGCTCCTCCTCATAATAAATATCCACAATAAAAAATACACTCATATCTTTATGTTATTTCATGGACTGGCATACATCGAATCGAACTACTTCATCATTCAGCCTGAATAGTAGCTCATTTGCCTTTAGATCAATAAGTATGCTCCTGGTTGCGAGGAAAGATCTACCCAAGATTATGGGCACTTCGAAGTCCACCTCACAATCGAGAATGACAAAATCAGCTAAAAATATGAAACTAGCCTCCTTAAACTAATACATCATATAAAATCCCCACGGGCTACTTTACAGACCTGTCTGCCATAACGAATCTCATGTTTGTGGGAGTAGGATCCGCCAAACCCAGTTTCTTATACACAGCAAGCGGCATCAAGTTTATACAGGCCCCCAAATCACATAGAGCTTTTGCGAAATTAAGAGGCCCAATAGTGCATAGGATAGTAAATGCTCCCGGGTCTGCCTTCTTCTGCACCAACGACTTTGTAGAAATAGCACCACAATGATGGAGATTTTCCACCGTCTCATAGCTAACTGTCTGCTTCTTCATAACAAGGTCTTTCATGAAGTTTACGTACCCGAGCATTTGCTCCAATGCTTCCACCAATGGCAAGTTGATTGTCAACTGCTTAAGCATGGAAATAATCTTCCCAAACTTTCTGTCGTTGGCCTCCTTTTTCAACTGATGGGGAAACAAAAGAGGTGTTTTTGGAAGTGCAGTAACCACCACTTTAGTCTCATTTCCCTTGCTTTTCTCTAATTCATCAACATGCTGATGGTTGGATGGTGTATTATCAATAACTTCATCCAGTTTTTCAGACACCACTGGATAAGTTTCTTCATGCTCAATATCCTCTGCAATCACAGCTTTGCCCATAGACGGGCCTTTTCATACCTTACCACTCCATGTGGTAATTTCCATGCAGGACCCGTCATTTCGAGGATCTGAACTGTATCACTTGATAAAGTTCCGCTCTTCCTCAGATTCAATGTTGCTGAGAGTTGGCTCATTTGCTACTCCAACTGCTTGATTAAAGTAGAGTGTGAGTTTATCAACTGAATCATGGAAGACAAGTCACTCTTCATAGTGGTCACCCCAGAGTTGGTAGTCTCAACTCCCTTTAATAATTTCTCCATCATATCCTCCATGGACATCTTGCCAGAGCTAGTTGTAGCATTATCTCTGCTTCCAGGAGGTACATATAGTCTACTCCTATCATTTTTGCTTTTCTAATTCCCTTGATCTCTATCCTTGTAACCAGGTTTATCATACTAGTGTCGACCTTGATTTCCTTAGCTACTACCTCGAAAACCCCCTGATTATTTAGATAGTTTGCCTCTTTTTCTGAATTGAAATCAGCTCTTCCATAGGATGCAACAGCTTTCACCTTCTCCATTTTTCCAGAAAATAGATGCTTAGTCAACAAATCCATATGAGTCTTTAAATGTGCCATAACCTAATCACATTCTTCCTCCTTCTTATGTTGCTCTGCAGTCATACTACTAGACACAGTAGAGCTTGCTACCACAGAATCCCTGTTATGCCAAGCTCTACTATGTTTGGTCATCCGATCAAGCATCTTTGAGTCCTCTGGGAAAGTAAGGTCAACAAGCAACCCTCCTGCACATTATCCACAAATGGCTTCGTAATAGAATTCAAAGCCCGATAAAGATTCTCCATCAGATGAATATCTGTCATATTATGGTTTGGGCATTGCATCAGCTTCTTTTTAAACCTCCCTCAGGTCTCATGAAGAGCTTCAGTGGGAAGTCGTCGGAAGTTACTAATTTCATCCCTCAACTGTATCCTTCTGGAGGGTGGAAAGAACCTTTCTAGAAAAGCCACTTTCAACTGCCTCCAGTTGGTTATAGAGTTGGGAGTCAGTTCGTTCAACCATAGTTTCGCCTCTCCAGACAGAGACAACGAAAACAAATGCAGACGGATAGCATTCTGACCCACTCCTGGATTATCAAAGAACTTGCATATGGTGACAAAATTCACCAAATGCATGTTTGGATCATCTCTAGGAAGACCACCGAACAACCCCTTAAGATGAAGGAGTTGAATCATCATACTGGTAATATTAAATTTAGCTCCTGGTGCTAGAGGTGGAGGAATGATATCTCCAGTTGCACCTACTCCATCCATTCTATCTTCGTCGTCATTCAGATCAAACTGCACTAGTTGACACTCTTGCCTTACCCTAAAGGGCGATTCCTATTTATATTTAGATTCACTGGTGCAGCCACATTCTCTTTACGCCTTGGGTTAACAGGATCTAACAAATCATCATCTCTCAAATCGTCATCATCAGGATTAGGGTGACGTGCCTGTTGGGTATCATTTTGCTGATTTAGTTGAGCTCTGGCCAAAGCAGCTAGTCTTTCAGCATCTTGGGGATCTGCCATTCTGCCAATTAGTTGCGATTTCGGACATATTGGTAATAATGGTGCACCCGATCTCCGTGTACTTGGCATACACAATAACTCCCCTGCACAGAACAAAAACAACAAACAAAAGTAAAATTTGAGAAACTTGACCAAAGGTCAATTAACAAACACAAACTTAATTGACAACCGTATTCTTCGACAACGACGCCAAATTTGATATAGTCAAATTACACCTCTCTACCGAGAGAGTAAGCGATCGCTTTCAAATATAGAACCCAACTGGGTTGGGTGTCGAATACCACAGAAAATATTGTGCTCACTAAGTATTGTGGTTGTTACTAGACTGTTGATCGAAGGTTCCAGAATAGAGGGGTATTTTAATTTATCAATTATATTCAAATATTTGTCACAGAAAGTAATCCAAGTGTAAGTCAAATTGCTAAAAGTAATTCAATAAGAGAAGTCAAACTAGAGTTATGGTTACCAAGATGCTTAAGCAGCTAAGGCTGTGAACTATTTTGGATTCCCAACGAACAATTTTTATTGCAAGAGTAATTGAATTCTATGGTTTTACCCATTAGTTTCTCAACCAAAATGAGTAACTTATCCCTTAATTTTTTCAAACTTAAGGAACATAGTATTAATTCAACTAGAATCTCACATGGGTTGATCCGATTAAGGCATCTATCCTATATCCAAAGGTTAAAACCTTTAGATTTATGTAAACCCTTTCTTTTCCCAACAAGCACTTTTCTATTTGAACAAGTGTTGTTCTTCGGCTCACTTTTTCAAGTTTGCAACCAAGAAAAGTCAGTAAAGTGAAGAAGAGTTAATGCAATATCAATTACTCATGAGAATCTACTAGATTCACAACCAAAAATCAGTTTTTCAGATCAAGGCTCCCATAACCCTAGTTATGGGAGCTTAGCCACACGTTTCCTCCCAAGAATTCAAAGTTTACTTATAAAAATCACAATTGTTGTTCTTCAATCTTCAACAGAAAATATGATAAAGGAATCTAGATCCACAAATCTCCAATGAATCTTAGAGAAAAACTATGTAACAATGTATTTTTCAGTATGGAAAACCCTAACCATTGATAAGAGATGGAAAAAAAGATCCATAATAAAACCTAAAACTAGGTATTTATATGTTCCCCCGTAAAAAGAATTTAAAATTCAAATAATATAAAATCCGCGTCCAAAGTGACGGTCAAAGTGGTGGTCCGTCGCAAGACTGACTGTCCACCATTTGGTCCGTCGCAGCTGATCCTGGATGGTCACTTTCTTGTTAAGACCGACGGCTCATATGGTGGTCCGTCGCTAAACTGACGGTCCACCATCTTAACTGTCGTCGGTGGTGCTAGAGAGTCAAGTTCTGGATAATCCTGACGGCTGGAGTGGTGGTCTGTCAAAAGATCGACGATCCACCAAGTTGGTCGTCGTTGAGCCTTCCAAAATGCCTGGTTATGTTTATTTTTGACGGCCAAAGTGGTGGTTTGTCGCAGGATTGACGGTCCACCACATGGACAATCGCTGGGCCTTCAGAGTTCATAAGTTCTACCTCGATCTAACGATCGAGCTAGTGGTCCGTCACAAAACTGACGGTCTACCATTTTGACTGTCAGAAGTGTTTTTCTGCAAAATGTCTGAGTCTTTTCCTTTAGTCACCTCCTTACCCTGAAACACTAAAAACCAGTATTAAATGCACACTTGGTTGCTTGGAAACTTGCAATTTTCCTAAGAAAAAGATGAAAAATATTCCGTCAAAAGCCGGAACATCAATGATGTGGGAGAATCCTTAGGCAAGTCGTGAAGCTCCTTCAATTCATTTTTTGGCTTCTATTTTTTTTTATGTAAATAAAAAATGACTATATTTATCGTAAACTAATTACTTTAAAAATTAGTTTATATTTGAAATGATCCCATATATTCTAATGCCTGCATATATTATGTATAATCCTTTGGTCCCTTTTTTAAAAATAAATAAATAAAAAACTTCATGTCACTTTTCTCGATCCAACAAGCATTAGTTCTCCCTGAAAAGGAGGTGATCCAACCGCACCTTCTAGTACGGCTACCTTGTTACGACTTCACTCCAGTCACTAGCCCTGCCATTTTGGTTCGTATATTAACTTGTCACCTCTGAATAAACCATGAAGAAAAGACATGACAGGTTTCCTCAGCCGAATTTAAATGCAGATCTACGGAAGTCACAGAAGAAAGGATACTTCATCATCATTTAAGATGGTTCATCCACACCATTGATATCCCATTTCTTGGTGGTATATTTGAATTATTTCATGCTTTAAGGCAAAGTAAGCATTTTTCATTGCAAGTTATCGATGTTCCAAACAAGTAAATCTTTGCTCGGCTACTCTAATTTACATATTCTCAAATCAGAGTTGAAGTCATCATACAAGTTACAACTTATAAGGGATAACGCTGGTTTTCTCCCCCTACCCACCAAAAAACACTTCCCCCTGGAACGGAAAAAAATTAGGGGCCAGAGCAAGTAAAAGCATTAACATTGTATCTGAACTTCAAGTTCTTCGGCAAGCAATACTGGAAAGGCACTATTATGCCATAATTTATCAAGAATTTACAATTTCTCCACTATCACTGTACAGCTACCAAGCATCACAAATGATTAGCCCCTTGTTTGACAAAGGTAAGCTTGAATCTTTCAAGTGTTTCGATCTCTCAGACTTCACTGTTCTCTTTTACTGACAATCTGATTCTAAAAATTAAAATGAATTTCCTGTACAAACTGTTCGCTGATTAGACCATAGTCATGGCTGTGCATATGATTGGTCCTCATATTTATTTCAATGGTATCTCTGCAGACTGCAAAGTGACCTGCCCGACAGCTGCTTGCTCATATTCAGCACTGGCCTCAGGGGTGTCTTCTTCACTGGGTGGAACCAATTGCCAAAAGAGAGGCAAATATTTGTCCCAGTCCTTGAGGATAAGAGAGCCTTTCGTGCTACCAGTTTTTTCCTAGGTAGAATGAATACACATATATTATAACAGACTACTCAACCACCCAGCAACTCATTCAAAGAAACCGGGAAGAAAAATTAACAATTCATCTAAATTGCTGCTCATCCAACCGTTTAAACTACACCATAGCTAGCGAATATATAATATTATATGTATACTTCATATATTGTATGAACATAACCGTATATAATCAGTGTAGAATCTTATACCAAGTAGGAAAATTAAACAATGAATCCTGTCACTCATTTGTGTAAGATCCCAAGAAAAATAGGGTGGTTTCAAAGCAGACGCCATCAATAAATTATGTTACTGACTAAAGCCATGGGGACTAAGAAAGATAAAAGTATGAGAGCCACCACCAGAAAAAACACGAAAAACATTTTGAATTATATATGGAAATATACGAGGAAAAGTTTGACGGGAGCTTATCAAGGAACATAAATGGCAAATTCTTAAAACATGTCATTTTGTCCCAATGATCTGTATCATTAATTGAGCATGTGTGTGCGCACATGAAGGCACATATAAAAATATTTCTGCACTTACCACATGGGCTTCAATTAGGTTCTTTAGCTGCATTTGACCCACCGGAGCAACCACTCTTTGGATCTTAACGATCTCCTTATTTACCTTCAAGAAATGGTGGAAGTGTCAGAGAATGTTCGGAGAAGAACAGAGTTTCAAGAAACCAAATGAAATTTGCAATAGATGTTGGAAAAGCTGAAAGTTATCTCTTACAACACCTGAAGGAATAGTTGTCAAAATCAGCATTCTGAAACATATGAAGCTACAGAATTGTGATCTAATGATTCAAATTGGTGAATACATCCAACTCCGTTACGAAATCACCACATGGTCTGCCACGAGATTTAGTTACTTTCCAAATTTTTCACAACAGGGCAAGAATGCTGAATGCCTTGCTTATTGCACATGGAGTGCCAAGAGATTTAGCTAATCTTTTTCAAACCTTACACTAGTGGCAAGAATGTCAGCAGCTTTGGTGACTAACATCGGATATTTTGTTGCAGACTTCTAGTTTATAGATCAACTCTAGAGTTCGAATTTTTAAAAGAATTCCAGCAATCAAGGAAGTGGAACAAGAATCATGAGAGACAAAAGCTTAAACCCCAATGAAATCAAAATACACCAGGTGAATTTTTGCCATTTGAATATTAATGTGCTGGGTTACTATGTGCTAGTGGAAGATAATAAATACCCAATGGAAAAATTGAGGTATGAGTAAGCTATAACTGATAGCACCAAGGATAAGGATGAATCTTTGGAAATACCATGAAGGCAATTCACAAGATTTCAAGCTAAGAAATTGCAAAGCAACGTTGTTTTCTTACAATTGATTGAAGAAGACATGTTTATATATAGTAAGTTATATCTATATTATATTAAAAATGAGAACCCCAAAACTTAAAAGTTGAAGTACATAAATGCCTGTTTATTTACTTGAATATCATATTTAATTAAAAGTCTTCTTATTTACCTAAATATCCTATTTATTAATATTAACAAAAAAAAAAACTACATATAGAGACAAACATTCATTGCTCTGTGAACAGTCACCATAAACTTTCAGACCCAGTTTGAAGAGAACCGTCTCATTTGGAGAGGAATTAATCATTTTTCATCTTGGATGATAGGCTTCAGATAGAATTTTTAGACTATACCAAAAAAATACTTTGGTGTAGAATTGATAAAGATATTTGCAAAATTTACGCAATCCTTAGCCATGTTTGCAGGAGGGGTTGCATGAGGTAGGTGTAGAAGTCTTGACACAAATCCTCAAGAGAGACAGTTTCAAGCATCTTGGCTCTATAATCCAAGGAAGTGGGGACATCAATAATGTTAGGCATTGTATTGGTGCGGCGTGGATGAAGTGGAGGCACGTTCTGATAAAAAGATACCACCTAAACTTAAAGGTAAGTTTTATAGAGTTGTGGTTAGACCGATGTTGTATGGGGAAAAGTTTCGACCAGTCAAAAACTCCTTGTTCAGAAGATACATATTGCAGAGATGAGGATGTTGAGGTGAATGCGTGGGTATGCTAGTGCAACAATATTAGGAATGAGGTTATTCGAGATATGGTGAGAGTGTTCTATGGCTGAAAATATAAGGAAAGTGCGTTTGAGATGGTTTGGACATGTGAAGAGGCCAGGTGCAAACACCCTAGTGAGGAGAGAGATTGGATATAGTAGGTAAAAAGAGATGTAAAGGTAGGCCAGAAAAGTATTTGGGGTGAGGTGATTAGATAAGACACGGTGCAACTTCAGGTTACGGAGGATATGACCTTAGATTGAAAGGTGTGCAGGATGCGTATTACAATAGAGGTTAGTCGAGTAGGAATGTTGTCTTTCTTTTCAAGGATTTAGGCTTAGGTTGTTGGTGTTTGTCATTACTAACCATAGTATGGTAGTTTAGGGTTTGGCGGTACATGTTAAGGGGGAGCTAATCTCCGCTTGTAATATCTATCATAGTCTGTTGTTTATTATATTTCGACAATCGCGCTATTTTATTATAGTTATTTTTTCTTTCTTGTAGACTTCACAATGTTCCCTTGTTAGTTTCTTCATTGTTTTCTTCTTCTTTGTACCTAGATTTGTTGTACTTGCACCGAGGGTCTTTCGAAAATAACCTTTCTACCTTTCCAAGATAGTGGTAAGATCTGCATACTCTACTGTTAGGGTTTTCAACAAGGATCAAGTCACAGGACGATGAACAGAAAAGTCTGAATCAATTGATTTCGACTTTCCCATGTCTTCGTTCGAATTCCTTGATCGACCTATTTTGTAGATAACTTCAGCTCGTTAAAGGGAGGCTGAAACCTTAGAATTCAATGTAAGAGAAAAATCCAATCTCTTGTTTTTGACGAAAACTATTCATAAGTCTTATTCCTTCAATCTCCCTTTAAATAGGATTACATTAACAAAAAACCTAATCCTTATGAAACTAGGAAACATAAAATCCTATTCTAGAATAATAAATAAAGCTACTTAAATTATAAATATATAAGAAATAAAGTTACTTCAAATATAAATAAAAAATAACCCTATTCCACGCATCCACAGTTTCCACACATCCACAACATTACTCCCCTCACATTGAAAGAGTTTGTCCTCAAACTCGAATTTCAGTGCAGTCAACCAGAACTTCTGGGATAGTAGTGTCAACTGACTCATGCAATTCCAGCCAAAAAAGTTGTTAGCACTGGTGAGTTACTGAATATAGTTCGTCACAATTATAGCATAACCCCTTAGCTCTTCTCTCAACCAATTCTACCTGAGTTAATCGCTCGACAAAAGGGGTTTGGTTGTGGTTTGGGTATTAGCTGAGGTAAATAACTCGACTAAACTAGTGGCAGATTTTGTCAAGTGTGTTGTGCTGCCCCAGACTTGTTCGAGATTATTGTCACGCCCCTTTGCCAAAATTACTCTCTACGGTTGGTGTCTTTGTTCTAAAGCCCTGGATAAACTCATGGTCGCCGATAAGTCAGGCGGTTTGAGAAACTGCACATCCAGTCGAATTAAATCCCTCCAACCCCTCCAAAATATACCTATGTGCAAGTGTCCTAGAAAAAGCTCATCTGCCCTAGCCAACTTTTCTTGAAACTGATGATAAATTTCAATTGTACTAGTTTATCGAAGCGTGATTAGTAAACCCACTGGGTTGCTACTTATAGGAGGTCCAAATCATTGCAAAACAACATTTCTCATCAGTCCTTTTGCTCATTTAAGTTGATAGTACCATAATTGTGCTTCTCCTAACATGAGAAACCCAGCCCCTCCAACCTTATCCGCTTCTATTGTATGTTGATTTTCAAAAAATTATTCATAGCGATATACCCAAATTAGTGGGTCAATGGTGCCATCATAAGTAGGAAAATCCATCTTTGCATACCTTGGTACTGTTCAATTCACTCTTGTTGGATGATTCTGATCGACTAGTTGAATAGGCAGTGTACTGCTAGCAACAAAAGTTGTTGATTTGACGGTCCTCAAGGCACTACTCAACTCAATTTCATGCGTTGCTGGTTTTGTGAAGCCAATTCCCATGCCAAAAAGCTATTTTTGAATGACTTTGGACAATTCTTCGCTACAAGTTTAGAATCCATTACGGTTTCTATAGTTGCACGTTCTTCTTGTAATCTAAATTGATCTCATTGCCCATTGTGTTAGGCTCTGATACCTTAGGGTCTTTAGAGAAGGATCGAGTCATAGGACGATCAATGAAAAGCCTGAATCAATTGATTTCGACTTCCCCTTGCCTTTGTTAGAATTCCTCCATCAACCTATTTTATAGATAACTTCAACTTGTTAAAGGAAGGCTGGAACCTTAGAGTTCAATGGAAAAGAGAACTTTAATCTCTTGTTTTTTACTAAAACTATTCATACGTCTTTTCCTCCAATCTCCCTTCAAATAGGAGTCTTATTACATCAACAGAAAGCCTAATCCTTACGAGACTATGTAACACCCCGAAAATTCAAGCTAAGATAAAGAACAATGCTTCAAGTATATGTAAAATAATACATCATGTTTTGATAGTATGATAAGTGATTTAGACATGTATTAAAGTCATAAGTAACTCCTACTTCATAGCCAAGTCAAAACATTCCTTACCGATTGATTGCATATGAAGAATCCTACAATATTCAAATTCAAACAAACATAACTACTAGATTCTGGAGTATTTTTTTAGCTCAAGACCCACCAAATTAAAGGCCATTGAATTTTCTATCTGCCGCATCTAGTTTCCATAATCCGATATCGGAGTACAAAATTATGGTCATTTTAGAGAAGCACTGTCTAGCAGTGAGAACCTACAAGCTTAGGTATGATCTTGGTGAGATTTTACGACATAAAATCCTCTCGTCTAATTGAAAAAGTCCTAAACACCCGAGAGTTGACAAGTATACCTTCCAACCAAGATAGGGAACCACGACCATGGTTTGAAACCACGATCTTAGGTATGATCGTGAGTCCTAAAGCTCATTCGGCTTGGACCTTCATCCTACGAACCAAGGCACGATCATAGGTGGGTCCCATAATCGTACCATGGCTCGTCTAATCAAGTACAAAGAGCCTCATATCAGCCACCCAACCACGAGCACCCACCACGATCGTAGGTGGGTCCCACAATCGTGGGATGGGTCATGCATCCTCCCCTACAGCTTTTTCAATTACATTTTATAAGGGGCATTCCAGTCTTTTCTCACTTTTTAAACCCCTAAACTACGTCATTTAAGCTATCCCAAAACTGATTATTAAGATTAATATTACCTTAAGTCCCTCATTACTTAGAAAATGACCGACACTTGGTAAAAACAAGAGAAAAAGGTGATTTCTCTTTTTTAGGGCAAATTAGGGTTCATCTTCTTCAAGCTCGAAGTTTAGAAATTTCCTCAGGATACCTTCAATGGGTTCCTTCCACCCATTGAGTCCCAAAAGTAACTCAACTTCTTAAGTAAATTCATTTCTTCAAGCTAAGGGTTTCAGTGAAAAGAATAAATTCCAATATCCCTCAGCTTCTTACTAACTATGGATATATGGTTTTCCCATCAATTTGAGCATCTTTACATACTTATGACTATGAACTCTCATCATATTAATAAATTCTTGATTTTGAGCTTGAGTAATGCAATTCCTTATTGCGTTCAATTTATAGAATTGTCATTAGTAGTTGCATTCTTCTGAGATGGCGGTTTATGAACACCCGATGACCTAGGATATCATGCATTTCAGTAGTACACACATTCAATCAGTTTTCATGATTTAAAATGCTTTCAGATAAAGCACTTCTCTTTCAGTTGCAGAACATCATTATTGTTGAACAAGGTATATCAGTTTACTTTCAGTTGGGAGTAGTACTTACCAACGAGATGATAAGGGTTCAAATAACCCAAGTCCCAAACTACGTGTCACCACAGGTAAAAAGGGTTCTCACTAGTTGAGTGACTCTCTTGCCCTTAATGGGCTGATAAGTGAATTCACGCTAATCATGGTTCGTACCCTTGGCAAGGTATAGAACATCCTCCCAACTTGGGCTACACCTTGGATTCCATGTCGCTCATATGGTATATGTCGGTTACAGAAAACTCTCATAGTTTAGTCTAAGACCTTGCTTGACCTTTTATTCAGTTTATTCAGCATTTTGTAGTGTTATATGTCTACAACTTGGTTATAGCATCAGTTTACAGATTTCACTCCCATGTTCAGATTGTCGTGTCACTTACAGCATGTTCATCTCACATAAGGAAATGCACATCTCACATGGTCAGTACATTCAAAGTACTGATCGCATACTTTCTTTTGCCTTATATTGTCTTATAATATAGGTCCTGACGTTCGACATCCCAATCACGATTAGCTTGATTCAACAGTCACTCTAGCAGCAGTGCTTGGTGAGTCCTCATCATTCGAGGACCATTTATTAGTATTTCTTTCCAGTTTTATTTTAGTTTCAGACCGTTAGAGTTAGTTGTGGGCTTGTCCGAGCAACTCATCTTAGTAAAGGCTTTCAAACAATTAGTTAGACTTTCAGTAGGATGAATGTGTAGAGAGAATGGATTTGATATTCCGTATTGATTTTATTTCATTATGGTTATATCTTTTTGCTCAGTTTGCGCTCAATATTTATCAATTTACTTTAATACTCTTAGTGTCATACCCGACCATGATTCGCTTGGGGTCACTTGTGACTCCAAGCACCGTGTTACGACTAAGGGGTAGTCTCGGGCTGAGACAAACTAGAAAATATAAAATCCTATTCTAGAATAATAGATAAAGCTATAATAAATAAAGCTACTTAAAATATAAATAAATAAATAATAACCATATTCCACACATGCATAGCTTCCACGCATCCACAACATCTACACTCCCCTGACCTCACTTGTGGAATTTCAATGGGTATATTGTTGTTGTTGCTTAGCAATGTTTGCCTTCTTCCATTTCTCTCTATTTTAAAAGAAAATATGTATATAAGATGTACATAGATTTTGCGTGATTTATTTATAGGTTATTTGTTGTGGAAGCTGATATTAGTATGGCAGAATTGTTAACTATTACATCTTGGTTATATATCAACAATATAGATGCTTTTTGGTTCTAAATCTTTAAGCAATTCTCCTCCTAGATTTGGCCCGCTGCTTCGGTTTAGGCTAATCTAGTTCCTTTTTTCAATATCACTTTACTTCGTTGGCATACATATACATTCATATATATAGAGAGAGATATATAGATATATATATAGATATAGATATAGATATAGATATAGATATATATATATATATATATATATATGTATGTATGTATATATGAATGTATGTATGAATTCCATTTTACAAGTTAGAGCTAATTTTATAATTTTATCAATTGTTGTAAATTTTTCATTGAAATAGAGAGTTTGAAGGTGAAAAACTCTTTTGAGGAGTATTTCACGTGATAATGGTTATCACTCACAAATTTCAATTTCTTTTCAAGTGAAATTCATATCATAAAAGTGAAAACTCCAAATTAAAAATTTAAAAGACATAAATACCTTTTTATTTAACCTGAATACTATCCTACAAAAAGAAACATTGCCTACACATACTCCTTCATTAATAGTCACAATCATTCAGTTCACAAATGTGTCCTCCTATTCAATGATAAATAATTAGATCCCTAATAGACAACATTATTTAATTAAAAAAACGATTGCCCCTAGAACTACAATCTAAACGTCAATCTGGACCAGAGTGTTGGCAAAATTGATTAGCGGGTGGAAACGCACTGAAAGGTTGTCTCCAGGTATGATTGTTTTCAACATGGATCACAATTCACAATTATTTACTTATATTAAAAGGAACAAACAATTTATACTAAATTATGTCGAAATAAACCTGCATTATTAAGTGAAAAAAAAAAAAAACAAGCAGAACGTTATTCTCTTTATGTTGAATAAGGGATAAAATTATAAAACAAATATTGATTTGGAAATTGTGAGAAATATAGATGAAGAATATTATTGAATTGGTGAATCTATATTATTACTACATTAGACTCATTTTCCAGCTAAGAAACTGACATTACAATCTTTTCCCAAGTAGGATTCTATATACTATTCATGTTCCTACTTATATTCTAACACTCCCCTTCAAGATGATGCATACAAGGCATATGTATCAAGCTTTTTATTGATGTAATTAATACGAGGACTACCGAGGGACTTGATGAAGATATCAGCAAGAAAATTGGTATGGACTGCTCGGGACATCTGGGCGATCAAAATTGAAAAGCAAACTGAAAAATTGGTCGAAAAAGTAGTAAACATTGCAGGAAAGTCAATTTGTCGTTGGAAAATTGCTAGAAATTGGTATAAAATATACGGGTCATCTCGAAATCATGAGTAGATCTTGAAAAACAAGACCGAAAAACTGGCCAAAGCATGTTCACGTGCTGGATAATTCGATTGACATCTGGAAAGTGAGAAAAAATTATAAGGGTAGGATTGAAATGACAACACGACCCTACTAGAAAAGAGAAATTATATGTGTACAATCAGACTGACATCACAACCCTACCAGAAAATAAAAATTATATGGGTAGGTCGGATTGATGGCGCGACCCTACTGAAAAAGATAAATTAAATAAGTAGGGTCGGAATGACGATACGACCCTAGTAGAAAATAAAAATTATATGGGTAGAGTTGGAATGACGGAACGACCATACAGAAAAAGAGAAATTATATGGGTAGGGCTGCAATGAAAGCACGACCCTATTGAAAAAAAGAAATTATATGGTTAGGGTTGGAATGGTGGCATGATCCTACAAAAATCAGACCTCATCGAAAAGACGCACGGAATTATGCAAATCAGATCTAAGGAGACGCAACGTGCTATGCAACTAAGATATGAGAAAGTAGTCTGAAAAGTTGTACAATACTACGCAGATTAAATATGAATAGTCTTGAAAGATGCATGATGCTATGCATATTGATATAAAAAAATGGTCACGGGAAAAATGCACGGTGACCTAATTAAATATGAATAGTCTTGAAAGATGCATGATGCTATGCAAACCAGATATAAGAAAATGGCCACGGGAAAGATGCACGGTGACCTAACTCTTGCTAACATAATCATTGGTCAGGCAGGCGACATATATGGATTATAGCCACCCGCTGATAGCGGAAGGTCTTTGATTCTTTACCAAGATTGTAGAAGTTCTAATATGATGTGAGAAACAAAGGTGAAAAATGTTATTGAATTGTTGCATCTATATTATTACACTGAAACTCTATTTATAGACACGACATTGGACTCCTTTTCCAACTAAGACACTGACAATACAAACTTTTTCCAAGTAGGATTCTTTTTAACATTCCTGTTCCTACTCATATTCTAACAAAATAATGTGTGTCCACGCTCCTTTATAACTCAAATAATAATTTTTAAAATATTCATATGATTAAATTCAATAATTTGCAATACAAACTTTATAATAATGACATGGGATTACAACTTTGTTTGTGGTGACTTGAGATTTCTCTTAAAACCTTATAAGAAAATTTATTCAGCAGGTAAGCTATTTCCGCTAATTGATATCTTAGGTATTTCCTCTAATTGATATCTTAGGTTTCAATGACGTCATTTAAAGAAGGTAATTAGTCTTAAGCAAATTACTGCCTCAACTTTCGTCAATTTGAAGTCAATTAATCCAAGTCTAGTTAAAGTAATTAGTTCACTTAATGAATTGTTGTTACTAGATGCAATTTAAGGTAAAGCATCTTTCTTCAAGTTCTTAAATTCAAGACTAATTCTAGTCTTGAATTTTGCTCTCTTTATTTGTTGTTTAAGTTTTGCTTTTAGCTTCTGTAATTTCTTTTAAGTTCTTTATTCAATTCTTGAACCCCCATGGTGATTCTTATCAATAACAGACACCATAGCTATAGATAAAAAAGAATTCAACAAATATCCATTGTGTTATCTTCATTCTCGACAGAGTGAGATCATAAATTTAGTGTCAGTAGCCTTGGTCAGAGTGAGATAGCCTTGGTCTTCTTTTTTGCATGAAAGTAAAGGAAATTCTGCAATTTAATATGATTACTTTGGAGTCTAAAATGTCCTACGTAGGATCCAGAATCTTCATAAACTTTTGTAACAAAAGAAAATCCAAAGGCACTTGAATACATCAATATTGTGACAGATGAGCAAATATTCATAAAGGTGATTCCAATCTCACCTTACGTATAAGTGTTTCATCCTCATCTAGAATGTATGCCAAACCTCCGGTCATACCAGCAGCTACATTTCTACCAACCCTGTTGTAAGCAAGAAAACACAGCTCAAATCCATATCAGGAACTCTGCACTATACAAATTGTACCTTCAAATTTCTTACATAATGAGTAGAGCACTAACAACAAACAATACTTACTTCCCAAGCACAACAACACATCCACCTGTCATGTACTCACAACAGTGGTCCCCAGTGCCTTCTACAACAGCTTGTGCAAGAGAATTCCTCACAGCAAAACGCTCCCCTGCTTTACCTTTGACAAATACTTGACCACCAGTTGCTCCATATAAGCAGGTGTTCCCTACTATGGTAGCATCCTCTGGACAAAATCCAGTATTTTCGACGGGAGTCACAACCAATTCTCCTCCAGCCATGCCCTTTCGAAATTTGAATCAGTAACTTCATTTAATATGGATGAATTATTCATGTCAACAAACAGAACTACGTCTCAGTCCCAAACAAGTTGGGTCGGCTATATGAACTCTCATTTGTTCAATTAAGCTCATATCATATCATCATCGTAATAAATAAAATAAAAATGAAAAATACGTTAAAAATTTATATAAATAATAATGATAAAAGTTCAATACGAGCCTAAAACCTATTATATTCTTAAAATTCATATAGTGAGCTTATTAACCAGCTTGGCAATATTACTTTGTTTGCACATAAGAGAAACCACACGTGGCATGTGATCCAGAATGCAGCAATTACCAATGCCAGGGAAACCATAACAGACAGTTTCAAATCTACATGGAGCATATTGATAAGACATAGGTTGTTCAACGAACCTTTCCAACATAGTCATTAGCTTCTCCAATAAGTCTGATGTTCATTCCAGGCGTCAGAAAACAAGCAAATGATTGCCCAGCACTCCCAGTAAATCTGGAGAAAGAAAACGGTTGTTCATGCTGATCTAGGACTCTAATATTATAATTGCAAAGACAGAAGACAAATCACAAAAGATAATCTTACATTATGTTCAGCTGCCCAGCAAAACCAGTATCACCATATTTCTTAGCGACGGCACCCGCAATACGACCACATACAGCACGGTCAATATTGTATATTTCAACTGTCTTGTTGACGACCTTTTCATTCTCAATTGCATCAGATATCTGCATATTAATAGTTTGCCCATCGGTTCCTTGTAATTTCTTGTAGAATATGGAAACCTAGTGGATCTTTCATTTCAATTGAAAAGACACTAAAACAACATATGTCACAAACAAGGGAATGGGAGATGCTGCTCTCTCTGTGCCTAAGACTGGCCAACTTTCCTTTTTGTTATCCCCTTTAACCTCTGTCCATTGAAGACAAATTTCTCCGAATGGGACAGAAGTAATACAGGGACAAGAATAAATTATCATGAGTTATACTCACTTGCCCTGAACAAACCGTCCTTGTTTTCCTTTTTTGTTAAGAGTCCCACATCAATGAGGGTATGGAATGTTGTCTCCGCATATGGCTTTGGAATATTCTCACCCATGAGATAACGTTAAGGATTGAGTTGGGTCCTTTAGTTCATTTTCTTCACATGGTATCCAGGCCCATCCTTATACTTGGATTGCCTAATGTTTGGCCCTACTTTAGGCTGTTGACACTCTGACTTTGCAGCCCCGAGTGTGTGTGCAGCTGTTAGAGTCCTTATTGGTTGAGGGTATGGGTTTTGCAGTTAAGGATATGGGTTGTTGTCTCCTTATATGACCTTGGCAATCCTCACTTACGAGCTCTCTTGGGATTGAGATGGGCTCAAGGTTCATTTTCTTAACATGATTCATTGGATATTTTGATTCAAGCAATGAAAATTTTTAACTGATCTTACCTTTGGATCTGCAAGCAAAACATCATCCAGAACGGGACCATTACTATGAACTTCCTGGTTCCTTATCATACTGCTGCTCCATTCAGGCAATCCAACATTCTTAAAGCATAATGATATGTTTTAGATTCTTTTTGTCAAAAAAAAAGGAAGAAAGTAATACACAAACAACTATAAGTAACTTAATCAATTGATTGATAAATCAACTATAATTAAAAATACTTACAGAGAGGATGTAACTAAGATCAAGATGCCGAGTTTTCATTAATGATATATCCCGAGGTCTAAGTATATCCGTGTGTCCAATTATGTCATCCAGTTTCTCATAGCCTAGTTGAGCCAACATGCCTCTCACCTGGGTCAAGGATAGTGGAAAAATAAATTAGCGCAGACAAACAAAGAAGGGCCCCCTGATCAGTTCAAATTAAAAATTTGCAGTAATGAAATCTCCCATGACAGTTAATTTGCTGGTTTTTAGATCATCCAGTCCTTGCTTCCATTTTCTGTTCAAGTTAAATGACTTTTGAATACAGATTACTTCTTCCAGTTCCACATAAGGAATTCAAGACTGCAATCCAAATCATATCAGTTGTATAGAGGGAGAAAATCAATTATTGTCACGGCCAGACAGAAATATCACAGCTAATGCCCACTATAGGCTTAATTTGTGATTTCTATGTCCGTCGCTTGAATCTTCACTGAACAGATTATTGATGTTCCTGAACCAAAACCCTTATCTGAAACTGTATCACGTAAAACCATGTTGCCAGTAAGGTCGGCTACTATCGTTTCTTCTTGGGAGAATTTCCAAATAAAAGATCTCTTGCTGATGGTGGGGGGTAGGTGTGCAAGCTGGCCCGGACATCACGGTTATCAAAAGAGAAAGTTGAGCCAGTAGTATAGACAATATTAGTCTAAGGGGAAATAGCATTGTTGAAGTCTACAAGCATGAACTATCCACATATATGCCTTTATTTTGTATTCTTTGGCATTGCAGGAAATTCGGAAAAAATATGAGACTTCTTGTACGAAGGAAATGAGGATGCAAAGAAGTTTTTGGTGGAATGTGGTAGACAAGAAAGATAAAAGTTCCTACATTTGAAAGGAAATATGTATCCGGAAATTCTCTAATTTCAATGCAGAAATACTGAGAAGTGGGTGTGGAGATTCACTCGGTCGAAGTACTCTTAATGGTGAGAAACATAATAAATACCTAATATGAAATTAAGGAACAGTAGATAGATGTTTCCGGGTGAGGTAATAGATATTATGGGATAGTGTGATAAAGGGGATCACGAAGAGAAGAAATAGGTTCACAGGACACATCGGGTAGCTGTTGGCAATTTATGGAAAAGATACTACTATCCTGGAAGGATATTGGAGTGAAGGAACAACGTCGTCGGAGGCACATTGATAGCATCCATGGCAGTTCAACGACATCAAAGGACATGGATGAGGCTTTAGAAGTTCCGTGAAGACGAGCGACAGGATCTCAAACAAGGAAATTGCAAGACGAGCTCACTGAGCTTCAGTTAGCAATTAAAAGTGTGTTATGATGGAAGAGCTCCAGCCCTAAGAAGATCTTTTGATCAAGTCTTACAGCTATCTGGAGGGCGAAACTGAAGTTCAAGAGGAGGTCGAATGGGCTCCAAATCTACTCCAAAAAGAAGAAATTACAGCAGCCCATAACTCGTGTTTTTTTAACCTAGCTTCTAGAATTTATATTTATAAGTGTTATTTTTATGTTGATTGCTTTGGATTAAGTGTGGGCAACCGCCTTCTATGTCCCTTGGGTATTTTATTCCTATTTAATTTTGTCTTTGACCATCCCCTTCTTTAGTACAATACATGTGTGCTCTGTTCCTTCATATTAACATATTTTGAAGAATATTATTGTTGAGAGTTTTTTTGAACCTTTATGGTAGATTGCTTTGGGATTTATCTTTTAGCCTAACTCTAAACGATCTTTTATTAAGAAAATCCAAGTACATCATGAACAATCATCAATGAAACTAACAAAATCCTTAGGTTGAACTTGACTCTACTAGGACCCAAATATCATAATGAACTAATGGAAATAAACTCTGCTTGACTCTCAACATTATGTGGAAAGGGAGTGGGGATGTGTCTGACATAACTCACAATCTAATGTGGATAGACTAGACAAAATAGGCACCATCTTCTATATCTTGAATAAACTTGAACTACCCAAACGTATGTAAATTAGATTTGGAGGATCTATAACGTGGATGTTATGCATGAATTAGGAGAGGTAAGATAGTAGAGGGCTTATGCAGAGGCGGACCCACGTGGTGCCTCGAGGGTGCACGTGCACCCAGTAATTTTTAAAAAAAATTGTATATATACGTATATATATCCTACTAAAGTGTTAATATATTTAATTGTGCACCCTTAGTAATAAAACTTGTGTGGGTGCACTAGTTTGGAACTCAAATGTTGACTTCCGTTTGGCCCAAAGTAGCGTGTTCGATTCTTGATGGAGTCGTTTGATTTTTTTCATTTTAATTCAGCAGCTGGCAGTCACCTCATCTGACTTTCCCCAATCCCAAGCCCCATATTTCTCTCCCAAATTCCAATTTCCATTTTCCACGTATTTCCCCAAATCCCCCCAATTCCAAACTCCTTTATTTCTCCAAATTCCCCCAATTCCAAACTCCTACAAATTAATCGTACCCAAAGAAAGTGAAAGGAGCAATTTTCAATTTGATGCTAAATTGCTAATAGGTACACATTTCTTCCTTTCATTTTTTTAATTTTTTTATTCAAGTTTTGGTAATATTAATTACATTTAATAGCTACTTGATGCTTGAAAGTTGGTGTGTAAAATTTTAATTTTTTTCTTACTTCTATTTAAGTTTATGGGATTTGATTAAAAATAAATAAATAATTATTTTTACTTATATTCTTGATGAATTTTTTATTTTGTAGGAATTTGTTATTGATTCTTGTGAATTAAAATGGATAGATATTATTCTCCTCAACCAAGTTCAAGTTTTACAGATAATTCTCATCGCCTTATAGAAGAGTTTGATGTGAATTCACTTAAATCCGATCCCGGAGAAAGAAAACCAATTCATGAATATGACTCAACAATACAAGATCAAGTGAGAAGACACTATATTCAATAAGAGCCTTGTCAACCGATTCTTTCTCAATTTCCTCAAACTAAAATTGGAACGAAAATGCATCGATTTAATTCGACATGGTATGAGGGTTCATATTCTAGGTGGATGGAGTATAGTATGAAGAAAGATGCTGTGTTTTGCTTGCGTTGCTATTTATTCAAAAATGATTATGTAAAGGGCAATGCGGGTGATTTTTTCACAAAAACTGGCTTTAAGGTTTGGAATCATAGTTTGGAGCGATTCCAATTACATGTTGGTGAAGTAAATAGCGTCCATAGAAGATGTTTCAGTAAGATGATAGATTTTGAAAATCAATCTCAATCAATTCAAGTTGCTTAGAACAAGCAATCTGAAAAAATAAGAAGTGAGCACCGTACTCGTTTAGAGGCTTCAACTAACGTGGCAAGGTTCCTCTTGGAATTCGGATTGTCTTTTCGAGGTCACGATGAAAGTGAATCCTCCAAAAATAAAGGTCTTTTTCTAGGCTTTTTGGAATGGCTAGGAAAAATGCTTCCTGATTTGAACAATGTTATTTTAAAACATGCTCCAAAAAATGATATGATGACTTCTTCAAAAATTCAAAAAGATATTGTGAGTGCTTGTGCACAAGAAATCGTGAAAGCTATAATTGATGATTTGGATGGAGATTTTTTTGGGATTTTAGTTGATGAATCCAAAGACATCACACCATGAACAAATGGCCGTTGCATTGAGGTATGTTAACAAAAAAGGTAAAGTGAATGAGCGAGTTATTGCTATTGTTCGTGTTGGTGATACATCGACAAAAACGTTGAAAGAAACAATATGTTCTTTGCTTATGAGACATTCTTTAAGTACATCTAAAATACGTGGACAAAGCTATGATGGGGCTAGTAACATGCAAGGAGAGAAGAATGGTCTTAAAGCTTTGATTTTGCAAGAAACTCCTTCGGCATATTGTATTCATTGTTTTGCTCACCAATTACAATTGACACTTGTAGCCGTTGCCAAAAAACATTTGCTCGTAGATGACTTTTTTGCTATTATTAGTAATGTGTTGAATGTGGTAGGAGCATCATTTAAGCGCCGAGATCAACTTTGGGACCATCATGCTGAAATGTTGGAGCAACTACTAGAAAGTGGAGAAGTTCAAAGTGGAAAAGAATTAAATCAAGAACGAGGACTTCAAAGGCCAGGTGACACTCGTTGGGGTTCACATTTTAGAACATTGGATAACTTTATTGTTTTATTTTCATCTATAGTTCATGTGCTTGATGCGATAAAATGTGGAGGCTCGAATTCCAATGATAGATTACAAGCCGGGGCTTTTTTGAGTATGATCAATGAATTTGAATTTGTTTTCTTGCTTCACTTGATGTTGAAGATATTGGTGATGTCCAATAAGCTAAGTACATCATTACAAAGGAAAGAGCAAGATATTGTCAATGCCATGATATTTCTTGACATTACTAAGAAAAGATTGCAATTGTGGAGAGATGATGGATGGGATTCTCTAATGAAGTTGGTGTATTTTGTGATAAACACGAAATTTTGGTACCTAAGATGGATGATTTTCATCTTCCCGGAAAGTCAAAGCGTAGGCCTTTTAGTGTTACTTACTCACATCACTTACGTGTTGAGCTATTTTATGCTATAATTGACTTGCAACTTCAAGAGCTTAATAATCGTTTTGATGTTGTGAGTGGTAACTTGCTCCTTGGTATGGCAAGCTTGAATCCAATGAATGTTTTTACTAATTTTGATAAGGAAAAAATAATCATATTGGCCAAACATTATCCGGATGAGTTTGGTGAATCAAAGCTTCGAGAGCATAGTTACCAACTTGATACTTTTATTATACACATGCGGCGTGGTGATCCTATATTCTCTAATTTGAAAGGAATTGGTGATTTGGCAGAAGCATTGGTTAATGCAAATCTTGTGGAGACTTATTCTCTTGTGTACTTACTAGTGAAGTTAACGTTTATTTTACCAATCGCCACTGCAACGGTAGAGAGAGCTTTTTCATCCATGAAGCATATCAAGAATGAATTGCGTAGTAGTATTGGTGATGCATTTTTAAGTGATTGTTTAGTTTGTTATATTGAGAAGGACATATTTATAAATATAAGCAATGATGTAATCATTGACTGTTTTCAGAATATGAAAACACGTCGATGTCTAGTATGAAAGTACGATCTACTTTTGTTATATTAGTTCAAAATTAATATCATTTGATCATTTTGAAGTTTATACTTTGCCTTTTTTTTTTTAATAATTTTTAAGTTTAAAAGATTCATATGTTAAATTGTGTAGTTGATGTTGACCAAAAAAAATTGTGTAGTTGATAATCGATATGACTATGTTAAATATAATGGTGTACCCCCTATCTTCAAATCCTAGGTTCGCCTCTGGGCTTATGATTCATTCCCTACGCCTATCGTCTATCCCATACTGTGATTTTGCCTAATAAAAGAATCATCAAGAAATATTGTAGCACAATTTAGGGGACGTGTCAAATGACTAACTGATGCAAGATTAAAAGGACGATTAGAGACATATAGAACCAAGTTTAGAGAGACAAGAGAATAGGGAATTCGATCGTCCAACTCCTATTGGTTTTGTTTGGATCCTATTAGGTAAAATAATTGCAGGAAGAGACTGTGAATAAACAATATTTTACAAAAGTGATATGTTACGAGAAATATGATCAAAAGCGCTTGAGTCCACGACCCACGATCCAACGGTACAAGACTGAAATACAAAAAATAAAGATTACCAGCAATAGAAGTATAACAAGCTAAGCAACCGAGGCTACTTGCGGAGATGTATGCTTAGTTGTTTGATACTGAAGGAACCCATTATATTTTCTTTCAGATAAATAAAACCCTCGATATGAACATTTTTGGGTGGTCGACTACACAAAGAATAGCATCATACATTACGCGTGTGCCCAAGTCTATTACAATTACTACACTTAGGTTGAGATCTTCCAAAATGGCCTCCGCCTCATTGATTCTCCATAGACTAAGATGTTCGACTTTCTATGGTTTTAGAAGCGAGAATAGAGAAGTCAGTGGTTGGTGATGAGTCCAGTGTGCGATTGGGAGGCGCGACAAGGCGAAGTGAATTAGAGAATAGTTCATTAATTGTAGGAACGGTAGAACTAGCCAAAATCTCATCGCTTATCGAATCAAGGTTAGTAGTGTTGAAGAGTGAAAAAGAATCATATTGGTGGTTAATGTGATGGGTGCTCTCCCAACATGGACTTGGACACCCCCCCCCCCCTCCCCAGGAGCTACTTTTAAGGTTGAGCTAGACCCAAAGTCCATTTCTTCACATGGTATGAGAGTAGGACCCATCTCACCCAGTGTTGGGCCTCCAAATAAAATTGCCCAGCTCCTGATGTCAAGTCCCGAATGTGAGGGGTCTTGAAAATAAGATGGGTGGTGTCCTTACATAGACTTGAACAACCCTCCTATCATGAGCTAGCTTTTGAGGTTGAGTTAGGCTCAAACCCCAAAGTCCATTTCTTTACAAGTAGGAAGTCCAACAAGTGTTAAAAATTGAAACATGTCTTTGCTACTATTGCTTTTCAACATTCGTAATGACTGGCATTAACCTCTCAATTCCTGCATGAATGCATGTACTTTTCCTATATCTGATTCTTGTTTCTGTATGTTGGTTATCCGATATACCACATCATTAAAATGATGTATGTATATAAAGCACGAGCCTTTTCCCAAATTGAATAACATGTTTGTAGTTATCAAAACAAGAGCATCAACTTAGAAGCAATAGATTATCATAAGAGACTACATAATTTAGCATCCACCTTCTCCCATTGTGCTTTGGCCTTTTAATCTACCTCATTAGATGATATGTACGACTGCTCCTTTAACATGTGGATATAATCTATATTAGTTTCTTAGTTTCAAATAGGATAAAATATATTAGCAGCAGTAAGTATTATAGTAGTTACCAGGAGTTATCTACAGCAGTAACTGTTTTTCTGTATTAGGAGTTATCTTTGTGTTTTAGTTAAAATCGATGTCTGTCGAAGAATTCCGTAGAAGAAAAAATATTAGTATTGTCTTTGTATCCGGAGATTTGTCCACTCCATACGTCTGTTATTGGTTAATGCAGTGTTTAAGATTCTTGCATTTTATTTAACCAGGAAAGTTCTTCTCTTCTTCATCCTAGATTCTATCATTAGTATCAGACCAGTAAGATCTACCATGGTTAACACACGAACCAACGCTTCCAACAGCGAACCCATAATGTCGACTCATTATCAGATTGGCAAACAATTGACCACTATAGTAGCAAAATTGGGAGCCATAAACATTGTAGCGGTTGATGTGGATACATTAAAAGCATAAAACAATCAAAATCAACAATCAACAAGGAAAATCTAAAGTTTTACCAGAAGAGAAAGGGCGAGATTGATAGCACTCGGAGGAGTCCAGAAACACACAAAATGATATTTCCTAAGTAAGAGGGAGGAGATCCGATTCTGAAAGCGGAGAAGTATTTTCAAAATTATTAAACACCTGATAGTTGCAAGGTTGATGTGGCTTCAATGTCCTTGGAAGGAGATGCATTGAATCTTTTTGCTTGGATCTGTGAAAGGATCATTTATTACTGGGATAAGTTGGTTAAGTTATGCAAGAAAATTATTGACCCACTGAGTTTCAAAATACACATGAACATCTGTGTGGTATCCAACAAATTGGATCGGTGTTTTGAGTATAGGTAAAATTTGCAAAACAGGCAGCATGTGTGCAAAATTGGCTAGAACACTATTTGCTTGGACTTTTCCTTAGTGGCCTCAAAGAAGACCTTAGTGTAGACATTAGGATTCACAAACCTCGATCTGTGTATAAGGGCACGAGTCTGGCTTCAAAATATAAAGGAAAACATGGACTAAATCCTTCCAGCAAGGTAACTGCTTGGGCTTCTATATCACAAGCTTCATCAATTACCTCTCCAACGGCTCAAGAATCCTTTAATTTTCAATCATCCCACCAACCAGTTACACGCTCTTTTCAACAACCATCGCTTTCAACCATTAGCCCACTAAATTTTGAACAAAAAATTCGCCGAGAATAAAGCCTATGCTACCTTTGTGGAGACAAGTTTGCCCCTGGTCATTACTGCAAATCTAGAACTTTTGCACATTTGGAGTTAACACAAAAGAAGAACAATGTGCAGAGTGTTGAAGATAACCAGAATGATGACATTTCTCCTACTAATTTGGCAGAAATCTCATTTCATGCACTTCTGGGCAAAGAATCTGCTCCTACTTTGAAACTTCAAGGCACTCATTGCAGGAGCATAGTGCTGATGTTGGTAGACAGTTGTTGGACACAAAATTTTGTTGCAGAAGAAATTGTCACGGAACTTTGGTTGGCAGTCTAATATATCCCTAATGTTGGCATCCAAATAGGCAATTGTGAAATTATTAAATGCAGCAAAGTTTGCCAAGACCTATCAGTAGAAGTTTCTAACTTGGTAATAAAGCACGATTTCTTCCCTTTTTCCTTTGGTGGGGTAGCCATGGTGTCGGGTATACAATGGTTAGCACCCTTGAACACGATACAAGCCAATTGGAACGAAAAGTTTATGATCTTCCAATTGAATGGAAAAACTTATAAATTGCAAGGTGTTCCTCAAAAAACACACACAATAGCATCTTTCCAATTAGCCTTTTCTTTTGAATTACCTTCTCAACCAACAGAATTACCATTAAATGATGAAGGCCCGCTTATTATTTCACCTGAACAAGTTCTGGCTCATCGTTACAGATTTCCGACTGCCAATCCGCAACTCGAGTTATTGATTCAATGGGTCGGTCGACCTCTCAAAGAAGCAAGTTGAAAAAATTATGATCTGTTAGCTGTGCAGTTTCCTTCTTTTGCCTTGAGGGCAAGGTGACTTCTCAAGGGGGATGCATTGATCTCCGTTAGCATGTGGACATAATCTATATTAGTTTCTTGGTTTCAAATAGGATAAAATATATTAGCAGCAGTTAGCATTACAGCAGTTATCAACATCAATAACTGTTTTTCTGTGTTAGGAGTTAACTTAGTATTTTGGTTTAAATAAATATATGCAGAAGAATTTTGTAGAAGAAAAAGTATTAGTATTTTGTATCTGGAGATTTATCCACACTATACGGACATAGTTATTAGTTAATGTAGTGTTTAAGATTTTGCACTTTATTTAACCATTAAAGTTTCATTCTCATCTCTTCTTCATCCTAGTTTCTCCTTAGTCCTTCCCTTTTCATCTACAACACCAGCCTTAGTCGTTAAGTGATCTTGAACACCTTGACCCTTGCATAACAACTCACTGAGGAAGCCCAAGAGAAATAATTGAAATTCCCATCTGAAGTGATCATAAAATTGAACTTCCAATTCGCATGTTTTCGAAGCCAGAAATGTCAAACCTGAAAGACATCCTGTGAAATTTGACTTGAAAGCAGCCTAAATTCTGAAATCAGAATTGCAGTGGCCTCAGATCTGAAATAAGATTGACGATTCCTAGAATATAGACTGGTACGCACAGGAAACAGAGATCTGGTTGTCAGAAAATCCAAATCTCGCCGCAAAAGCCCGTTGACGGAGCCGGAATAGGGTTTCGGTGATTGAAATCCAAACCAAAATTGATGGAAAGGCTCGGAATGACCGGCGACCTCAACAGAAAAAAATCTCTCAAAAGAACATGTTGGAAGAAGCTTCACGCGCCGGAGGTCTTAAGTCGCTCGTGAGGGTACGTGAGCGGAGTTCTCCCAGAGAGTGGAGTGCTTTTCTGGGGTTTTAGCGCCGGAGCTTGCCGAGTTTGATGGCAGTTGGTTTTTGCAAACACGGGAAAGAAGAAGATGATGCAAACAACAATTCAAAGATGCTGAAACTGACGCATGGTGATGCCACTGGATTTCCCAGATTTTTCTCAGTGATGCTCTGACACCATGTGAGAGAAATAATGGAGAAAAATATCATTGACACTGTGTATTTGACATTATTACATTGAGCTCTATTTATAGACACTATATTACAATTCTTTTCAAGTGGCCAATCTATACAATCATATTCCTTTTAATATTAACAAAAATGATCAAAGTAACCATAACATTCTCTCAAATACTCCCTCCATCCCATTTTCTATGTTACCTTTTGACTGGGAACAGTTAAAGATTCTGTGAAGTTTACCAAATTGTCCTGTCTAGAAAAGTTAAAAGGAAAAAAGGAGTACAATCTTTAAAATTAAGTGGGACCAATAAGGGTAAAAGAGGAATTGTGCCTTAAAATATTTACCAAATAAGGAAAGGTGACACTCTTTTTTGGGACGGACCAAAAAGGAAAGTGTGACACATAAATTGGAACGGAAGAAATAATTGAATACTGCAAAGTTAGCCCAGGAAACAAACAACGAAATGAACAGTCTATGTCTTTTCTAAAGAAATATAAAAGATCAAATGTAAAACAGAATTTCTTCAACCACTTTACACAAGTGAGCATAAGATTACCTCTTCGGCAACATACAAAAAGTAGTTAACAAGGTCTCCTGGAACACCTGGGAACCGAGCTCGTAATTCCTCTCTCTAACAGTTTTTGAGAACATAAATGTTAAAAAATTCAAAGATTATCACTAAGCATGATAAAAATGATTGAAAATGGGACATAGGCTACCTGACTGGCAACACCAACAGGACAATTGTTTGTATGGCATATGCGGGCCATTACACAACCTGTGGCTATCATTGCTACCGAGCCAAATCCATACTCATCTGCACCCATTGCTGCAGCCATCATGACATCAAATCCACTTTTAAATCCACCATCAACTCTAAGAACAACCCTTTCTCTTAATCTATTTTCAATGAGTGTCTGCACACAGCATTCAAAGAATGAAAATAGAAAAAGAACAGAGTTACAATGAAGAAAGTATTAAATGCAGCTTATTTCCATGAAAGGGGAAAAATTATGAGATAGACACCAAAAATGGTTCATTTCTACTGTAACTAACCTGGTGCGTCTCCGTAAGTCCAAGCTCCCAGGGACCACCAGCATGCTTAATTGAACTTACTGGACTCGCTCCAGTTCCCCCATCATGCCCTGATATCTGCAAATGATGCAACCACCGAAAGGACTTAGTTTATTATGTGAGATTTTTGAAATAACATCACGCCTCAAGGTTTCCATGTGTTAAGTGTCAGAACTGAATTAGGGATAGGTTGTTGTCTCCTTACATGGGTAATTCTCACCTCATAAGCTAGCTTTTAAGGTTGAATTAGACTCAAGGTCAATCTATTAAGATGGTAGCAGAGCCAAACTCATTTCAATTCTTGGTTACTTTGGGTCTTCGCCTTATTTTGTCCATGCTCCATTATTCAATGAAGGGAGTCGAGGATGAGGCATATTTAGGTCCATACTGGCCGAGGGAACGGACTGTTATTACCTTATAGTTTTGGGTGATCCTCACCTAGTGAGCTAGTTTTGGAGAACCAGTTAGGCCCAAGGTGCATTTTCTTAACACAACAACAACAACAACAACAACATACCTAGTGTATATGCACTTTCTTAACAGGCGTGCAAAAAAATAAATTATAATTAACTTCAAGATTTAAAAATGTTTCCCTCAGTTAAGAAGGGCAAAGAAAACCTGTGTTACCAAAATGATGAAATCTAGAAAGATTTACACAAGAAGATTCATACAATTTAGATAGGTTATATCATGAATAAATGATGTCAAAGATTCATAATAACAGACATCTTTGAAGAAAGCAATCACCTATAGGGAAAACCACATGAGATCGAGTTGAAGAAAGCTTTTCCAAGTTTATACCGTGTTTCTTGCCAGAGTTGACAGTCCAACAAATTTGTAGGTCTCACGAGGGTGCTATCCACTAGGACTTAAGATACAGAAGGAACATTCATGATTGGGAGATGGAAGAATTTCACAATTTGGTAGAGAGTTTGTATGGGCTAGACACATCAAACATGTCTCAAACAACTTGTTGGATGCATGGAGATGGCAGTAGAGTGGTGACGGTGAATTCACTGTTAGCTCTTTTTATAAGAGGTTACTAGTGAGAGAGAAAAGCTCATGATTCCATTTGGATTGCTAGAGCACCAAGGAAGAAGAAGAAAATCATCCATACCACATGGTGTTTCATGTGTAAAAGTGGCGGCGAAAGTGTAGATCATCTCCTTCTGTGAGGTGGCTAGTCGGTTATGGATAGTGGCTCTAAATTTGTTTAGGATGCAATGGGTCATGCCGGGCACAGTGAAGGAGACTTTACAAAGTTGGACTCTTAAAAGAGGGAAGGAATGCATGAGAGCATGGAGCCTTGGCCCCTTGGGTCATGTAGCTCATTTGGAAAGAGAGGAATTGGAGGGCTTTTGAAGGGGTAGAACTTGATTTCGCAAAACTAAAGAGTAGTGTCTTGTATCTAGTTTACTTTTGGTGTACTTGTGAGGTCCCAAAAATTTTATAGTGGATTGGACCTATTTTGTTGAGAACTATATTTTGATTGGACCTATCGTCGAGGTAAGGCTGAGACGAATAGTGTCTATTTCGGAAAACCAGTTCGGATTTATGCCCGGCCGCTCGACGACGGAGGCAATCCACCTGGTACGGAGGTTGGTGGAACAGTATAGGGAAAGGAAGAAGGATCTGCACATGGTGTTTATCGACCTGGAAAAGGCTTACGACAAAGTCCCCAGGGAGGTGCTTTGGAAATGCTTGGAGGTGAGTGGAGTACCGCAGGCATATATCAGAGTAATTAAGGATATGTATGATGGAGCGAAAACCGAGGAGAGGACGGCGGGAGGAGACTCAGAGCATTTCACTGTCCTGACAGGATTGCATCAGGGATCTACTCTTAGTCCCTTTTTGTTTGCGTTGGTGATGGATGTGTTGACGCGGCGTATTCAAGGGGAGGTGCCGTGGTGTATGCTTTTTGCAGACGATGTAGTTCTGATAGATGAGACTCGAGGGGGTGTGAATGACAAATTAGAGGTGTGGAGGCGAACTCTTGAGTCTAAAGGGTTCAGGGTGAGCAGAAGCAAGACAGAGTATGTGGAATGCAAGTTTAATGACGTGAGGCGGGAGAATAAGGTAGTAGTGAAGCTGGAAGCACAGGAGGAATGTAAGAGGGATAAGTTCAAGTATCTTGGGTCCGTGATCCAGAGTAACGGTGAAATTGACGAGGATGTCTCGCACCGTATTGGGGCGGGATGGATGAAGTGGAAACTCGCGTCGGGGGTGCTGTGTGATAAGAAGGTGCCGCTCAAGCTTAAAAGCAAATTCTACAGGGTGGTAGTCCGTCCGGCCTTGTTGTATGGAGCGGAGTGTTGGCCAGTTAAGAACTCCCACATCCAAAAAATGAAGGTGGCAGAAATGCGGATGTTGCGCTGGATGTGTGGACTGACTAGAGGGGATAGAGTTCGGAATGAGACTATCCGGGAGAAGGTTGGTGTGACTTCAGTGGAGTGCAAGATGCGGGAAACACGATTGAGATGGTTCGGACACGTGAAGAGGAGGGGCATGGATGTCCTGGTCCGTAGGTGTGAGAGGCTAGCGTTGGATGGTTTTAGGCGGGGTAGGGGTAGGCCGAAGAAGTACTGGGGTGAGGTGATTAGGCGGGACATGGAACAGTTACAGCTCACCGAGGACATGACCGTAGATAGGAAGATCTGGAAGACGCGAATTACGGCAAAGGATTAGGGCCAGTTTGGGTCGCTAGTGTAGGGAATTACTTGGTGGGGGTTTTAGTCCTGTTATGATTCCGTGTTCCGTGTTCCATGTTTTATTACGAATCTGTGTGCTTTCCTCTGTTTTATAATACTTATGGGTGCCGTATTTATGTTATGTAATCTGCTTCTGTGTTTTACTATGTGTTTGTGTGGTATCTCGTGCCTTGAGCCGGGGGTCTTTCGAAAATAGTCTTTCTACTTCATCAGAGGTAGAGGTATGGACTGCGTACATCTTACCCCCCCAGACCCCACTAGCTGGGAATACACTGGGTTTGTTGTTGTTGTTGATTGTTGTTGTTCTCTCCTTTTGATGTATGTACACGGGGTTCCCCAAAATGTTAATAAAATTACTTACCTTACTAAAAGAAATAAAAAATGAGATAATGTTAATAATCATCTACTACATTGCAAGATACATCAGATATAGAGAGAACACAAGAAAGAGCAAAAAGCAAACTTTAGATACTACATATTTTTTCAATCATTAATGATAGATACCAAATATGACTACAACAGGTACTACATATCGATTGTTACACGGCTGAATAGCCTCCTATTTATACATGAGAGTAGCAGCTGTATTGTATAGTAACACAATGCCTAGGACTCCAATCATATATAGCTAATTACATACTTATGCTAAGTCTACTACCGTATATGTACTTGAACTAGGATTTCTAATCCTTATGAAACTCATTTTCATTCCGCCTCATGCTTGAGGTTGGCAGTGATGTATCATCTACTACATGAGTGAAATAGTAGTATCACTCCTAATCCTGATGTATTAGAGATAAGCCCTCACCTTCTTAATCCTTACGATGTGATACAACACCAAGCTTGCCCCGTAAAAACTGAAATTGCTGCTTTGTCAATGCCTTCGTAAAAATGTCAGCCACTTGAGTTGCCGCTGGAACATATTTAGTGACCATTGCACCAGCTGCAACTCTCTCGTACAAAATGATAGTCTAGTTCAACATGCTTTGTGCGAGCATGGAGAATGGGATTACTGGTGAGATGTAAGGCATAGATATTGTCGGAATAAAGGACTGGAGGAGAAGCAAGTGATACTCCGAGGTGTTGTAACAAATGAAGAATCCACGTGGTTTCAGCTGCAAGAGAAGCAAGAGCGTGATACTCAGCTTCGGCACTAGATTTTGACATGGTATGTTGCTTCTTAGACGACCAGGAGGCGCAGTTAGCACCTAAGAACACACAAAGTCCTGTTGTTGATCGAAGAGTGATAGCACATCCTGCCCAATCTGCATCTGAGAAGCCAATAACCTGTAATGACCTGGAAGTGATTTGAAGTCCAAAATTTATAGTCGCAACAAGGTAACGAAGAATAAATTTCACACCTTAACAATGTTTAGCTGTAGGAGCTTGCATAAACTGACACACTTGATTGACAGCACGAGTAAGGTCAGGATGTGTTACTGTAAGATATTGAAGCCCTCCAACTGTACTTCAATAATCAAAGGCATCATGGGAGGTCCAGTTGTGAGATGAAATCACTCTTCTGTGACAATGGTGTATGGATTGCTCTAGCACAGTGCATCATGGTCTTTTTGAGAATGTCCTTAGCATATTTCACTTGTGACTAAGATAGGTTCCATCTATATATGGCACAACTTCAATGCCAAAGAAAAAAAGGGAGACTTGCCCAAATCTTTTAAGGCAAAGTGAGTATCTAGTTTGGAGATTTAACAATTATTACTGTTGCATTCCTCAACAATTAAGGACCGTTGGCTGCCTTCAAAAACACTAACACTGTTACATTAAATTGTTAGACTCTAACCCTAGTGCTCTACAGCTCACCTAAGAAGTTTACCAAGTCATCTATCTCCTCTATACAACTTTCTTTACACCAAAAAAATAAAGACACTAAACAACTCCATTTTATATCATGGATGGACTTGATCTTATCTTCAAAACATCTTCCTGTCCTTTCCTTCCATAATGACCACCAAATGTACGAGGGTATCACCCTCCCCCATTTTCTCTGTCTCTTGCTCCCCCCTCTTCTAATCCGGCAACTCATCAGGTCAGTTGTGCGTTCAGGCATGATCCGCTCTTGTCTTTGTGAGGCTGAAAAACAAGCTCCAAATCTGAGTGGTGAACTTAAGAGTGTAAGAATAGGTGATTGTTTGTTTCCCCATCTCATTACACAAGAAACATCTGGTCACCACTACTCTCCCCTTCTTTTGTAGTACTTCATTAGTAAGACAGAGCTTCTTTACTACTAGCCATGTGAAGCATTTTACCTTAGTTGGAACCATGCTCTTCGAGATTCTTTTCCATATCTCTAACCTCTCAGTTCGAGCTGCATTATTTTCATTTTTGTAAAGCCTACTCACAGAAAAGATGACATCCGTCTTATGTTTCCAATTCAGAGAATCAATTTCAGTAACTGTGACTTAGAAGTCCTCCACCAATTTCAACAACTCAACCACCCTTTCCACTTCCTAATCATTTAGATGTCTTCTAAAATTCAGATTCCAACTTTGAGGGGACCAACACTGATTGATATGAACTTCAAGATTGCTACTTAAGGTCATTAAATCAGGAAAAGCTTCTTGGGGTGTAGTTTGCCCGATCCAAGTATCTTTCCAAAACTTGGTTCCGTCACCATTGCCTACCCTAATTCTAGAGTCTGCATGCAGCTTTGACCAAAGAGTCCTAATAGTTCTCCACACTCCAACACCATAGGTATCAAACTCTCTAGAGCATCAAAAAGTATCCTGTCCAAATTTATGAGAGATGACCTCTTTCCAGAGTAAGGTTTCCTCCTTGCTGAATCTCCATAACCACTTCATCGAAAGATTGCTATTTTGAATTTTTAAATTTCTGATGCCAAGTACCCCCTACATTTTCCTCAACTGAACCACTTCCCACTTCACCAGGTTATATCCTCCCCTTTCTTTTTTCCCATTCCATAAAAAATTCCTTCTTAATCTATTCAATCTCTTCACCACTCTGGTCGGGATAGGAAATAAGAACATCACATAAGTAGGGACAGGATCCAAACCTGAGTTTATTAGAGTGACCCTCCCCAAGGGAAATCCTGAGACATCCAATGGGCGAGCTTTTCTCAGTTTTTTCCACAATATTGTTCCAAATCTCCACATCCTTATGTCTACTCCCAAGTAGCATACCTAGATAATCAGTGGGAAGGTTTGTCACTCCACATCCTAAGAATTGTCACATAATCTGAGTGTTAGGAACTTCTTTTATGGGAAAACATTCCTTAGCCCTAAAACAGCTTCAAATCACCCTTAGCCCTAAAACAGCTTCAAATACCACCAGTAGTACTCTAATGAAACTAATCTACTCCTTTTCCGCTTCACAAAAAATAATGGGGTCGTCTGCATATAAAAAGATGAAAATTTTCCAAATCCCCCATATTATCACCCCGTATCTGGAAGCCTTTGAGCCAGTTATTTTGGGTTGCAATATTTACCATACTACTGAACCCTTCCATTGCTAAGATGAATAGAAAGGGGATAAAAGATCTCCTTGTCTCAACCCTCTTGTAGATGGAAAAAAACTAATAGGTTCTCCATAAACCAATAAAGAGAACTGGATGGTTTTAATGCAAAAAATCATCCACCCTAGCCATCTATCCCCAAATCCCAACTGTTTTAAAATGCTCAGTAGATAGTTCCAGTTTACATGATCATATATGACTTTTGAATATCCAGCTTACACATCACACTAGCCACTTCCCTTCTAGTTGTTGCGTCAATGCATTCACTAACTCTATCAAGGTTGCATCCATAATTTCTCTCTTTAACAAAAGCCATTTGGTGCTCGTTAACCAAGTTGTCTATCACCCTCTTCAGCCTTTCTGCTAGATCTTCTGCAATAATCTTGTAGACTACTGATATCAAACTAATAGGCGTGAAGTCTCTCAATTCCACTGCTCCTCCTTTTTTGGGGAAAAGGACTATGTACGTGGCATCCATGTTTCTTTCAAACACTTGATGCTCATGAAAATATTGCATAGTTCCCATCAAATCAATCATGATCAGGTTCCAAAAAGTTGGAAGAAGTTCATATTAAAACCAACAGGGCCAGGTGCCTTATCAATAGCACATGACTTTATGCACTCCCATACTTGTTCATCCTCAAAGCTCCCCTGCAACCATATTTGATCTTCAACAGAGATCACATTCGTATCATGGACATTGAACTCGGGTCTCCATTTTTCAGTCACTTTATACAGGTTCTAATAGTAATCCAGAATAGCAACTTCTATTGCTTCAGGTTCTGTGATATTTCGCCCCTCCAGTTCCAGAGAATTTATGTGATTATATCTCTCATGTGCATTAGCAACCCTGTGGAAGAATTTGGAGTTTGGTCTCCAGATTTCAACCATTGCACTCTTGATCTTCATCTCCAAGCTATTTCCTCCCTCTTTGCCACCTCCTCAAATTCTAGTGCTAGATGTGACTTCTGAAGGACCTCACCATTAGTGAGGCTTCTCTGCTCCTGAAAAACTTCAAAAGAGCTAATTTGTTTAGAATCTCCTTTCTTCTGCTTCCAGTTCACCCGGATGATTTTACTCCACTGAATTAGCTCCTTCTTAAGAAGTTTTAGTTTGTTAGCAAGAACAAAAACAGGTCCACCCTACTTAGGATGGAATTCCACCAACCACACACTTTCTCCTTAAATCCTTCCACTTCTAGACACCAATTCTCGAATCTAAAAGAAGACCTCTTAAGTTCCCAGTCCCCACAAGTCAGCATGATAGGGTTATGATCAGACCCTATACTTGGAAGCACGTTCTGTTTCACTTGTAGAAAAATATCCTCCCAATCAGCTGAGTACAGAAACTTGTCAATTCAAGAAGCACTTCTATGATTGTCCCCACTTTTCCATGTATAAGACCCTCCAAATAAAGGAGAATTTACCAGCTCCAAATTATTTATGCTATCAGAAAATTCAGACGTAGCCCCTGAAATTCTGTGACAATCAACTCTCTCGGCTATAAATCTAGTGACACTAAAGTCACCACAAACCACCCACTTGCACTCACAAATGTCTTGGCCACCAAAGCACTCCACAACTCCCTTCTAATCACCTTGCTGCAATATGCATATACAACACTGAGTGACCAAGTCAGCTCTTGGTCAACTCCGGTGAATTTGCAAGTGATCACTTGTCCCCCGACTTCTACCAGTTCCCCTTTCCATTCCCTCATATCCCACATAATCAAAATCCCCCCACTACTACCCCTAGCTTTTAAATGTGTCCCCCCCCACAACTGTTAGCCAATAGCTCCCCTAGCACACTCTTCACATCTCCCCCTAATTTTGTTTCTATCAAAACATGAATATTGGCCCTCCATTGGTGTAAAATTTGCTTCACCAATCTCCTTTTATCAACCCCATAACATTCCAAGACATGATTCTGATTTTCATTGATCCCCTATATAAGGTCTCCTCCCCTTTCTTAGCTGACTCCTAGGTTCTCCACCCTTGTACTTTAATTCGGAAATTAGGTTCCTCACTTCTTTTGGCACCAACTGGTTATTGTTGATAGACTCCATTGTAGGCTTTATCCTTTGCTCCAGCTTTACGAGTAGAGCTTCTTTTTCTTTTTCAAAGTCATCAAAAATAGCTCCAAATTCCTTGCTCAACTTGAGAATATTTTGTTGAACCCATGAAGATACCCTACCTGCTACCTCTGTATCACAATTACTAGAAACGCATTAAATAGGTGTTCATTCCTCCAATCGTATCAGTTGTTTATCTCCTGCTTTTACCTCCTCCTCCATTGTCCCTACTGTCCCATTTTTTGTGCTTACTTCTTGCACTGCTTTTGAAATTTGTGTTGCACATCCGATTGGAGTTGAATTCTAGAGTTGCATGTCATCAGCAGTCCCTCCTCACCGTTCTATCTCCCTTATTTCTCCACTGCAGTTGAACGTGCAAGAGTTTTCCAGCTCCATGGTGTTTTCAAGGTTGATATTAGCTTTTTCAGTAAAAGGCTCAATTGGTAGAGGCGATCTTTCAATTAAATCTGACTTTGTGGGACCTATAAAAACTGGTCCACTTTTCTTTAAATAACAAGCAGGCCCAGCCTTCATTAAATTTAAAAGATGCCCTGTGGGTCCCTACCCTTCATTTTTGTTGCTACACGCACCTTTGTTGTCCATCGTGTAAAAGACTCTATCTTCTTTGATATCTGCTATGTTCTTCACTGCGGTTTCTTTTCCATTCTGATGTTTCATCTCTGACTCTGCCGAAAAGATTCTCTTGATTTCTTTACCAGCATTCTTCATGAGAACGTCATCACTGGGATAGTACGAAACACTATTTCTTCTAAACTTCACCGGCGTTTCACACCATATCAGTAGTGTGAAAGTCCACTCACCATCTTCCACCACCACAGTAGTAGGAATCTTCTCCAGAAGACCTTTGGCCTTGATTTGTGCCCATCTGAGATGATTTTTTAACTCTGTTTCCTCCTCCGTCTCCAACCAGCCCCCACATGCATAAGCTTTGATATTATTCCTAGTTATCACTATATCATCAACATGTAACAATAAAATCATGATATCACCTTTGTGACAAAAAACAAATAGAGAGGAATCAGCATGGCTTCTTCGGAAGCTTAGGTGAAGACGAGCTTCACTAAGGCCTCATTTGTTTGCACTTAATGCAGGTCTGAATCTGAATAGCAGACTTCAGACCATTAAGTGCATTTGCTTGTTATTAAGATTTTAGCTCTTAATAGGTCTGAGTAGATTTTAATTATTTAGATCTAAAATCAAGTCTTAATAGGTCTGAAGAGATATTCTGGTATTGGATAATATTCACCACTCTATTCATAATCAGCAGTCACCACCACTAACCACCTCTGCCACCGCCATCATTGCCACCCACCACCCACCACCACCCACCACCTCCACCATCACAACCACCATCAACAACAATTATCGCTACCAACTACTATTGTCAATCGCTACCACACCTACTGCCTCTATTATTCTAATTATACTCACCGCCGTCACCAGCACCACCATCATCAACCACTACCGGTCAATCCCTACCACCGACCAACTCATCTATCATAACTAGCACCACTACTAACTACGACTAATACGTCACAACCTCCGCACATTCTTCGGCCGCCATCACCATTGTCACTAGTAACGCCACCTCTACCACCACTTCAACCGCTACTATCGCTACAATTATCTCTACTAACAATCATCTCCACCATCATAACAAACAACATCTCCAACTAGCACCAACACATCGTCAACCATCATGCATTCATGTTTCAGCCAACACAATCAACACCTCAAACTACTAATATCAAGCGACGTCACATCACAACCACCACCACCATCATAACAGTCACTAATACCAACCATCACAACTATCACCACCAACATTATTAATCACTAACATCAACCATTGTCACCGCAACCACCATTATAAACCATCTCCACTGTCACTAACAAACAAAAATATTTTTTCTCAATCAAATAATAATTTTGTTGTATGAAATTACATACTTTTCTAATATATAATTAATCTTTTATTTAAATTATATTTTTTATTTTATTATATATACAAATTAAAAAAAATTGCATATTCAGAGGTTGAAAAACAATCTTAATCATTCAGTTTTCAGATTTGGAGACAACATATTAATCATTCAAATGTGCATTCAGATTCAAACGTCTGAATCTTAAAAAAAAAATGGCCTAAACCTTTGAAACCAAGCCTTCGGTGCTTGCTTTATTCCGTAGATGGCCATTTGGAGTGGACAAACATGATCTCGTACAATAGTCTCTTCAAAACCTAGAAGTTGTTTCATATAGACAGTCTCTTTGAGACGCCCATGGAGAAAGGCATATTTTATGTCAAGTTGGTGAAGAGGCCATTCATGAACCGTTGCTACCGTTAAAACTATGTGAATTGTTATAGCCTTCACCACCGGATTGAACATGTCTTCAAAATCGATTTGATTATATTCTATCGCTACCAAACAAGCTTTATATCTCTCAATTGCGCCATCCGCCTCCATTTGTGACTTGAAGACACACCTAGATCCAATTACATTCATTTAAGGTTCTCGTTTTACAAGTTTCCAGGTTTTATTTTGATATAATGTCTGCATTTCTTCGCTCATAGCCTGCAGCCAGTAAGGTTGAGATAATGTTTCTTTTAGGTTCCTTGGTTCACTGGGATTAGAATTAACAGCAACCAAAAGGGCTAAGGAATCTGGCGGGTGTGACATGGTTGTTGACTTTGTCCTTGTAACCTAAGTTACTTGGACTCTTCACTTTCGGTGCCGCACCTGTGTCGACACGACAGGGGTATAGGTGTGGGTGTGAGATTTGTACCCGATCTGGTCAACCAATTTTAGGGTTGGGAAAGTCCGGACAGATTTAAGAAGTTATGTAATCAAAACAAAAGCTAAGATGAAATTGAAGAAAATGGAATAACTTGTATATAGAAATTTTTATGTTATTGTTTTTCATTTTATCTCCTTTTAGGATTTTCTTGAACAATGTTTTGTCCTCTAGTTTTCCGCATAATATCTCATTATTTATGTTTTACCTCTACTTTTAGATATCTAAATTATTTTTCGCCGAATCTCCGCACCCGTATCCATCTCTAGATCCATATCCCCGAATCTTTAAATCGAGACCGTGAAGGATCCGACCTCTAAATCTGTACCCATATCAGACACCCGCACTTAAGTCCAAGCAACTTAGCTTGTAACCATGTGATGAGTATTCTTTGGAGAAAATTGCAATGTCGTAGGTGGACACTGGTGACAACCCAAATCAACACATATATCAATACCTGTGGACACACCAAGCAATGAACCTGTAGTTGTATTTGAAACACTGGCTGTTGGAGATTTTTGGTTCTCACCAGGTGAGCTTTGTGATGTACACCTAGATGGCACAAAATCAATAGTGGTGGCATCCCTTTATTCCCATTCAAGGAACTTAGATTTTGGTATCTGTCCTCCTTTTTCATCTACTATGACCTTAGATGGTGGATCCCTCACAATAATCTCGCCAATTTCCAAAGTCTGCATCAATTGAGTAATTTGGGTTTTCCAAACAAGATAGTTCGAGGGTTTAAATTTTATACGACATATGGCTATGAGTTGATGAAGGGAAGCCGGTGAAGGGAGAGGCTTAAAGATGATGAACTAGCCATTGTGTGTGGTATAGGATTCAGGATACAAATTGATTTTGGATTAAGACCAAAGCTCTTGATACCATGAAGAAACTTAGCAAGGTTTAGCTAAAGAAGAATGCTAAATATTGTATTATGTGAATTGATTTTACACGGCTGAATAGACTCCTGTTTATAGATGAGAGCAACAGTTGTATTGTATAATAACACAATGCATAGGACTCCTATCATATATAATTAATTACATGTAAGTCTACTACCGTATATGTACTTGAACTAGGTATCCTAATCCTTATGAAACTCATTTTCATTTTTCATACTAATCCGTGTGAGAAATATTGGAAAAATATCATTGAATTGTTGTCTACATAATTACATTGACACCCTATTTATAGACACTACAATACAATCCTTTTCCAAATAAGATTTTGTATATTATTCTTATTCCTACTCATATTCTACCACTCCCCGCAAGCTGGTGCATACAAGTCATATGTACCTAGCTTGTTACAAATGTAATTAATACGAGTACTGGTGAAGGACTTGGTGAAGATATCTGCAAGTTGATCATTTGACTTCACAAATTTTGTAATAATCTCCCGAAAGTATCTTTTCTCTCACAAAGTGACAATCAATCTCTATGTGCTTGGTCCTCTCATGGAACACTGATTAGATGCAATATGAAGGGCTGCTTGATTATCACATACAAGTTCCATCGTACCGGTTTCTCCAAATTTTAGTTCTGTCAGCAATTATTTGATCCAAACCAGCTCACAAGTTGTTGCAGTCATTGCTCGATATTCTACTTCGGAGCTGGATCGAGCACCACACTCTTTTTCTTACTCTTCCAGGACACCAAATTACTTCCTACTAAAAGACAATATCCGAATATAGAACGTCTATCAGAGGGTGATCCTTCCCAATCAGCATCTGTATATCCAATGATATGCTCATGGCCTCGATCCTCAAAGAGTAGTCCTTTACCTGAAGAAAACTTTATATATCGCAAAATACAAACAACTACATCCCAATGACTATCACAGAGGGAAGTCATAAACTGACTTACAACACACGGGAAAAGAGATGTCAGGTCTAGTCACTGTGAGATAATTCAACCTTCCAACCAACCAACCACCTATACCTTCTAGGATCACTGAGTGGCTCCCCCTGTCCTAGTAGAAGTTTAGCATTTGGATCAATAGGAGTGTCAATGGGTCGACATCCAATCATTCATGTCTCCTCAAGAATGTCTAAAGCATACTTGCATTGAGAAATAACAATACCTTATCTGAACTGTGCAACCTCAATACTTAGAAAGTATTTTAGTCTGCCGAGGTCTTTAATCTGGAAATGTTGAAAGAGATTTCACTTCAAGTTAGGGATACCATCTTGATCATTGCCGGTGATAACAATATTGTCAACATAAACCACCAGATAAATACACAAATCTGGTTCAGAATGGCGATAAAACGCTGAATGATCAGCTCCACTACGAATCATGCCAAACTCCTGAATCACTGTGCTAAACTTTCCGAACAAGCTCGAGGGGACTGTTTCAACCATAGAGTGACTTGCGCAATTGACATATAAGGCTACTATACTCTCCCTGAGCAACAAAACGAGGTGGTTGCTCCATATAGACTTCGTCCTCAAGATTACCATGCAGAAAAGCATTCTTAATGTCCAGCTGATAAAGAGGCCAATGACAAATGGTAGTCATAGAGAAAAAGATAAACATATGCTATTTTAGCCACGGGAAAGAAAGTGTCACAATAATCAAGCCCAAATATCTGTGTATATCCTTAGTCAACAAGGCGAGCCATCAGTCGATCAACCTGACCATCAGGAGCGCTTTGAAAGTCGTAAACCACACGAAATCAGGCCAACTTTGACTGTATAAACTCAAAGCCAACCAACCGTAGATTTACCTGCAGGAAGGGAAACAAGCACCCAAGTACCACTCATATGTAAAGCAGACATTTCATCAATCATAGCCTGTTTCCATCCTGAATGGAAAAGTGCTTCACCTGTAATCTTAGGAATGAAAATAGAGGACAAAGATGATACAAAAGCATAATGGGGTGATGCAGACGATGATAACTCAAGAAAGTATAATATGAGTTAGCATTACGAGTGAATCTTATACCTTTTTGAAGTGCAACTGATTGGCTAGAAGAGGCAGGTCTGCGGTAGGGGAAGTGTCAAGCGCATGACATGAATCCTCTGGGACAAAATATTAGACGCGGGCGGCGGTGATAAGCCAAAAGTAGTGGCACTGCAGCTGGAGATGGAGAAGTAATAGTAGATTCCTCAAAGATTGGTGTGGTTAAGACTGCAGGTATGGGTAAAACCTCAGAGATATCAAGAAGATCAGAAGATGTATAGTAAGGTTGAGATTCAAAGAATGTGACATTGGCAAACATAAGATAGCATCCAAGTTCAGGTGAATAACATCGATACCCTTTTTGAACTCGAGAGTAACCAAGGAAGAGACATTTGAGAGCACAAGGGGCTAATTTATCATTTCCCGACACTAAGTTATGAACAAAACATGTGCTCCCAAAAACACGAGAGGGGATAGAGTAGAGATGCGACTGAGGAAATAGTATGGAATGGGGAACCTGATTCTAGATCAAAGATGATGGCATTCTGTTAATGAGGTAGCAAGAAGCGAGGACTACATCATCCAAAAAACGCAGCGGAACATGGGATTCAATGAGAAGAGCGCGAGCAGTCTCAATGAGATGCCTATTTTTCCTTTCTGCTATACCGTTCTACTGAGGATTGTATGGGCACGATGTCTGGTGAACGATTCCTTGATGAGTCGAAAACTTCTGAAACTGGGAAGGATAAGTATTCTAACGCATTATCACTACGAAAAGCACGAATAGAAACACATAATTGGTTTTGTATTTCAGCACAAAAACTTTTGAACATAGAAAATAACTCAGAACGATCTTTCATCAAGTAAACCCAAGTACATCTTGAGAAATCATCAATGAAAGTAACAAAGTAACGAAATCCTAAGGGTTAACCGACCCTACTAGGACCCCAAATATCAGAATGAACTAATGAGAAAATAGACTCTGAACGACTCTCAATACTACGTGAAAATGTAGCACGGGTGTGTTTCTCAAGTTGACACGACTCACAATCTAATGTGCATAAACTAGACAAACTAGGCACCATCTTTTGTAGCTTGGATAGACTCGGATGTCCCAAACATTTGTGAATAAGGTCTGAAAGGTCTATAACAGAGCGTGTTGTGAAGGAATCTGAAGAGGTAAGATGGTAAAGGCCTTGTGATTCATGTGGTCCTGCATTAGAAAAGAATCATCAAAAAAAGTTATACTACAATGAAGGGCATGTGTCAAACGACTAACAGGTGCAACATTAAAAGGGCAACTAGGGACATAAAGACCAGAGTCTACAGTGACAAAAGATATGGGTTTGGCTTGTCCAGCTCCTTTTGGCTCTGTTCGAATTCCAATGGCTAAAGTAATAGCAGAAAGTGATTGTGAATAAACAATATCAGACAGAAGTGATTTGTCACCAGAAATATGATCAGAAGCACCTGAGTCCACAACCCCATGATCCAAAGATAGGATATTACGCAGTTGAAGCTATTGGAAGAGATATAAGCTTACTTGCTCGATACTGAAGATACTCATTATATTCTTTGTTAGATAAATACATCCATTGATCACCTGTGGTGTTCGACTGAGCAATATGAGCATTTTTAGGTGGTCGGCCATGTAAAGAATAACATATTCCACAAGTATGTCCAAGCCTATTATAATGACTATACTTAGGCCGTATATCCATGCCTTTTACAATAACTACACCTAGGACGAGATCTTCCAAATTGACCTTCCCCTCGTCGATTCTTCATGGACTGTGACGTTTGATTTTCTGATCTCGTTAAGGGCTCAAATTTAATCATAGGACACCAAGTAAAAGATTAGAAAATATATAGCCGGAATCTGAAAAAAAAAAGTTTTCAGTCGCCAAAGAAAATATAAAGTCGACAAAATTACAGTTCCCCCGATCGAAATATGAGCAACTTGGTTAAAGCTGAAGAACAAAAGCCAGTAGGAGGTCGGAGTAGCTGGGCAACCCCAACAGAAAAGAAAGAACCGAAAAAGTCAGCCGGAGAATGGCTCACGCGCCAGCGTGTGACATATATCGCCGGAATTCCGGCAAGCGTGTGGGAGCGAGTGGCTGGGGACTTTTCGGTGGTTTTGATCAGATTTGTCGCCAGAGCTTTCCGATCCTCTAGGTAGTGTTGTATTTTGCACAAAACCCACAAAACAGATAATGACTCAAACAGTCACCGAAAATTGACACGTGACTGATAATTTTTTTTCCGAAATTTTCTCACCAATGCTCTAATACCATGTGAAAAATATGGGAAAATATTCTTAAATTGTTGTCTACATAATTACATTGACACTATTTATAGACATATATAATCCTTTTCCAATTAGGATTTTGGTTAATATTCCTATTCCTACTAATATTCTAACAATCAGCGTAGAGATTCATCTAGTATTGTTAAAATTTGTAGGTAGCATTTTTCCGGCAAATTGTAGCAATTCCATTCTCTGGTGACTTCTTCAAATCACATACTTCTTACCGACAGGAATCAGACTAATACTCATTTGATCCAAGATTCACAGATTTGGTCACGTCTTGGTGTTTAGCTTCAGATCCAATGTTATCAAAAGTGAAAAGCGCAAAAAAGCTCTAATGTATGTTGGCGCTTAAACCGCAAATGGCTTCAATGAAAAAAGGCACAAAGGGAGAAAAAATACAAATATTTATGTTTAGTCCAAGACTAATAACCATACGCATGAATGACACATATATGAATAAACAAATTGAAAAACAATTACGATAAAGTGAAATGTCAATTCTTAAGTGCCGCCTCTTTAGAAGAGACTCATTGGCAAGGAAAAGTATTCCTTAGAAAGTTGATGACGAAAATGAAGAGCACATAAAGCGGGCAAAGCGCTCAACACACTTTGAGGCTCACCTAAGGGCTTAAGCGTGCCTTTAATAACACTGTTCAGATCTTGGTAAGATTCAGTTTTTTTCCTCTTTTTTGTATATAGTTTCTTTATTTGTATAATTTCCTCCAGCGTACTCCTATCGAGAAACCACTTCTGTACCACAAAAACAAAGTCTCTGAAGACTCCATCAAATCACTTTTGTATCCTCAAGGTCCGTTCCTGTTTCTCCAGATCCTAATGTTCGATCAGGTAATCTCTAATTTTCCCTATGATTGTAATCTTGTTAACCTGTCAAAACTGTAATTGAATTTTCTGTTTCTGGGTATTTATGGTTACTGGGTTTAGTATTGATTGGTATTGACAAACTTCTATTGTGTCTAATGTTGAATTCTCTCTTGGCTTTTACTTGATCAAAATTAGATTTAGTGCTCTTTGTTCGAAATTCAGAAAACTGAAATTTCAGTGCTCTTTTGCTCTAGTTTTTTGCTGTGATAAAATCTGGTTTTTATTTGAAAATTGTTACTTTAACAGTGACTCGATTTCTATAGCAGTGTTCGCTATTCTTGATAAATTTTGGATCCTGCTATTGAACTTTTCTTTCTAGTTTTTACTTGTAATATAAATCAGATTCTTATTCGAACACAAGGTTCTTTATGGGAATTTTATTTTAGAGTTATTCATTTTATAAAGCTTATTAATTATACTTGTCGCAAGAGGCCTGGACCCAAGCTTATCAAGATATAAAAATTGTAATTTTACTAAAGAAAGTTAATTTGTACCATATTTCCCTAAGCCGTAATTAATTCAATATAGTGGTACTTTAATTATGTCTTTGTTGATAAGCATTTATACTCCCTCCGTCCCCTTTTATGTGACACACTTTTCCATTTTTGGTCCGCCCCAGGGAGGTGCTTTGGAGATGCTTGGAGGTGAGTGGAGTACCGCTGGCATATATCAGAGCAATTAAGGATATGTATGACGGAGCGAAAACCCAGGTGAGGACGGCGGAAGGGGACTCAGAGCATTTCACTGTCTTGACAGGATTGCATCAGGGATCTACTCTTAGTCCCTTTTTGTTTGCGTTGGTGATAGATGTGTTGACGCGGCGTATTCAAGGGGAGGTGCCTTGGTGTATGCTTTTTGCAGACGATGTAGTTCTGATAGATGAGACTCGAGGGGGTGTGAATGACAAATTAGAGGTGTGGAGGCAAACTCTTGAGTCTAAAGGGTTCAGGGTGAGCAGAAGCAAGACAGAGTATGTGGAATACAAGTTTAATGACGTGAGGCGGGAGAATGAGGTAGTAGTGAAGCTGGAATCACAGGAGGTATGTAAGAGGGATAGTTTCAAGTATCTCGGGTCCGTGATCCAGAGTAACGGTGAGATTGACGAGGATATCTCGCACCGTATTAGGGCGGGATGGATGAAGTGGAAGCTCGCGTCGGGGGTGTTGTGTGATAAGAAGGTGCCGCCCAAGCTGAAAGGCAAATTCTACAGGGTGGTAGTCCATCCGGCCATGTTGTATGGAGCGGAGTGTTGGCCAGTTAAGAACTCCCACATCTAAAAAATGAAGGTGGCAGAAATGCGGATGTTGCGCTGGATGTGTGGACTGACTAGAGGGGATAGAGTGCGGAATGAGACTATCCGGGAGAAGGTTGGTGTGACTCCAGTGGAGTGCAAGATGCGGGAAGCCCGATTGAGATGGTTCGGACACGTGAAGATGAGGGGCATGGATGCCCCGGTTCGTAGGTGTGAGAGGCTAGCGTTGGATGGTTTTAGGCGGGGTAGGGGTAGGCCGAAGAAGTACTGGGGTGAGGTGATTAGGCGGGACATGGAGCAGTTACAGCTCACCGAGGACATGACCCTAGATAGGAAGGTCTGGAGGACGCGAAATAGGGCAGAAGACTAGGGCCGGTTTGGGTTGCTAGTGTAGGGAATTACTTGGTAGGGGTTTTATTCTTGTTATGATCCCGTGTTCCATGTTTTATTACGAATCTGTGTGCTCTCCTCTGTTTTCTAATACTTATGGGTGCCGTATTTATGCTATGTAATCTAGTTCTGTGCTTTACTATGAGTTTGTGTGGTATCTCGTAACTTGAGCCGGGGGTCTATCGGAAACAGCCTTTCTACTTCTTTAGAGGTAGAGGTATGGACTGCGTACATCTTACCCCTCCAGACCCCACTAGGTGGGAATACACTGGGTTTGTTGTTGTTGTTGTATTTAAAGGCACAATTTCCCTTTTACCATTATTGATCCCACCAAAGTTTATAGATAGTACTCCTTTTTTATACTTTCCTAAAAAGGACAATTTGGTAAACTTCACAAAATCTTTCCCAATCAAAAGGTGACCATAAAACGGGACGGAGGGAGTAACTGTTAAGTTCTAAAGTCACTTAATTAGATAACGTTTTTTAAAATAAAAAAGAATCACGAGAAAGCAAATTTAGATAGAAAAGCAAATATCAAAGGAACACACATAATAACATGATTTAGTACATACAATACTTATAAGTTGATGAAGATCATGAATTGAAAATTATTTTGGTATTTTAATGATTATTTAAGCATATAATGTCTTTAGTTACTAATATGAATTTATTCTAAAGTATTTATTAATTTTTTACTCATGATTTATCTATATTAGATGTGTAACCTTCAACATGTCTACTTGCAGACATTAAAATAAATTTTGAGGATGTTAATGTCATTTAAAGGAGTTTAAAAGATCAAAGTTTCTTAACAAAATGGTCTTTTTTGCTATCTCATTTGAACTTTATTAAAAATTTTAGTAAAAGTTCACCTTTTTCCATATAATTACAGACCTTACCCTCTACAAAAAAAAAAAACCACATTCTTCCATTTAATTACATATCATGCCCAAAGATATGATTGATTCCATTGTACTTTTCTGTCCTGTAGCATTTATTTGTGCACTGTGTTGGAAAAGTTGTACAAATTTATTGTGATTAATTCTAATCCTTTAAGGGCCCATGGTCTTAATTGCGGGCCCAATAATTGTTTGCATGTCATAACCTCATAATGCCACACATTTGAATATTGTAAGTGTAAACACATACCAATTTTATTTAGGTTTAAATAAATTAAATTGTTTAACATTAATATATTTAAATAATTTGTATTAATTAATTATAACTATATTTATAAATAAAATAAATTTTATTATTTTTATTGGCTTTCATATTTCAAAAATACATTTGTAAATTATTTACTTTAGTAAATTTAAAAAGATTTATTTTTTTGTCTTATACAGAAATATTAATATTTAAATATAAATTTTTAAAGTATAATAATAAAGTTAATTTAATAAAATAAATTTCTAATGAATTCTTCTTAAGATTTGTGTCAAATCAATACGTATCAAGTAAACAAGAACAAAAGAAAAATATACAATGAAATATAATTTTTGTGAGATAAACATAATTCACTATCAAACAACGCGTAATAACTAATAATGTTGTATTTTGTATAAGAAATGCAAAACAAATCACCCCTGATTTGATAAATATACTACTACTAGATGATTACTACTAGAAATGATAAAATTATATTAAATTTTATAGGAGTAACATAATCGATTTTGAAATTTAAACTTTGGGTGTTAATTATCTGTTGGCTTGTAATCATTTACATCACTCCAAATCCAAAGCAAAAAATTAATATTTCATTGTGTCAAACTTAATATGTAAAACATATTTTGCTCATATAAGTTTATTTGGCTGCTTCGGTTTCTTTCTTTTGTAAAACTAAAAGCTTGCCTAATCTACCATTTTTAATTAAAGAAATATAATAATTGGTGTGATGTGGTTCAATTCAATCCATTATGCTGATAAAATGATTTCTTTTTTTTTTATACATAGTTTTTTTAATCGAAGTTGGTGCCAATAATGGTAAGTACGTGTAGTACTATTTATTAGGGTTAAAGATTTCCTTTTTTTACAATTTATTAAACCAAAGTTGATTAAGAATTGTTTTTACCAAATAATATTTCTAATGTATAATTTTTAAAATCCAAAAAAATTCTAATATATATATATATATATATATGGCACATAAACTGGGACGGAAAGTATTCATATCTTATTGGAAAAATTATGTAAAAGAATATTATAAATCGCATAATTAACAACTTTAAAAAATTAAAAAATATAACATATTTGGCTGACTGTTGAAATTATATAAGTGTCAGTTAAATTGAAAGAAAAGAAAAAGTATTATAACTCACAATAATTAAAAACTTAAATTATTTTAACAATTGATTATTTAAATTCTATTTGTGTCACTTTTTTTAGACAAACAAATAACATAAATCGGGCCCGTGCATCAATATCTAGTTCATGTAGAAAGGATACCAGGAAAGAAGCAGGACTTATATATGGTGTTCATTGACATTAAGAAGGCTTACGACAAACCTCCGAGGGAAATACTTGGAGGCTAGAGGCATACCAATGGTTTACATTAGGGCAATATAGGACATATATGATAAAACTAAGAGGCGGGTTAGGATGGTACGATGAGACTCAGAGCATTTTCCTAGGGTAGCACCAGGGATCAACTCTAAGTCTTTTTCTGTTTGTCATGGTGATGGATGTGTTAGAATAGTGTATCCAAGATGAAGTGCCTTGATGTATGTTATTTGCAGATGACATAGTATTGATTGATGAGACACATAGCAGCTTGAATGATAGGTTAGAGATGTGGAGAGAAACTCTGAAAGCTAAAGGGTTTAAGTTGAGCAGGACCAAAAGGGAGTATCTGGAGTGCAAATTAAGTGAGGGGTTGCATGAAGAAGGCGTGGAAGTGTGTCTGGACTCACAAGCTCTGCCCAAGAGCGATCTTTTGAAACATCTTGGCTCTATTATCCAGGGTAGTGGGGTCATAGGCAGTGATGGCACTCATCGTATTGGTGCAGCGTGGATGAAGTAGAGGCTTGACTACGAAGTCTTGTGTGATAAAAAGATACCACCAAACATAAAGATAAGTTTTATAAACTAGTGGTTAGACCGACATTACTATATGGGACGAAGTGTTGGTCAGTCAAAAACTTCCATGTTCGAAAGATGCATGTTGTAGATATGAGGATGTTGAGATTGATGTGTGGCCATATTAGGTGTGAAAGAATCAGGGATCGGGTTATTCATGGCCTCCGTGGTGGATAAGATGAGGGAAGCGAGATTGAGATGGTTTGGACATGTGATGCGGCAAGGTTCAAATGCCCTAGTGAGGAGTGCGAAAGGTTGGATATAGTAGGTACACAGAGGGGCAGAGGTAGACCGAAGAAGAATTGGTGTGAGGTGATTAGACAAGACATGACATATATTCAGGTTATCGAGAACATGACCTTAGTTAGGGGGATGTGGAGGACGCATATTAGAGTAGAAGGTTAGTCGGGTAGGAGTAATGTCGTGCACCGTAGAATGTTAGCTTAGGGTAAAGGCGTAGATATCTATCGTTGTTGTTCTTTATTATGTTTCGATTATCACACTAGTTCGTGGCTGATTATTGTTTTAAGGTAGATTTTACATTGATTATTTTCTTTCCTGTTGTCCACTTCTTTATACCTGAATTTGCTATACTTGAGTCAAGGGTCTTCCAAAAATAACCTTTCTACCTCCCTGAGGTGGTGGTACGGTCAGCACACACTTTACACTCCCCAGACCTCACTTGTGGGATCTTATTGGGTATCCCGAGTCCCCCATAGGTCCTTCCTTTGCTAGCATTTCCATATTTAGCGTTAGATTATCTTGTTTTCTCCTAGTTGGATAGATACTCTATGTATACTACTATCATTACCATCCCTTATTTAATCTTTTCGCGTTAGATTTGTCAAGCTAGCTTCCACAGGTAAGCACCTTCTCTCATGTTACTGACATTGCATATCGTTTCTTTGTGTTAATTATACTTAGTATTTATCTGATGAGATCAGTCATCTATGATGCCTACTGGGCACCGCGTATTTTGGAACTCAAACTACACTTCTGCATCTTTTTACTAATGCAGATCCTCGTACAAGTTGTTGTCGTTGACTTATACTTCGTGGGGAGTTATCTTGGATCAGAGACTTGGGGTGAGCTTCTGACGTATGGTGTTGTTTCTTCTCCCTCTTTTTTGTTGGACAGATCTATATTTTGTATATTCGGAGACGTTCCTGTACATAATGTATCGATTCAGTATTCCTGTTGTGTTTAGAAGCTCTTGTATCAGTCAAGACCAGGTTTTGGGATCATTTTTGTTCCCTTATTCAATTTGTATATTTGTATGGGCCCTATTGCTTGTGTTTATTTCCGTTCTTGGCCCGATTGCTTAATAGATTGTCTTTCTCTTATCAGCCCGTTACTTGTCGTTCCGGGCTAAGGGGATTTGGCTTACCTACTGACGGGTTTTAGTAGGTGTCATCATGACTTGAATTTTTGGGTTATGATACTAAACTACTGCCGAGCTCAACTGATAGGGGAGAGGTTGATGGCGAAGAGGGTAGTAGTAGCAACCAATATGTGTGACTATCAGATAATGTGGAGTTGGTGGAGAGTAAATACATATCGAGGAAAATTGGAAAAATACGTAGAGTTATATGACGGCAAAGATGGAAGTGAAGTTAGCAGTTAAAACGACAGCGTTTGAACACTTGTATGAGGAACTACAGGACAAAGATGACGATAAGTACAAAGCAGGAAAGAAAGAAAATAATAGCAAAATAGCAAGATAAACAAAGCTTAGTCATACACTATATAGCTTTTGCAATAAGCTTAGTCAGTCAATTTATGCACTCCCCGAAGGAAGAGCACCAAAAAACGATATACATGATTTTTCTTATATACGAAAAGTTCACCAGGACCAAAATAATCAGCAAAGAGGCATTGACAGCTTTAAAGATGTGGATTGGGCAGGTTCTACTACTGACAAAAGGTGTAAGTTTTGATGTAGTACATTCATCTGGGAAATCTCGTGACATGAAGGGGAAGAAGAGAACGTCATAGCACATAGCAGCGCAGAAACAGAATCACAATCCATGGCCCATGGGATCTGTGAGATGATTTTGCTAAAGAAGATGGTGGAAGAACTACAACAACAACAACAAACCCAATGTATTCCCACCTAGTGGGGTCTGGGGGGTAAGATGTACGCAGTCCATACCTCTACCTCTAAAGAAGTAGAAAGGCTGTTTCCGATAGACCCCCGGCTCAAGGCACGAGATACCACACAAACACATAGTAAAGCACAGGAGCAGATTACATAACATAAATACGGCACCCATAAATAATATAAAACAGAGGAGATGGTGGAAGAACTGCAAAAAAAAAAACGATTGCTCTACCAATGAAGTTGTACTATGACAACAAGGCCGCCATAAGCATTGCTCAAAATCCAATTCAACATGGTAGAACAAAGCATCTAGAAGTGGATAGATGCTTAAATATGAAAAGACTGAAGTAGGAAGTGTGTCCATGCCATTCTTCCCAACACCTCAGGAAATTGAGAATATTTTCACATTAGGTTAGTTTAAACAAAAATTTGAATTTTCAAGCTAGTAACAGTATATACATGTCAACTGAGGGGGAGTGTTGATTTCTATATGATTATTATCAATTGTGATAAGATCTGATTTGTAGGATCTAATTTGATCTTACCTGATTTATAATATCGAAATCGATCTGATAAAATCAGATTTGCCATGCTATTGAGTGTTCTAGGAAATTACATCAGCATAAATCACTCCTAGATTCTCAAATCTCCTAGAATTAAGGTATCAATTTCCTAGTTGATGCATATTAAGTTGCATCAAGGTTATTCACAAGGAGCCAAGCTCGAGACCTAAAAGCCCTTCAAGGACTATTCATGAAGATGGACATACTTGAGCACACTTAAATGCCATCCTGAGGGTTCCAAGTCATGATGGTTGGTTTAGAGGCCGAAATGAAGGAAAAAGGGGGTGGATGCAATCCCAAACGGAACATGCAACGCCGCTAGTGCATCGCATTCTACATCAAGTTTGAACCAGTTTGGGAGACGTAGGAGATGGGGTCGCAAGAGGCTAGATGAGACGTGACATATTAAGGACGCAATTTAGAGAACAATTCACTTTGGGGCTGTTTTTGCAATTTGCTTGAAGAACCATTTTTGGGCTTCTGTAATAAACTATAGATAGTGAAGATTAGCGCCTTCAGAGCTATCAATTACCTTCTCTTGAAGAATTTGAGTGCTTGGTTAAGACTTTGATGATACTTTGTTTGATAGGTGGGTTACAAGATGAACTCAATTCCATTGAGATCTTCCTAATAGATTAGGTGCTTTTTCAATTCCTTCGATTGAAGGTATTGGTTTTAATATAACCTTTGTTTTCAATTAATCTCCATTTTGTGTCTGTCTCTTTTTACTTTTATTGTTCTTAGTTAGGATTTCTTTACTAGTTTGGATTACATCACTAGTTTGTTTCTTTCTCTTTACTATAAATTTGTACCTCTATAGATGAATACAATTGAGAAATTTTAGTACCAAAATTTACACAAAGGTAACACCTTCCCCTCCCCCAACCCCCCTACTCCCAAACAAGGGAAGCTCCACAGTCTATACCAGACACAGCACAAAAGACAGGCAACTGTTAAATCCCAGAACAAATATGAACCTATGAGGTATGACTTACCAACACTATATAAGTGATTGTACATTGGTGTAGTAAGCAATTATCCGGAACTACAATTCACCATCATTGGAGAAACCGTTAATTAAATTATGTTGCTTAGATATAAATTGACAGTATATGAACACGTCTTGGCATATTCCAACTAGTATCATGGACAAAAGAGGGTTGCCAGTTGGTAAGCACCCTCCACCTCGAACCTTAAGGTCGTGGGTTCGAGTCAACAAGGGAGCAAAAAGGTGAGAGCTCCTAGGAAGGGTAAAATATATATTAAAAAAAAAGTTAGCTCCACATGATGTGTCAAAATTGCAGAATTGATCGAGTCAATGAGATATTCCAATTCTGTTTTGAACCTAATATTGGATCATTCTTTATTTCCATTTCATACCTAATGACATTAAATGTAAATTAGTTTTAGGAATCCAAATATTTTAACGGTAAGAATTTCTTTTTGATCAAGTAAAAGTATTTAAATACATTAACATGACCAAATCGGCCGTATACATAGGCTACCAAAAGATCAAAACTCAACAAAATATGAAGCTCTACAAAATCCACCCAATCCTCTAAGCAAGAAGGAACTTTCTGTTTACACCAAAAGAAAATAAGAGAGCAAATACTACTCCTCAATTGCAAGAAACTCGACTCTACACCTTCATAAGCTCTTCTATTTCTCTCTCTCCAAACTAACCACATTAAGGCTATCAGAACCATGTTCCAAGCCTTTCGTCTTCTCCGCCTTCTCCCTCTCTTCCAACTCAACATCAGATTTTTCACAATTCTTGGCATTACCCAAGGAGTGTGAAACCATCTAAACATATCCCACCATAATCGCATAGTAAGCCCGCAATGTAGAAGAAGGTGATCCACATCCTCGCCCGTCTTCTTGCACATGTAGCACCATCTAACGAAAACAACCTTCGGCTTTCTAAGATTTCCGACCATCAAAATCACCCCTCTAGTGGCAAGCCAAGTCAAGAAGCACACCTTCCTCGGCAAATTATGAACCCATATTAAATTATATGGAAACTCAACCTCCTCCCTAATCAAAATTTCCTCGTAGAAAGACTTCTCAGAGAACACTCCATTACTTCCAAGACCCCACTGCCACCCATCGGGATTATCCGTCAAATTGGCTTGCTTGTGAAGAAGATTTATCAATCATTGAAACTCACTCGCTTTCCAACCTTGAAATCCCTTCTAAATCTCAGATCCCAAAAAGTCTCTCCACCTTGTGACCTCCTAATAGGTTGAATAGTCAAGTCTCTTTTGGCAATATATTCTGCAAACATCTTTCAAAATTATATCCCCACACTAGTTATGGCCCCAAAAAAAATACTCTCGTCCCATCACCAACCTTCAAAGAGATATTTTCCACGAAAGAATCCAATCCATTTATTACATTTCTCCAAAGGTTGCACCCGAAAGGCAAAACAATATCTCTAGTTCTCCATCCCCAGTCCCTAATCCCATATTTATCACCTATCACCCCCCTCCATAAAGCTTGTACCTCCACCCCGAACCTCTACATCCATTTGCCCAACAAAACTTTATTAAAAACTTTCAAATCTTTAACTCCAAGTCTTCCCCATTTTTTAAGAGATGCGACAACCTCCCAACACACCAAATGAAACTTCTTTACCCCGTCCGTCGCATCACAAAGGAAAATTCTCTGAATCATTTCCAACTTTTCTAGGACCGTAATTGGATCAAGAAAGTAGTAAGTGGGAATGCTAGAGAGTATGCTCTTGATAAGCACTTCCTTCCCACCCTTGGACATATATCTTTTTTGTCAGCTTGCTAGTCTCTTCTCGATCCTTTGAATAACCGGAATCCACACAATGAGATCCTTGTTCGAAGCACCTAAGGAACTCCAAGACATGTAGTCGGAACAGCTCCAACCCTACAACTCAAAACTCGAGCAAGTGATCCAATGCCATTCACCTCCCCAACACAACAACAGGAAATGTCTCACACTTCTTCAAGTTAATTTTAAGTCCTGGCACCATTTGAAACCAAGTGAGAATTTGGCCTAAATTATCTAGTTGGGTCTCAATTGCATCACAAAGACCAAGGTGTCACTTGCGAACAACAAATGAGACACTGATATTGTCCCTTCACCCCCAACTGCCGCATTAAAACCCTTAAAGTAGCCCCCTGAAACAACTTTATCCATCATCCTACTCAAAGCTTCCATAACAAAAATAAACAACATCAGAGATAGAGGATCCCCTTGTCTCAAACCCTTCGAGCTTCCGAAAAAACCGTATGGGTTACCATTCACCAACACTGAAAATCTCACCAAAGAAATGTAGAAGCAAATCCATTTCCTCCACTTCTCCCCAAATCTAACCTGAAGCATAATGAAATCTAAAACTTTCCAATTCACATGATCGTATGCCTAATTTCCAATCTTACAGAAACAGGGAACCCCCTCCACACCCTAATTTTGGCTCTAGATATGTCATGCATACTAACAAAAACCCCACACTGCTCTCCGATCTTCTTGAAAAGGTCAACATGCTCCAAAGGTGAAGCAGCAAACTCACCATACTTACGATTGCAGTATCACCGGTACAATGAGTATTAACACACCCATCTTGCTCCCTCCATCTGTCTAGTTTCAGGAAATTACCACTAAACCGCCTCTTTCCTCTGTGAAAAGTTTCATCAGCCTGCTCCTCACTAGCAAACCGGAGTAAAACTTGGGTGTCACTCAGCTGTGTAATCTTCAAACGATCTGCTACTCCCACTCATCTACAGCCCAGTTTCTAAGAATTTAAAAGATGACTCCCACCTTTCCCTCCTATCTATACAAATCAATAACATATTTTTTATATGACAACTGTTCCAAGCCAAACAACTTAATTTAATTTGACATAAAAAGGATGTGAGTCAACCAACTGTCACATCCCAGAATACAATGTGCATCATTTTGATAGGGAGTAGGGTACTTGGGCCAATCTACAACACATTAAAAATGCTGTTTTGGATTTACCTACAAGAAAGAAATAAAAAAAGAAATGGCCATTTAAATTTCAACTCCTCCAAATTTTCAAGTCAATTCAACTTTGGAGGGAAAGAAACAGGAGAGCATATGAAGGTGTGAAAATTATTATTAGCAGATGAAGATCTGCCATTTATTTCTAGTAAATTTATGGTGCAAACATGAGGTCCAACTTAGTATGGATGACCAACAGTTACTTGAAGAAACACATTTTTGTATCGGTCTCTAGTTTTGCCACTTATATACTAAGAATTCTTCCACCAGAATAATAAGCTATTACTTCATAAAAAGGAAAGATAAATTGCAAGTAGTACACCATAACAGCCAGCTAAAAAATGTTACAACTAAGTTAGCTCACAGTCTCTCTATCAGGAAACATAGCCAATTTCTCTTCTATCTTTTAGATTTTAGCTTCTATCTGAACAGGTCAAAACACAAAGGACGCATATAAAAGGCAGGGACAAATATTAGGTTACCTGTATGATATCAGCATTTCCCTTTGCCACCCCAGAAGCCACAGTACCAATACCAGCTTCAGCCACAAGCTTTACAGATACCTTAGCTTTTGGGTTGACCTGCTCATGAATGAAACAACAATGTAATGATTTACAGATACCTTAGCTTCTGGGTTGATACTGCTCATGAATGAAAATCACAATTGAAAGGAACAACAGTTAAGCATGAATTTCACCTGATGAAGGTCATAAATCAACTGAGCAAGATCCTCGATAGAATAAATATCATGATGTGGCGGTGGAGATATAAGAGGAACTCCAGGTTTTGAATTCCTTAGTCTCGCAATGTAAGCGCTAACTTTTTTACCAGGCAATTGGCCACCTTCACCTGGCTTTGCACCTTGAGCAATTTTAATTTCTAACTGGTCAGCATTAGCTAGAAATGTAGGAGTGACACCAAAGCGTCCGGAAGCAATCTGAAAAGGTTGCAAGGAAGTCAAGTGTATTCTCCACAAGTCATCAGGAAAACAACCCACCCATAAAAAGGACTAACAAACATCAAGAGATATGCAGAGCAAAATCATAGTGCACATACCTGCTTAATTGCACTTGTCGCAGTGTCTCCATTTTGCAGACCTTTAAGATGTGGAAGTGTTGGAGAATATCCATCAACGACATCAGTAAGTGGTTTCCAGCGAATTGGATCCTGTTTGAAGTTGACAATTAAAAAGATTATCATCATGTAGAATAGCTGTGATAAAGAACAATTTCAATGGCAAAGTAAGAGAAATCCAGATTGTGTTCAACACACCACTGGTATAACTTACCTCACCACCTTCTCCTGAGTTTGATTTTCCACCCAATCTATTCATTGCAATTGCAATAGCTTCATGAGTTTCCCTTGAAATAGCTCCAAGTGACATGCCACCAGTGCAAAACCGCTGCACAATTGCTGAAGCAGGTTCAACCCTTCCAACCGGTATAGGCGAACGATCACTTTTGAATTCAAGAAGATCTCTAAGAACCTGCAAAACATAGATATCTTCAGAAACAATGATATATTTTGATGTATTTCACCCATTCCTTCATCTTTAGTAGATTGAACGACAGAGGGGGAATTACTAGAAGGTTACGTCATCAACTATTATTAGTGCATCTTATGCATCTGCTTTTCCAATAGTGATATTTGGCTGTGCATAAACAGGGGAAAATTACTAGAGGGTTACGTCAGCAATTACTATTAACGCATCTTATGCATCCGCTCTTCAGGGGTGGAATTTGGCTGTGCATAAGCATCAGAAGAATGAGGAGATATATATGGTCAGTAGTAGTAAACTACAGGATCAAATTAGATATCCAGATGATAAGAAAATGCAAAGATATCGAATTATAAGAAACAGAAATAAGTAAAACAACTCACATTTACAGGTCGATTAGCCAAATGCTGCTGATAAACTGAATAGGCACTTTCACTCTTTTGGCGGACTGCTTTATGGAGCAGTTTTGACATCTCTGGGTTGTTTCCATGGTATTCACCTTTAATTAAAGGGAAGAGAGAGTCAAGGATATGAAAAACAACAGTAACACAGACAAATAGCCATCTAGACTTCCAGCTTGAAACAAAGTACCACTACTTTTCATTTTCCAAAATAAGATGACTAAAAGAGTATCTTTTGATTCACAAAATATAGCTCGAAATGACATATATTTCACTTATAAAGCAACAGATTGCAGCAGTTGTAACAAGTTAGGTGAGTGCACCATATTGATTTTTGCTTCACCTTTGAGTTTTGCTCAAGATGAGAAAGTAGGGGAGACAAAGTTTAACTAGATATAAGATTCTAAGAAAGCTGGTTTCTTGGAGGAACTTGGAACTATAGGAATAGCCAGAAGGTAGGCACAATGCTGTTATTGCTTAAATCCTTCCCTTAAAATAGACTCCTTAAAATGCACATAGAAATAGAATCACAACTGTCCTCACTGAAGTCTGGCAATTCACCAGTTAGTCTCTACTCTCTAATAAGGCATTGAAAAGTTAAGTTGAGAGAAGTTAATCGCCACTATCTAGGTTACTTCTCTTGTCCCTTCAAATGATTGGTAAAGTAACTTAGTCTTAAAATCAAGAAAAATAAAACACATTTAATACATTAAAACAATAACATACCATTGTAATCCCATAGGTGGAATATGGGTAAGATGTACGCAGACCTTAGCCCACCTTTGTGGGGTAGAAAGGTTGTTTCCGATAGATCCTCAGCTCAAAAGAAAAGTTTCTGAAGTAGGTTTGCAATAAAATACGGCAGCAGAAAAACAAGAGACAAAGCAAGGAAGTCATAGATACTAAAATGCGGAGGAGGCTACTAAAGACGCGACTACTAAATAAAACTACTAATACTGAAAAGCGGTGAGGAGGCAAGGCCCTTCCCTCGCCCACATAAGGTGCGACAATACTTGGCTACCTACTACTCTTCTACCCTACTCCTCGACCTCCATACATTCCTATCTGGGGTCATGTCCTCGGTAAGTTGAAGTTGTGTCATATCTTCTCTAATCACCTAACCAATTCTTTTTCGGTCCACCTCTATCTCTCCTAACTCTTGTTATAGACAACCTCTCATACCTCCATACCTCCATACTGATGCATTTGTGCACCTCCTCTTCACACGCCTGAACCATCTCAATGTCCTGATATAACTTCCCTCATCTTGTCCTCCACAGAGGTCATGCCCACCTTGGCCTATATAACTTCATTCCCAATCATATCTCTCCTGATATGCCCATTGATATGCCCATCCATCTGATGCTCATCTTTCGTTGCCTTCATCTTCTAAAAGGGTGCGTTCTTGACTAGCTAACACTATATCCCATACAACAAAGTTCGCCCAACCACCATTCTATAGAACATACATTTAAGCCTTGGCGACACGTTCTTATGGCATAGTACCATGAAGGTGAGCCTCCATTTCACCCACCCCGCTCTAATATGATGTACGACATCATCGCCAATTTCCCCATCTCCTTGGATTTTTATGGGCCAAAGATATTTAAAATTTCCTTTCTTAGGTAAGACTTGTGCATCAATCTTCACTTCCACCTACACCTCATGTGTTGCATGTATAAACTAGCGCTCCAGGTACTGCTTAACCTGAAACCTTTAAACTCTAGATTTTGTCTCCAAACTTGCACATTTAATACATTATACTTCATTATACATCGTATAGAAGTTACTCAAATATTGCAATTCAGCATGAAATGGAGTAAGTGGCCACATCAAAATTTGGTCATGTGTTTTTTCTTTACAATGTGAACATTCTAAACTTATAGGAAATAAATAGCCAGTCGACTAGGAAACTCTGTTGCCACTCAACTACATCTCGTCATATCTGCACTACAAATTTAAGTATGGAGAGCATGGTTCACTCTTTAATTTTATGTTAAGATATGAGTAGGAATAGGAATAGCATACAGAATCCTACTTGGAAAAGGATTGTAATGTAGTGACCTATTTCAAAAAGGATTGAAATATAGTGTCTATAAATAAGGTCTCAAAAACAGGCATGAATACAACATCTATAAGATAACTTCCATCTTGAAAGTTATGTGGCGTTTTTATAAGATATCAACGATTTCTATCTATTTGTAATCCAACGCAAAAATCAATTGGATTAAATTATAAGAAATTTTTTAAATCAAAAATGAATATTTGTGAACATGGATATCATTTCAAAATGAGTAGTTCGGATAGGATTGAACTTTTGATCGATCTGGTTACTTGGGATCCTATGATTGAAGACATGGTCTCTCTGGATCCCAGTCGTGTATCTACGTCCAATCTACGATAGAAGAAAAGGTTCCGTCGGAACAACTTTTTATTCTAGTTTTTTTCAATGTGATAATATAGACACAACAATTCAATAGTATTCTTCTCTTATATTTCTCACATCGTATCAGAGCTTGCACGATCTTGGTAAAGAATCATAGAGCTTTCGGTGCCAGCGGGCAACTATAATCAATATATGCCGCCCGTTTGACCAATGATCATGTTAGAAAAAGTTGGGTCTCCATGTATCTTTTTGGCACCTATAATCCATATATGTCGCCCATCTGACCAATGATTATGTTAGCAAAGTTGGGTTACCATGTATTACACTTTCTAATGACTACTTTCTCATTTCTGATTTGGATAGCATCGTGCATCTATCTGACGACTATTTTCTCATATCATATTTGCGTAGCACCATGCATCTCTCTGAACTACTTCTCATATTTAATTTGCATAGTACCGTACATCTTTTAGGACTACTTTCCCATATTTGAGTTGCATAACACCGTGCGTCTTTTCGCTAACTCCTCAGATCTGATTTGCGTAGTTCCATGCGTCTTTACGATGACTCCTCAGATTTGATTTGTGTAGGGTCATGCCATCATTCCAACTCTACCCATATAATCTCTTTTTCAGTAGGGTCGTACCATCATTTCAACCCTACCCATATAATTTCTCTTTTTCAGTAGGGACGTGCCGTCATTTCGACCCTACCCATATAATCTCTCTTTTGTGGTAAGGTCGTGTCGTCATTCCGACCCTAACCACATAATTTCTATTTTCCAATAGGGTTGTGCTGTCATTCCGACCCTAACCATATATTTCTCAATAGGGCCGTGCCATCATTCCGACCCTACCCATATAATTCTTTCTCAGTAGAGTCGTGATATCAGTCCGACCTTACACATAATTTTTTTCTCAAATTGTGACCACTTTTCAGCCAACAAATCTAATAATCCGGCACATGAGCATGTTCCAACCAGTTCTTCGATGACTTCCTTATTCAAGATTTACTCATTTCTTGATTTCGAGATGACCCAAATACTTTATGCTCCCTCAATTCGGTTTTACTTGTCATATATTGACTTGGCACACCCATTAAGAAAAACAATTAATAACATGACTATTTTACCATAGTATCCCTATTAAATGATGTTTACATTGTGTCTTGAAATTAATTTCAAGAAAAAACAACTAATGCTAAAGGTAAAGTAGGAAAAAAGTTGTCTCTCTTGAAGTGTCAAAAATGACAAATAAAAGTAGAAACCCAAATAGGAAATTAGTGACAAGTGAAAGCGAACGGAAGGAGTACCAATTTCCAGTGACAAATCGACTGTCCGACGATGTTTACAACTTTTCGGATCACTTTTTCAATTTGTTCATTTTCAATTGAGGTCTCCCGAACGTCCAAAGCAGTCTTTATCAGTTTTTCTTGCAAATATCCTCACCAAGTCCCTCATCGATCCTTGTATTGATTACACCCATAACAAGCTTGATACATATGCCTTGTATACACCATCTTGGGGGGAGTGTGAGAATATGAGTAGGAACAAGGATGGCATATGGAATCCTACTTGGAAAGAATTTCAATATAGTGACCTATTTGGAAAAGGAATGGTATGTACTGTCTATAAATAAGGTCTCAATGTAATAATGTAGACACAACAATTCAATAGTATTCTTCTTTTATATTTCTCACTCAAATATCCAAATCAGAAAAACATCTAATGCTTCCCAGACAAATCATTTGCAGGTGAATTCCTCTTCTTCCCTCCCATTCTCTCTGTCTTCATTCATCTCTCTGCCTCCCTCGCACACAAAGAGATAAAGAAATAGAATGAGAAGACTGTTCAGTAGCCTGGTGTAGCTTCCTCAAGGTAAAGAGCTAACTCTGACCTACATCTATACAAGCTCTTTTTTCTTTTTTCTTTTTTTTTTGGACAACAATATTGTCCTGGTCAGCTACCTTCTATACAAGCTTTTGGAGTCTAGAATGTTAAAAAAACAGCAGATGGATAAGAAATAGAATGCCCAAAAGATGGAATGCCCAAAGTCTGTTTAACTTGGTTCTACTCCGCAGACCACCATTATGAGTTGACCTGAGAACCTAAATTTGGTAAAGCTTGGAATTGCATCCTAACAACCTACCTCTCTACAAGCTTGGAGTCTAGCATGTTAAGAAAATCTACCAGCGCGCACACATGCAATGGTTTCATCTTGAACAAGCTTTCTCTGAAGACGCAAGAAATTGGCACGGTATATGAGTAAACCCCATTAAAGGTCGATACAATTTTACAACATTTGCTTAGGTTCCATTAATCTGGATACTGTAGGATGAAAGAGAATACTTCCAAAACCTTTAGTTTTCAGCCGCTAGAAAAATATACCTCCTTGTCTGAATTGTATGAAACCATAGTTCTCTAGTCGTTTTGCTGTATCTTCAGAGAAAGCCTTCACCCAGAATGATAAAGTCTCTCTTGCCAGCTGCGAAAACAAAGATTGTAAGTATACCGCCCATCGGCAGAACCAACATTTTGCAGAACTTCAGAGATCAAGGTAAACTTTTAACCAAATGTTCATGTCAAGTTGTCATCATCCATGTTAATTCTAATTTCTAGCCTAGATATTTCTGCCAAACTAAATCAAAAGTCTTTCCAAGTCTGATTGGACCACTACATAAACCAACCAACTATTTCACACATCAATATTTAAGCTGAAGCTCACAAAACATATATCCCACTGAAACTGGAGCTAACAAGTTACACATTTTCAATACAATACATTCGATATCTTTATTCCCCTGAAGAAGCTAGATTTCCCACAACGAGAGTGATCAATATCTTATGCTATGTATTCAAACATAGGTTAAGACTTGTGATACCAAAATTGATACAAGATAATAAACCATCAAACAGATCAGATGCTTCATCTCTTTAATACCTCATCAAGGGTTAATCCACCAATGCTCGATTTACTGCCACAGAATGCAACATCTACGACCTCCTTTCCCAATCCATAGATTTCAAATATCTGTGCACCACAATAACTAAACCAAATAGGTTTTGGTGAGAGAAGCAGATGAGGAAACATAGAAAAGTAAACTGCCGTAAAGAAGATCCAAAAAAAAAAGGCTACAATAAGAAAATTCCTGGCTCAAACTATATTGGCAGATACCTCGAGAGCAAGGAGATCCCCATTTTAGAAAGAATTTTGAGAAGCCCGGATTTAACTGCCTGCAATACAGGGGAAAAAGATCAAGTCAATGTCTGTCTTTTTTGAACTGCAAGCATCTGCCAGTTGCATCTTCAAAGATTATGTAGAAAAAACAAAAGGCACTTCTGAACCCTAAAATTCCATTAGCAAAATATTTTTGTATGGTTGTTTTTCGTTGATGAAAAAGCCCATCAGGAAACAGAAATTTACTAAGCATATTTTCACCAAAAGAGGAATACCTTGCAGAAGTTCTTTTGAGCTTGTTCAATGGTGACACTAGGCATTTTCCCATTTCGCATCAAGTTCACAGTTTTGGTGCTCAAGCGCCATTGTCGACATGTCTCAAATGCCAAGTATGGACAAACAGCACTGAATGACAAAGAAAATATAAGTATGCCTTTGCCTGAATGTTTAAACAACAGCAGCGCTGACCCCAGATGATATATGTTACGGGCAAAAGATAACATTACCAGTGGTAAATTATATTGAACGAATCTAGTATGTTAGGATACAGATCACAGATAAAGAGGGTGGTATGCCAAACAGACTGAACAATAAATCTCTCCACCTTTTCGATAAGGTTAACTGCAGTATCTATTCTTGTCACTATATTGTACAGACTGACAAAAGAATACAGATTGACGCACTTGAAATCACATAGAGAGGAGAAATAAAAGCAGAAAGGAGCTTTATGTCCTTGAAATAACCTTGCACCATATCCGATCAAGCAAGCAAACTGATGAGTACTGAAGCACTGGGCAGTATCAGCAATAATTGAAGCTGACATTCTAAGGCCATTTTGAATCAGATGCTGGTGAACAGCACCTACAGCAAGAAGAATTGGAATCGCAGGCCGAGTAGCCTCCTGGAGGCAGCAAAGAACTAAGTTTAATTGCATTTGTTAACTACAATAAGAGCAATAAAGTTCATATCAGGGAGGAATTAAGAGGGGAAAAATAGATAAACAGATCCAAAAGACAGACTTCTATTGCAGAAAGTTGTACTTTGGAAGGAACCACATCAGAGAGGAAATTCAGAAAGAACCAGACTTCAAAGATATCAAGACACAGAAAAGAAAAAAGAAAAAGATGATGACCTTAACAGTGTGAATATTCCTTGAAACAAGTATTGTTACTATATATATATATATATATATATGTATATGTATATATTAAAAAAAAAAAAAAAAAAAAAAAGAGCCATACCCACTATAATCCCACAAGGGGCCAACTAAAAATGACTCAAAATTGAAAAACTGAGCACCTGCCCAAAATGCCAATAAACTACGCACACAATCCACCACTGAAACAAAAAGGCAGATAACAGCATGAAAATTGCCAAAAGAGAGCTTACCAATTCATCAAACCTATCGGAGAGAACAAGCAATTGAGAACCATTTCTTACAGCTTCATCAGCTGCTTCACATAGTTTATAGAGTGACCGTTTCAAGGACCCATCAACTCCTTTCCCAACATCAAAAAATGTTGGCAAAACATGAGGTTTCAAGTGTGAATCTTTCAAAAGAGATTCAAGCTCTCCTTCATTAAGAACAGGACTGGGCAAAATAAACTGACGAAAAACAAAATTGTAAGCAATAGAAAATCACAAATGATACACGATACATCTATAAAACATAAGATCAGAAAATGTTAAAACAACAGATTATCAAAAGTTGAAAGGAAGTAGACGAGTTGACCAACCTGAGAAGCATTTTCAGGTCCAACCTCTAGTATATTTCTACGCTTTCCGAGGTTGACTTCAAGGGACATGACTAATCCTTCTCTGAGAGGATCAATAGCTGGATTTGTAACCTGACATAGATGCACATAAACCATATTAGACCGGTGACTCAATAAATACCTTTCAGCCAAACATCAAGTAAGCAAAACATCTTTCAGACAATTTCCTTATCGCAAGACTTCTTTGAAAAGACAAGCATACCTACAATCAGAAAGACTCCTACAAAAAGAGAAAGAAACACGCTTGACATCCTATGAAGCTACACAATAAATGTTGGAAGCAAAACGATGACATATCTAAAGACACTGCAGACACCTCATGGGAATATCCAAGACTACAAATAACAACATTTCCCACCTGAGCAAACCGTTGCTTGAAATAATCATATAGCATATGTGGCTTTTGAGATAATACAGCCAAGGGAATATCATCTCCCATGCAAAATGTAGGCTCCTTCCCTTGTGCAGCCATACTTTCAATAACCATTTGAACATCCTCACTAGAATAGCCATATGCCCTGTTTTATGGAAAGGAAATTATAACATAAATTAATAATGAGTGATATAACTAATTTGTCAAGAGAATTTGCACTTAGAACAACCATAGGGAAGAGAGCGATTCTACCCACAACAAGTTCTATACTTCGACAGATGCATTAACAAACATAGGACCAAATCTCCATGTGCAATGAGAAGTTATTATTCTCATCACATCACTGAAACCAAAATATGGGATGAAATGATTGGGAAGTATTCCTTCGTTTGTCTCTGATGCTCAAACGACAACGCAAACTTCCTTTGTCTCTGATGCTCAAACGACAACGCAAACTTTGAGGATCCTCAAAGGAAGCAGTTGGTCTGTATTATCTGCTATGAGATTAAGTCAGATCATATAAGTTCGGAATGTTTCAGATTTGAGGGATTAGATTTAGATTAGATATCCCTTAATTCTAGACTATCTAGGATAAAGGGATTCTTTAGATTTTTCATTGATTAGTTTTGTTCTATAAATTGTACTCTTTGAATGAATAGAACATACTATTTCGATATCTTGATTATCCCTTAATTCTAGCTTCCGCAAGTATTGCTCACAATCTAGTTCAACATGATAGATCAATTTTGACATGGATAGACATTTCATCAAGGAGAATCTCGAAGAAGGAAGTGTGTGCCTGCCATTTTTGTCAACTGATCAATAAATAGCAAATATGTATATAAGGGATTGTTTTAACCGAAATTTGAACGTCTTGTAAGCAAGTTAGGCATGTTAGATATCTACATGCCAACTTGAAGGAGAGTGTTGATTTGTATTATCTGATTCTGATAACATGGGATCAAATCAGATCAGATAAGTTAGGAAAGTTTCAGATATTAAGAGATTAGAATTGTCCGCTTAGTTCTAGACTATCTAGAATCAAGGGAAAAAAGATTTGTTTTCTCCTAATGCACCCATTTTTTGCACCAGGCAATAGAGTAGCACAAGGTTAATGAAATCTACATAGCTAGTTTTAAGAGTTCAATTGTTTTTGTCAAAATTATGATCCATAGGTGCAAGATAATTTAAGAATAACACATTTTTCTTTCTTTTATTGCTTTTAGTTCTCATGGGGGAGATAGGATTTACTACCATGCTGGTTTTAAATCATTTCAAATTTCTAAAACCTCATTGAAGTCTGAGACTTGGTTTGAATGGACTGAGCGCAGCAGAAATTTGATGAGAAAAGTATATTTAAGCCGTAAAGTTATGAAATGGTTAGTTCATGTATTTAGTGATGCATCAAAGGAGCAGAAAATGTCAACAAAGAGATGGAAAACAAGAGATCTTTTTGCTGAGTTCTATTGTTACCTTAAATACAATGAACACGGCAGGTACATAAGCTTTATTGCAGTACAGGGGGGAATAGATCAATAATTATATCTCCAGAAATTGCATTAAATGCTGGTTGGGCAGCAATAGCTCAGAAGATCGAAAAATTTATTGCGACCCCAACCAGAAAGGGTCCACCTACATTCAATCAACAGCATCAGCATCAAAAGTTCTCCTTTGCAGAGTCTATCAGAAGCATTAAATGGTCATCGGCAGCAATAAAAGGAGCGTCACCTAAAAATCCAACTCAAGAATCAAAGTTGCTGGAGTGTCAAAGGTTTCAGAAGACGATGTACTTGGCAGATGCATCATGGGAAAATACATGTCAGAAAGCCGTGAAATCCCAACTCTTAATGATGTAAGAAGGTGGGTGAGCAGCGTATGGAACACAACACATGGAACCAACGTGTATGTAATGAATGACTCTCAATTCCTCTTCGAACTTCCGACTAGGAAGGAAGCAGAACATGTCTTGAAAGGAGAGTGGAGGTGGAAGAGGTCCATTCTGAGTCTGGACTGGTGGACTCCAACGGTAGGATGTTGGCCGGAAAAGGAATCACGAACCTGGGTATGGATTCGCATATATGGATTACCTCTGAGCCTATGGACACAATCCATTTTCCGGAAGATAGGAGATACATGCGGTGGACGGATTGAAACAGAGGAAGAAACAATACTAAAAGATCATCTGGGTGCTGGGCACGAATCAAAGTCAAGGGTGACGGGAAAGCAGTACCCAAAGATATTGAGATGGAAAGCGATGGCTACATCTTTAATAAGCCCATTTGGTGTGAGATCCCGACAACTATGAAGTAGAGGAAGATGGTCGGAAAACAATCCTTACACCCTTTGGATAATAACCAGGGTCAAACTCTTTTATCCACTGACCTATATGCAAAAGAGGTATGCGGGCACGTCGGCTCCTCGGTTGAAGCCAACGATTTTAAAAAACCTGCACGTGATAGGGATATCCCTTGGTACCTTGTGCCTTAACCCAATTCAGATGACAAAAATATTGGTATCGAGCCCAATCGACCACAATATGACCCAATGTTAACTGAGGCTCAGATCTGTCAAATTCTGGAGAATTCCACGCAAGCAGTGACAGTAAAAAACAACGAAAACTAAGAGAAAAGGAGAAGAAGCAGGGACACTTTTGATAGTGCAGATGAAAATTTAGCCCATCAATTCATCTTTTTACCAATTTCTGACATGCAACCTATAGAGATATGTGAAGAAGCTCCTTTACGGATAGAAGATGCACATTCCCCCGTGTAAGGAATCTATGTGTCTCTGGGAATGTTCAAGAACATCAGTAGAATTTGTAAACAATTTGGAGTAAACTACAGAGAGTGTGAAAAAGAGAGTCAAGAATTGTTCTCAAAAATTAACACGCTGAGATCGAATAAAAATTCCCCTCAAGTTCCAAAAAACTGTGAAACTACCAAGTGGAAAGGTATTCAGGAACTTAAAGGTTTAGTTTTTTATATGAAGCTCAAGAGCAATAGAAGCAAACCCAAAGGGAGATTGACGATTGAAGGTGGATCATGAAGTTGAATATCATCTCATGGAATGTGATGGGTATCAATGATGGGGGGAAGAGAACAGTCTTAAAGAGTTTGATCCATGAATGGGGAGCCGACATCTACTGTCTACAAGAAACAAAGTTGGAGGGGATATAGCTACATACGTTAAAGAAACTTGGGCTAATAGGTGGGTCAAATAGGAGAATCTACAAGCAAATGGTACTAGAGGTGGAATCTTAATCATTTGGGATAGTAGATTATGGGAGGGGGAACTCATTTGTGCTGGGGTATACTCATTATCTAGTAGTTTCAAGGAAGTAAATCAGAATTTCAAGTGGTGTGTGACTAGTGTCTATGGGCCAAATTCTTTTTTTTTTTTTTTAAACTGGTAACTTCTTATATATTCAGAACAAGGTAGTGCACAACCATATTTACAAGCGTACTACCAAACTCTATGATCCTATATCTATAATGAGTCTAAAACATCAATAATAGAGACGGGATCATTTGACCATATTTGATTACACCAAAAACACAAAATCAAGATACAATTTAACTTGATTTGTTGCACACTATTTTCTACATTTTCAAAACACCTGGAATTTCTTTCTTTCCAGATTGACCACCAAATGTTAGCTGGAACTATCCTCCATTTGCTTCTACTCTTTGCTTGCATTCCAACTAGATCCCAACTTGATAGGGCTTCTGTAATCTTCCCTGGCATACACCATGATACACCTCTAAGGTTCAAAAACACTCTCCACAGCTGTCCTGTAATCTTGCAATGCAAAAACAAATGGTTAACAGTTTCTTCGTTCTCACCACATAGGACTCATCTGGGGCATATTGTTATTCCCCTTTTCATGAGATTCTCCTGAGTAAGAACTGCCTCCCTTGCCAAAAGCCATACAAAACATGCCACTTTGTATAGGATTTTGGCATTCCAAATATTTTTCCATGGCCACCTGTTTAGCTACATGTTGGAGTTGTTCAACCTTCTGTAAGCTTTGCTCACCTTGAAAGAGCCCTTTTCACTGCCTAGCCACCGTAGTTCATGACCTCCTTTCTTCAACCTACTAAAGTGTTCAATTTGACTTACGAATTCTGTCATTCTTTGCACTTCCCAATCATTGAGTTGCCTTCTGAAACTGAAATTCCACCCCTCTTGTATCCAGAGTTCGGCTATTGTACTATGTCGGTGATTCACTATGGAGTGTATTTCTGGGAACCTCGTTTCCATATTACCAACCTCATGTCAATCATCATTCCAAAAACAGGTTTTTCTCCCATTGTTCACTTTGATCCTGGAGAAGCTTTTCAGCTCATTCCATAGGATTCTTATGGATCTCCATAAATTAACTCCATATGGAGTTGTAACTTCTTTAGTCATCCATCCATCTTCCTCTTCATACTTGGCTTTTATCACTTTCCCCCATAAAGTTTGTTTGTCATTAGCATATTTCCACAACCATTTCATTCTGAGTGCTTTGCTATGATACTCCAGATTCTTGACTTCCACTTGACTAGATGTAACCTTTTTTGTCTTTATTACCTTGCCACAGGAAATTCTTTCTGATTTTGTATAATCTGCTAATGACCCCTGCTGGAATAGGGAACAAGGACATCATATAAGTGGGCAAGGAGTCTAAAACTGAATTGATGAGAATAAATCTCCCCCCTAATAACAAGTATTGTCTTTTCCATCTAGCTAATTTCTTTTCACACTTTTCAACCACATTGTTCCATATCTCTTTTGACTTTGATTTTGCTCCTAATGGCATACCTATGTACGTGGTCGGCAGACCACTATTTTACCACTCAGAATAGCATTCAGGGAATCCATATTTGAGACCTCATTAATAGGGTACAAGAAACTCTTCCTCTGGTTAATGTGTAGTCTAGACATGCCCTTAAATAGGACAAGGATTATCTTTAATACTCTGAGTTGTTCTTCATCAGCATGACAAAAGATTAGTTTATCATCTGCATACTGCAGATGAGTCACTTCCAGGTTGTCTCTTCCTTCTCTAGCCACATTAAAATCTCTTAGCCACCCATAAATATTTGCAGATTTAACCATACTATTGAGGCCCTCCATTACTGGTAAAAACAAAAAAAGAGACAATGGATCTCCTTGTCTGAGACCTTTCTGTGATCTGAAGAACCCTGCTGGGGTACCATTGATAAGAACTGAAAAACTCAATATTGAAATGCAATACCTTATCCAGTGAATCCATTTTTCCCCAAATCCATCCTTCTCAAAACTGCTATCAGGTAAGCCCAGCTGACATTGTCATAGGCTTTTTCGATGTCTAACTTGCAAATTATTCCTGGTTTTCCTTGCTTCTATCTAGATCCCACAGCTTCATTAGCCACCAGTACTGCATCCATAATTTGTCTGCCTTTGATGAAGTCCATTTGTTGAGAGTCGACAAGTTTTCCCATCACCCTTTTCAACCTTTCAATGAGAACTTTGGAAAATATTTTATATATGCTACCAATCAAGCTAATTGGTCTGACATCTCTCAATTCTTTAGCACCTTTCTTTTTTGGGATTAAATCTATAAAAGTGGCATTGTAGCTCCTCTCAAACATTTCTTGCTCATAAAAGTTGTGGAATGCATTCATGACATCTGTTCTTACCACTTCCCAGCACTTGCTGAAAAACCCCATAGTGAAGCCGTCGGGTCTTGGAGCTTTATCTGTTGCACATAACTTTATACTTCTTCACACTTCCTCCTCCTCAAATATTGCGTGAAGGCACTCACTTTCTTCCACTGTTATATCTGGGCAATTATGGAAGTGTATTGTGACTGGCTGGTCTTCACTACACTGTTTCAATGTACAAATTTTGATAAAAATCTACTATCTCCCATTCGATTCTCGCAGAATCCTGAGTGAGTTCTCCTTGTACGAGCAACTGGTCTATGCTATTATACCTTTTGTAAGCATTTGCAACTTTGTGGAAGAACGTTGTATTCCTGTCCCCCTCTTTTAGACATAAGGCTCTGGATCTCTGTCTCCATGCAATCTCCTCCCTTTTAATCAATTCCTCGTATTCTAGCATTAACCCTGCTTTTGTTTGAATCTCTTCTTCAGTAAGAATTCTATCTCTTGATATTGATTCTGATTCTACCAACTTACTTAACAGGATCTTTTTTTGGACACCTAAACTTACTCAGCTTTGCTCCACACTTTGAGTTTGCTTTTCAAAGCTTTCATCTTGCATGCTAGAATGTATTCTGATCTACCAGCAAAATTAAAGTTGTTCCACCATCCCCTAATTCTGTCAGTGAAGCCATTAGTGTGAAGCCACAAATTTTCGAACTTAAAGTAGCTTTTTTTCTTATTCCAAGCTCCACCTTGAATGGCAATAGGAGTGTGATCAGAAGTTATCCTCTGTAATAGCATTTGTTTCAAGTTATTAAAACTCTCATCCCATTCTTCTGATATTAGAATCCTATCAATTCTTGATGCAGTTTCACGACTTTCCCCTTTAAACCAGGTATGTTTGGTATCCTCCAGCTGCAAATCGATAAGACACATGTCCTCAATAAAATCTGAGAGGAAATTCTTGATGCCCTTGTTCTTCTAGTACAATTCCTCTTCTCTGAGATGAACCTACATATATTAAAATCCCCACATACTACCCATGGTCCTTCCATCAAAACCCCTAACAGACCCAACTTCCTCCCATACTAATCTCCTTTCAACATAGCAATTGGGGGCATAGACCCCTATAATATGGTAGGAGAAATTTTGCATCACTGCTTCAAATTTACATGTTAAGGTGTACATCTGTTTCTAGGACATCCCCCTTTCAAACTCTACTATCCCAAAGCATCAAAATTCCTTCTCTTGTCCCGCTAGCCTCTAGACAAGCAAATTTTATCCACCTCCCCCACCCCCCATAATTGTTTAACTGTTTCTGTCAACTCCCCTTCTAGCTTTGTTTCTTGTATGCATATAATATCAGCATTCCAACCCATCACCATACTTTTAACTAATCTCCTTTTATCCCTACAATTTAAACCCCTCACATTCGAAGAAATCAATTTGAACTGCATTAAGCAATTTTCGAATAGTTTCTCCCCTTGTTCCTATCGCCCCCACTCTTGAATTTCACATCAAAAGCCACCAAACTCTTTAGTTCTTATGCCTCTTTGAACCTGGATCTTTTACATATTGCTTCTGACTCCATTCTTTTTGCTATCCTGTAGCTATCTACTTGCAGTAATAGTTCCAAAGCTTCCTCCTTATGCCCCAAAAAATCAGCTCCCAGTAATTTGCCTAATTTTAGCATATTTTGTTGCATCTAGACAGAAGTTTCCTTCTCTTTTTTTATTAACAGTTGTGCTTGAACTCGCAGGGGCTCTACGCCTTCAATCTCCCAATTCACCATTGTTGCAGCTTCATCTTGGACCACTATTTCTGTCGAGATTATATCTGAGTTCACAGTCACCTCCCTCGACATCCCCCGTACTTCTAATTCCATCAATTCCATGGTAGAATCATCTTCCTTGACCTCGCTTACATTGACTACTGCTTTATCCGAGTTTTCCGTGTTAATCTCCTTGGTCTGCATAGTCTTTTGATCGAGGCTCTAAGAGAAAGGTTCTTTCGCATTATCACAAAAGAGTTCTGTTGCGATTTGACTAGGCCTTTGTGCTTATCTCTCATTAAATATCACATGGGCTGCAAAATCAGGCCCAACTTCTGAATTCAAAGATGATATGTGTTTATCTCTCATTAAATATCACATGGGCTGCAAAATCAGGCACATCTTCTGGATTAAAAGATGATATATCATTGTACTTCCTGATCCGTCCCAATTGTGGGGTTTCATTTAAGTTGGTGGTGTGCCCCTCACGTGTGTTATCTGCTCCACGTGATCCAGCTGTAAATTGAGGAAAACCTATGTGGTTTCTGCAGATCAAATCCCTAGATTGATGGGAATTCAAAATCATAGTACGATTGTTGCCTCTGTTTAGGGTAAAAAGGTGGATTGTGTAACCGTCAACATCGTCAGCTTTGGTAGCTTCCTTGGGCAACTCCGATAATCTTTCGCATTTGGGTTTGTTCTCGGCCCAAATCGAGATGAAAAAAGTGTTACCGTTATGAGCTATTGATACTTCACTGGGTATCTTTCTTCCATCATTAGCCACCAAAATTCTTGCCCATTTCATGTATTTCTGAGCTCCGTCTCTTCTTCTGTGGCCACCCAACCTCCACACATTTGTCCAATTTCATAGAAAACCTTTTGCGACCATAGGTGCAGAGGTATTCCAATTGCTCTGATCTATGTCTCCTTTGGTACAATGGAATTGGTAACACAACCTGCCATTGGAGACCATCTTTAAAGGTTGAATCTTTTCTTCTTCCAGGTCCACTGACCTTGTAGCACTTGCTCTGCCATGTATATATTTGGAAATTCAAAAAGGAACATGTCTCCGTACATCTCATAGATGTTCATCCCAAAAACATTTTTCCAGGTATGAGATGACCATGCCCTCATATCAACCAGCGTGGGCTTCTCCTTGCAGATCATCTCTAGGCTACCAACAAGACATCTACTTAACAGTCCCTCATCTTGAGACTCTGAAGAGCCTGCAATTTCAATTCTGCCTGCCGAGCTATTCACTGCAGCTTCTCGAATGTCTCTAGATTGCCATTTACTTTCCTTAACTGTTTTTGCAAAGGGGTAGTTGGCTTCTGTTAACATTAAAGGACCAACATTTTCCTGTTTTTTGGGGTCTTTAATGAAGTTCTCAATCTTAAATGCTATGTCACGCAACCTGTATTTAATGTTGTCTCTGGTAAAATCAATACTAACCTCCCTCCCTTATTCCCTCCCTTATTTACTGAGAGAATACTCATGTATCTCCCATGCTCATTCTGCTTTCTTGTGCTAAAAACTATTTCATCTCTTTCTGAGGTTTTCCATCTTCTGACCACCTTCTTCTGATCTTTGGAAACTTCTCTTAAAGTAAAGCAAATCCACTCCATTATCTTGCTGCTCATTGATGCTCTTCTCATTAGTCTCTTCTACTCCTCTCAACCCATTCGTATCAAACTGCATTGTCTGAGTTCCATCTAGTAATGTCATATGACTTAAAACCAAAATTGAAGTAAATCTTGTTCCAGTGCAAGCGGCTGTAAATTATACCGGATATACAACCTCCAGTTTACTATTTCTAACATACAAACGTTGAAAGCAACGAGCCTACGGGCCAAATTCTATAAGAGAAAGATTAGAATTGTGGGAAGAGATTAGTGGAGTTAAGGGTCTTTGCGAAGATTTATGGGTGACTTGCGGAGACTTCAACACAGCCAAGTTTATTTCTGCCAAAAAGAACGCAACCACCTTGTCCAGAAGTATGGAAGATTTCTCAAAGTTCATTGAAGATTCAGAATTGGTGGATCCTCCTCTAAATGGTGGAACCTTCACTTGAGCTTAGAGGTCGCACTCAAGATTTTTTTTCAAGAATAGATAGATTCTTCTTCACCCCTCAATGGGATGAGGAATTTACAAGCTAAACCAATCAATTCTCCCCAAAGTTATCTCATATCACTCGCCTCTATCCTTGAAATGTGGGAATTGGAGCAGCTCAAATCCTACTTCAAATTCAAAAATTGGTAATTGAGAGTAGATGGCTTCAAAGATCAGGTGAAGATATGGTGAGACTCTTCCACATTGTCAGGCACACCTGACTTTATACTAGTAATGAAACTGAAGGCTTTGAAGTCTAAGCTCAGGGAATGGAATTTGGTTACTAATGGGCAATCTAAGGATGGAAAAACTTAACATTCTTAACCAGATTTCAGCCCTAGACAAGATACAACAGATAAGTAGTCTAGATAGTGCTGAAACTGCATTAAAAGCAGACTCGAACACTAAGTTTGAAGAGCTGGCCACAAGGGAGGAAATACACTGGAGACAAAGGTCAAGAGTACAATGGTTGAAACAAGGGGACAAAAACACAGTTTTTTCAGAGATCAGAATTCAATCAGATTGCAGGCCCTATGATATCTGATCAAGAAAAGGACTGGATACAAAGACCCTTTGAAGAACAAGAGGTATTTGAATGTATAAAGCTTTGTTATGTGGACAAAACTCCGGGGCCAGATGGTTTTAATATAGGTTTCTACATCCACTATTAGGACATACAGTCAAAGGAGATATCATGTTGGCAATATACAATTTCCACAATAAGGAGTACTTTGAAAAAAGCTTCAATGCCACATACATAGCATTGATCCCCAAAAGAAGTGATGCAAAGGAGTTGAGAGATTACAGACCTATCAGTTTGATAGGTAGTGTATATAAAATCATATCCAAGCTTCTCACAAAAAGGTTGAAGACAGAAATGCACAAAACTGGTGGAATCACATCAGATGGCTTTTATCAAGGGTGGGTAGATCATAGATGCTGCACCGATTGCTAATGAATGTTTGGACTAAAGCTAGTATTCTATGTAAGTTGGACATAGAAAAAGCTTTTGATCATGTGAACTGGAACTTTCTGCTTAACATGCGAAAGAGAATGGGTTTTGAAAATAAATGGGTGATCAATGGTACACCCAAAGGCTTTTTCACTTCAAGTAGGGGATTACGTCAAGGTGATCCCCTCTCACCTTTCCTTTTCCTAATTGTCATGGAGGGTCTAAACAACATGTTGCTCACAGCTCACCGAAACAATTGGCTCAGAGGTTTTAAATTCGGTAACAAACAAGGGGACAATCTTGAAATCACCCATTTGTTATACGCACATGATGCAATTATCCTTTGCAATGCAGAGGCTGAGCAGATGAAGATTTTGAGAGTTATTTTGACAATTTTTGAAGGGGTCTCTGGGTTACATGTAAATTGGAGGAAGAGTTTCATATTTTCAGTTAATGAACCTCAAAACTTTCAGCTTTATGTGGATATCCTAAGAGGAGAAGTAGGCACACTGCCCACAACATACCGAGGTATGACCTTGGGGGCACATTGTAAATCCATTGACATCTGGAATGGAGTGCTTGAAAAATGTGAGAAAACTCACTAGATGAAAGAGTCGGTACCTATCTTAAGGCGGCATACTTATACTCATTAATAGTGTTCTAGATGCGCTCCCCACTTACATGATATCACTCTTTCCTATACCACCATAGGTTGAAAAAAGGTTGGACATAATGAGAAGCAACTTCTTATGGAAAGGAAACAAAAAGAAGAAAGGTATACATCTAGTCAAAGGAAAAATATTAACAATCAGCAAGAAATAAGGAGGATTGGGCATAAGGAACTTAAGAAAGCAAAACCAAAGCCTCCTTATGAAATGGCTCTGGAGATACACAAATGAAGATCAAGCACTGTGGAAGAAAGTGATTAAGGAAAAATATGGAGAAGAAGATGCTTGGAAAACCAAAGTTGTAAGCACTGTGTATGGGGTTAGTGCGTGGAAAACCATCAGAAACTTGAGGAACATTTTCAGCATCAACATCAACTATAAAATAGAGAATGGGCAAAGAATCTCCTTTTGGGAAGATAATTGGTCAGGCAATAGCCCTTTAAAGCAGTTGTATCCCGAAGTTTACACGCTGAACCAGCAAGAAAGGGCAAAAGTTAGTGAGGTATGGAATAATCAAGGATGGAACCTCACTTTTAGAAGATACTTGAATGATTAGGAGCTGGACAGATTCATTGCATTTTTCAATAGTCTCAACCAATTCAATAGAGTGTCATTGGATCACGATAGATTAGGTTGGTCGAGAGACAAAACAGGAGTTTATTCAATAAGGTCAGCATATCATTAGAGAAATTGCAGCAACACAAACACAATGGCCCTGGAGACAATTATAGAAGACAAACATACCATACAAAGTAGCGTGCTTTGTATGGTTAGTGGTAAAGAAAGCTTGTTAAACACAAGATAGGCTGCAAAGAAGGGGAATACACCTATGCTCTATTTGCCTTCTACGTGGAGATTTTGCAGAACAAATAGCCACTTTTTTTTGCATTGTAAGGTGACCTCTCAGTTGTGGAACATCTTTCTAGCTAAGATAGGATTGAGTTGGGCAATGCCCACCAATACACTGGATGTGCTAAATAGCTGGAGCAGGAGAGGAGGATCTAAAGCCCAAAAAAAGATCTGGAAAATGATTCCAGGATGCATGCATTTGGTGGACTATCTGGAAAAAGAGAAACTCAAGAGGTTTTGAAAACAAAAGCAACTCCAACCAAACGATAAAGCATAATTGTATTCAACTTTTACATTTTTGGTGTTTCGAAATTTCATTACAAATATAGGGACACTGGAAAAGTTTTTAGATTCCCTATAGAATTTTGTTTTCTTTTTGCTTACCAAGCCTAGATGTAACTTGTAACTATAACCTAATGATTTTGTGGAATCAATACAAATGTTACCTTATCAAAAAAAAGAATTGTTTTCTCCTGTAAATTGTGTACTCTTTGAATAAATAGAACATACTGTTCCAATACCAAAATTTCCAGAAGCTATATATATAACTGATTTTCACCGAGACACTCTACTCTTTCCTCGGTAAATGACCCTCCCTTTTCTTGTTTCCTTCACCTTTCACTCTGTTATCTCTTCTCTTGTTTTCTTGACGAATTTAAAATTGTCCTCACAACATTTGCAAGGTACAATGGATCCTTCACTTTGCCCCTTTCTTTTCTGAACTTACAGCATCTAGAAAAGCTTTTCCCTGCTACACACAATTGCCACTTTGTAGGATTACACTGGGCATGTTGTTGTTGTTGGTAAGCTTTTCTTCTGTGCCTCAAATTATATTTAATATTTGATCTGTTAAAACTATTATTCCACATTCTAAATTGCCAACTTCTGTAAGCAGAGTCTTGCATGCAAATTTCATATTTTCACCTTACATCAACACCATCTATGAAGATGAAGCCTGTCACCAAAAAATATTGGTACAAGTCTCCACTTGGTATCCTCCTTGCTTTCTGAGTTCATTTCACGTTCAAGAGACAAAAGAAAACTTGCAAAGAGTGTTTGTCTTTAATCTAATTCTATAGATGTGTAAGGATGCATTGGTTATACATCAAGACATGCAAATAAGGATAAGCTTCAAAAGAAGGTAATCTGTTATCTACTTAATCCTGTCTCACGACTCTTCCCATAAAAGGATGAGCATGTGCAAGTGCAGCTTCCACAAAGAAACTAAAGGAATTAGAAAAGAAATCTGCCAGAAGAAAATGCAGCTTAGTTAAGCCAATTGATGCCTATTATGTAGAAAAACGACTTTTTCTTTTAAACATTGAGGACAAATAGCATTAGTATTTGATGATGTTGTTCATGAAGAAAGTCTTGTGTTAAAAAGACAATAATATTCACTGTGCCAAAAGTACCAAGTTCAAGCTTTATTATTTCCCATCTTGTTCACACAATAAAATCACTACTTAATTGAACTGCATGTTGTTAGAATATGAGTAGGAATAGGAATAGCATATAAAATCCTACTTGGAAAAAGATTGTAATGTAGTGTCCTATTAGGAAAAAGATTGCAATGTATTATCTATAAATAGGGCCTCAATGTAATAATGTAGTTACAACAATTCAATAATATTTTTCTCTTATATTTCTCACATGGTATCAAAACTTCTACGATCTTGGTAAAGAATCAAAGAGTTTCCGCTGCCGGCGGGCGGCTATAATCCATATATGCCACCCGTCTGGCCAATGATTATGTTAGCAAAAGTTGGGTCACTGACTCACTGTGTATCTTTCCGGTGACTATTTTCTCATATCTTTGCGTAAAACCATGCATCTATCCGGTGACTACTTTTTCATATCTATTTTTCTTAGCACCGTATTTCTTTTCGGTGACTTTTCTCATATCTGATTTGCGTACTACTGTGCATTTTTTTGGACTACTGTCTCATATCTGAGTTGCGTAGCACCATGCATCTTTCCGGTGACTCCTCAGATTTAATTTACCTAGTTCCGTATGTCTTTCCAGTGACTCCTCAGATCTTTTTCAGTAGGTTCGTGCCACCATTCCGATCCTATCCATATAATTTCTCTTTTCCAGTAGGATCATGCCGCCATTTCGACCCTACTCATATAATTTCTATTTCTCAATAGGATCGTGCCATCATTCCGACCCTACAAATATTTCTCTTTTTCAATAGGGTCGTGTCATCATTCCGACCCTACCCATATACTTTTGTTTTCCTCCGATTGTACTCACTTTTCAGCCATCAAATCTAATAATCCGGCGTGTGAGCGTGTTTTGGCTAAGTTTCCGGTGACTTTCATGTTCAAGATCTACTCGTCTCTTGATTTCAAGATTACTCATATATTTTATACCAGTTTTCAGCAATTTTCCAGCAACACATCGACTTTACGGCAATATTTACTACTTTTCGGATCATTTTTTCAGTTTGTTCCGTTTCAATTGAGGTTTCTCAGACGTCCAAAGTAGTCCTTATCAGTTTTCTTGCAGATATCTTCACCAAGTCCCTCACCGATTCTCATATTAGTTACATCCATAACAAGCTTGGTTCATATGTCTTCTATGCACTAGCTTGAGGGGGAGTGTTAGAATATGAGTAGGAATAGGAATAGCATATAAAATCCTACTTGGAAAAGGATTGTAATGTAGTGTCCTATTAGGAAAAAGATTGGAATGTATTGTCTATAAATAGGGCCTCAATGTAATAATGTAGTTACAACAATTCAATAATATTTTTCTCTTATATTTCTCACACATGTGATGTAGTCCAAACCTCCTTAGAAGCATATGATAATGCTCAGAGCATTGGCATTGCAGCTGTCCTTTCCAGACTACTGAATTTTATATGAAGAAAATCTTTAAAGAGATCATACTAATTAAAGTGAGCGTAAAAGAAATGAGCAGACAGAAACTCCAGCAGATGCACAATAGAACAAATAAATTATTCATAATCACCAATATCTTACTAGGTCTTGACTAATAGGCAGGACAAACGTGATTATAGCAGTAAGGGCAGAGGACACAATTATAAATCAAATATCATCTGTCAAGGAGAATAGGATTCCATCTGAAGTACCTAAACAACAAGGTAAGAAAACCTTATATACAAAGCGAAGTTCCAAAGTCTTACTGTTGGCGTCTTAGTATGGTTTCACCATCTATTACTGTTGTTGAAAGAAAGTTCATCGGCTTCAAAGATCGCAAATTTTCTTTAACCCACTCCCCATATGGATTGGACAATGCAACTCGCTTTTTGACTTCTGTATTCTCGAATACCTATGTTAATCAACAACCAAATTTTGAAAAGAAAAAAATAGAAAACAAGTTAAGAACATAAATATCAATTGGATCTGGAAGGGAATGATAAGTTGATATAGGATAACAAACATAACTTATTATTAATAATAATAACAATAACAACAGTAATAATCAACAACAACAACAACAACAACAAACCCAGTGTAACAACAGTAATAATCATAATAATAATTTTTTTTTAGGAAAAGGTGATACACGAGGAAAATACGAAAACGAAAACACAAATACGGAAACACAAAAACAAGGAAATAATAGAAAAAGAAACAAGGATAGTAAAGGCTAAATAGATAGATAGATAAACGCAAAAAGATAAAGAGAGGACAACCAAAGGGTATATTAAACCCGAAGATCTTCCTTTCGATAACCACAAGTACCAATCTCCTACGAAGACCGAGAAAGGAATTGGACCCTCTCACAACCAACGTTTCTAGACAATCATCTAAGCTCCCAACAAACTTTCATAAACACTCTCAAGTGTAAACTCATTCAAAATCATCTAACCCTAACTCTAAGAGAAGACTATCTATTTATAGCCTAGAGTATTTATCATAATTGGGTCCAAAAGTGACCCAAAAGCCAAACATAATGCTAATTGGACCCAAAAGTGACCCAAAAGTCAAATACAATGCTAAATGGGCCCAAAAGTGACCCAAAAGTCAAATACTAAAGATGAGGCAACTTTCCTTCGTCCATCCTCCTCATGGTGGGTCACAATACTCCTCTTCATACCTAAAGCGTTGCCAATTGCCTTGAGCTCGAGTCTTTGGGGCGATTTGACTTGTATCAAAAGGTTACTGTATATTCAAAAAATTTCATCATCCAAACAATGATGAAATGAGCACTTACATCCCATAGGGGAAAAAACAGAAAGCCCAGGAACTAATCTATGGATCTTTACAATTTCCTATAAAATCAACAAAAAGTTCTATATCCCCCACCATATCCTGCTTACACCAAAAATATAGAAGACTAAGTTCATTCTGATCTTTTGAATATTGTTGATTTTATCTTCAAAGCATCTTGCATTTCTCTCCGTCCACAACGTCAACCAGATGCTTGCAGGAATCAATGCCTACCAGTCCTCTTCTGATTCTCTTTTTCCAATATCTTTCCAGCAATCCATCATACTTTTAGTAGTTTTGGGAACCACCCAACTCACTCCAAGTATACACAAGAACATGCTCCACAGATTTGCAGTTGTTTTACAGTGCAAAAACAGATGACTATTTACTTCAGCATCCTGGCCACACATGATACATCTTGAGCAAATGTCTACTTCTTCTCCATAGTACTTCATGAGTCGAACAAGCTTTGCAGCAAACTAACCACACAAAACAAAAAAATTTCAGGGGGGCTTCCCCTTTTGGCTTTCCAGATCAGCTTCCAAGGCAAATTCCTAATTTGTAGTTGACCAGTATTCCTCCTCCAATAGCATGACTTCACGGTGAAAGCAGCACCCTTGTTGTGAAGTTTCTAGACTGATTTGTCAAGTGCATTGGTAATTCCATTGAAACCATTTATCACCATAAGCAAATTTGCCACTCTTTGAACCTCCCAATCATTTAGGACCCTTCTAAAGTTGAAGTTCCAACCTTGTGTGCTCCACATCTGGGCTATAGTGGACCTACCATGTTGACTGGGAAGGAATTCATGGGGAAGAGAGATCTCAAGCTCCTTTCACCTATCCAATGTTCATTCCAGAACTCAATCTTCAGGCCATTACCCACCTTGAGTTGAATATTTTCTTGAAACCGGGGCCACAGTCTCCGAATAGTCTTCCAGACACTACAACCAAAATTTCCCAGCGCATCTTCAGTGATCCAGTGACTTTGAAGTTCATATTTCTCAATAATCATTCTTTCCATAAAGGCATATCCTTAGTACAGAACCTCCATAACCATTTTTGCAAGAGACGAGATATTTTGGAAACTAGAACTCTTAATACCTAATCCCTCTGCTTCTTGTTAAGTGTTACAACATCCCATTTTACAAGGTTGTAACCTTTATTCTCCTTGTTTTCATTCCACTAAAAAATTGTTCTGAGCAAATTTATTCTCTTATCAATACCTTTCGGTAGAGGAAATAGGCTCATCATATACGAAGGAAGGGAATCCAACACATATTTGACTAATGTTAATCTCCCTCCCAAGGAAAAATTGACGACTCCATCTTGCCAATCTCCTATCACATCTCCCGAGCACTTTTCCCCAGACCTTCATCTCTTTGTTCTTTGCACCCTGGGGCATCCCTAGATACTTTGTGGGTAAGGCAGCTACCTGGCATCCAAGATTACTTGCGAATATCTCCTTATTATCAACTTTGTTCACTGGTAAAGACACCACTTTTGACAATTAACATGAAGACCAGAAATGCCTTCAAAATAGGGAGGATAGCCCTAACATGTCTGATCCGTGATACTTCAGCTTTACAAAATATTAGTGAGCCATCTACATAAAGCAGATGTGTGACTCCCCTTTCATCATCTCTATGTCCCTGCAATTGACCTTAGAAGCCCTTTAACGAACCATTTGCCATTGCCCTTCCAATCATGTGGTTGAGTGCATCTATCGCTAAGATAAATAGAAAAGGTGATAAAGGAGCCTCAACCCCCTCTCAAACGAAAAGAAGCCTTCATTATTGTCATTTATAATCAGAGAGAACTTTATGTTACAGATGCAGAAACAAATCCAGTTGACCCATTTTCTACCAAAACCCATGTCTTTCAGCACCTTCAATACACTTCCAGTTGACATGGTCATATGCCTTCTCTAGGTCAAGTTTGCATAAGATTCCCAGAGATTTTCGTTTCACTCTAGATGCCACTAATTCATTGGCTAAGAAAGCAGCATCTGTGATTTGTCTACCTTTTCGAAAGGCCATTTGGTGTTCATTTACTAGTTTCCCCATAACTGACTTCAGTCCTTCAGTATTAAGCTTGGAAAATATCTTGAGACACTTCCTCCTATCAGACTGATAGGTCGGAAATCCTTAAGTCCTCAGCTCCAGCTTTCTTTGGTATTAAGGCTATGAAGGTGGCATTGAAAGACTTTCAAATAACTCAATCTGATGAAAATTATGAATAATTTCCAATAGATCCACCTTCACAAGGTCCTGTAAACCTTGAAGAAACTCATTGTCAATCCATCTGGCCCAAAGCTTTGTCTCCATCACATTGCTTGATTACATTCAACACCTCTTCTTCAGAGAAGGATCTTTGAAGCCAATCTTGTTCCTCTTGTGATGTGGTTGGGCAATCTATTATGTCAAAACCTGAACTCCAACTTTCTGGATCTAAGTAAAGTCTTTAATAAAACACAACCATAGTAGTCTTAATTTCATCAGGTTCTACAATTTCTTCTCTAATCACTAATCTGTCAATAGTGTTAGATCTTCTGTGAGCAGTTGCCATTCTTTGGAAGAACTTGATGTTATTGTCACCCTGCTTCAACCACTCTGGATTTCTTTCACCATTTTGCTCTCATTTTTAGCCATATCTTTAAATTCAACTATAATGGTAGTTCTTACCATCATTTCTTCCCAAATAGGTTTTTACTTTCCATTATCACATCAATTTCTGCCAGTTCCTCTAGAAAACTGTTCTTTTTTATGGTCATTTCCCCAAAGGTGGTTCTGCTCCAATATTTCAGCTTATGTTTGAGCATTCTAAGTTTAACATTTAGCTTGTACTCTGGACAACCTTCCACAGAGAACTCATTTCACCATGACTGCACCAATTCTTTGAACCCCTCCAATTTTTAAACTTAAGTTTGATCTTTTCTGTTCCCAATCTCCACATTCTAAAGTGACAGGAAAGTGATCGGACAGTGCCCTAGGCATCAACTTTTGTCTAATATTCTTCAAGCTTTCCTCCCACTTAATACAACAACAACAACAAACCCAGTGTATTCCCACCTAGTGGGGTCTGGGGGTAAGATGTACGCAGTCCATACCTCTACCTCTGATGAAGTAGAAAGGCTGTTTCCGATAGACCCCCAGCTCAAGGCACGAGATACCACACAAACACATAGTAAAGCACAGAAGCAGATTACATAACATAAATACGGCACCCATAAGTAATATAAAACAGAGGAAAGCAGAGGAAAGCACACAGATTCGTAATAAAACATGGAACACGGAACACGGAATCATAACAGGAATAAAACCCCCACCAAGTAATTCCCTACACTAGCGACCCAAACTGGCCCTAATCCTCTGCCGTAATTCGCGTCCTCCAAACCTTCCTATCTAGGGTCATGTCCTCGGTGAGCTGTAACTGTTCCATGTCCCGCCTAATCACCTCACCCCAGTACTTCTTCGGCCTACCCCTACCCCGTCTAAAACCATCCAACGCTAGCCTCTCACACCTACGGACCGGGGCATCCATGCCCCTCCTCTTCACGTGTCCGAACCATCTCAATCGTGCTTCCCGCATCTGGCCAACACTCCGCTCCATACAACAAGGCCGGACGGACTACCACCCTGTAAAATTTGCCTTTAAGCTTGGGCGGCACCTTCTTATCACACAGCACCCCCGACGCGAGTTTCCACTTCATCCATCCCGCCCCAATACGGTGCGAGACATCCTCGTCAATCTCACCGTTACTCTGGATCACGGACCCAAGATACTTGAACTTATCCCTCTTACATACCTCCTGTGCTTCCAGCTTCACTACTACCTCATTCTCCCGCCTCACGTCATTAAACTTGCATTCCACATACTCTGTTTTGCTTCTGCTCACCCTGAACCCTTTAGACTCAAAAGTTTGCCTCCACACCTCTAATTTGTCATTCACACCCCCTCGAGTCTCATCTATCAGCACTACATCGTCTGTAAAAAGCATACACCACGGCACCTCCCCTTGAATGCGCCGCGTCAACACATCCATCACCAACGCAAACAAAAAGGGACTAAGAGTAGATCCCTGATGCAATCCTGTCAGGACAGTGAAATGCTCTGAGTCTCCTCCCGCCGTCCTCACCTGGGCTTTCAGTCCATCATACATATCCTTAATTACTATGCCAGCGGTACTCCACTCACCTCCAAGCATCTCCAAAGCACCTCCCTGGGGACTTTGTCGTATGCCTTCTCCAGGTCGATAAACACCATGTGCAGATTCTTCTTCCTCTCCCTATACTGCTCCACCAACCTCCGCACCAGGTGGATTGCCTCCGTCGTCGAGCGGCCGGGCATAAATCCGAACTGGTTTTCCGAAATAGACACTATCCGTCTCAGCCTCACCTCGACCACTCTCTCCCAGATCTTCATAGAGTGACTCAATAACTTAATACAGAACAAGAATTTGTACGGTCTGGCTGCAATAGGATGATTGACTCCCTTAACCATATGAATTTTCCTCCACTCATTTGAGGATCATGCAGTTCTATTTCTTCAATACACTTTATAAATCAGATATTACATTAGTGATTCTATTCCACTCTCTTTTTCCCCGTACTTCTTATAGTGTTGAAATCACCACATGCCACCCATGGTCCCCCACATACTTCTTTAATTGCACATATCTCTTCCCAACAAACTAATTTCTCTTCTCCGATATGTGGAGCATACACTCCTGTTAAGTACCAAGTGAAAGAGTTTTGAGTTTAGACAAATTCATAAGTTATGAGATGTTGACCCATCTCAACCAAAGTTCCCCTTCAGTTCTTACTATCCCACCTAATCAAGATTCCCTCTTTGCTACCTTTTGCCTCAATATACCCATATTTCATCTATTTGCATGACCAAAGCTCTTAGGCTATGTCTTCTACTCCTATATGTACTTTTGTTTCTTGCAAGCAATAGATGTCAGCCTTCCACTACTAAAATAAACTTTCGATCATTACTCTGTTTCACCGTCTATTGAGCCCCCTCAAATTCCAAGTGATTAATTTTACTTTCATTTATAAGTCGAAAGATAAATTTCTCACTGTTCCTGACCCCTTCTACCTCTTCATTCAGGCCTGATTTCAGAACTTCTAACTCATTCTTCCCAATTCCTCTAATTTTGGAGGTTGTAGTTGTCTTCTCTTGACCCTTTTTATCTAAAGCAGCTTTCCTTTCATCAATTCTCATAAGAAGTAATATTTCTTTCTCAAAACCTACAAAAGCTACCCCACAGGTGTCGCTCAACTATAAGATGTGGGAGTTTACCCAATTTGAAGCTCTGTTTCCGCTACTTCTTGGATGCTACGTGATTGAATATTCACAGGTTCTGCGTTGATTATCGGTAGAACTTGTAGATCCTTTTTTGCTTCGTGTGAATCACGAACCCCTATATCATCAGCTCTCTCGTTTGTGGATAATTTATTTCCGACCTCTGGAGTTAGGTCAACTACTGCCCCTCTGTTTGCATGTATGAATCTCCCCTTTCGATAACCTTCTCCGGCATGTTAGAGGTGTCAAGTTGTTGTACTCTGTTTTCCCAGTCGCTGAATCACTTCAAGAAATCAAAAGCTTTCAGTTTTAGATCACTTAAGTCTTTAAAAAGACTCACATGCTCCTCGCGTGTCCACTTCTCCTTCTCACAAGAATTTTCTTTAAATGAAATTGGGCTTCTATTTTCATAAGAAATTAGGCTAGTTTCATTTTCAGACAGAACCCAGCCCACCTGTGTCTTTGAGAAATTTTGAAATCCACTTGTACTGGCAAAACCAAAAGTAAAACTAATAATAATAATTAAAAAAAATACTAGAAATAGTAGTAATAGTCGTAGTAGTGGCAGTAGTAAAAATTTCATGATCATCACAGGCATAATCGAAGTGCATTGAAATGTCATGCTAAAATATTAAATCTCTAACAAACCTGACCACTTGATAGATCAACACTTATCATCATACCAGGACCTAAACGTCCTTTCATTGTTACCTTTGAATCATCCATGGGTATCACACCAACCTAACCAAAAGAAAGAACCCCTCCAGTCACTATAATTACTATACAGCGGTAAAGACAACAGAATCATCAAAAGCAATGTTGTTAAGAATAAATTGATTACATTTGAAGAACACGGATATGAAAAAAGTGTGACTCTTCAGCTTGATTTATTTTAGAAAGGGTTAGGAGAAACATAATTCGGAGATGAAACAGTCTATGGCTTCTGCAACATTTGAAATCAGTGTTAGGCTTCTAAAAAATGGACAAAACTTACACACCTCAGATGCAACATAGACAATGTTGTCTTCGGTCCGCCAATATCTTGCAGGACGAAGTCCATTACGATCAAGACAAGCACCGACTGTTTTCCCATCACTGTGAAAATGGAAGATATGAGATCAAAGATAAATAAGACACTAACAGTAAATAACTGAGAACACTAATAGTAAATAATTGAGACGACAACAACAGCAACAACATAACCCAGTGAAATCCCACAAGTGAGGTCTAGGGAGGGTAAAGTGTATACAAACCTTACCACTACCTCGAGGAGGTAGAGAGGTCCTCGGCTCAAGTGCAGCAAAAGAGAGGCTACAACTTGTGACGATGAGGATAGACTACGTAAAAAAGAGAGGTTGTGTCGTCACTTAGTTTCAAACGAGGTTGAACAAAGATATTGCCTCCCAAATGAGATTTCACATTTATCCAACCTTGTGGAGAATGTCAATTCTACTATTGAGATAGAGTAGGGGCTCAAAGAAGACCAACAAGCCAAGTCAAGACGGATTTCAACTTCATGGGGAAAGAACAAAGGAGGAAATTCTTCTTCAAATCAGTCAAAGAACCGAGATACAAAGCAAGACTTTAAGAAGCCATTTGAGAGACACTCTAAAGAATATGCCAAAAGGAGGTAGCAAACTGTAATGACCCTCACGGAAATTTTTTCTGTATTTTCATACATTTTCGGTGTCTACAGCTTTTCTATAACTGCCCTAAGTTATTTATGATTTGCTGGGACTGATAGTTCGGTTCCCATGCAATTCGTTTGATTAATTTTAATAATATCTAGTATATTGTGAAATATTTAATTTAAATTGGCATTTGGTAGAAATATAATTTATTACCCTTCTACAATATTTTTTTGATAGTGACAAAATTCTTTAAGTTATGGTATATTTATGTTATTTTATAATAGCTTTTTATGGTCTATTAATATTAAGTAGAGATTGTAAATCTATGTATGTTAAAATATTATTATTATATAATAGAGGATTCATTATATTAATATTATTATTATATTATAGTATATTCAAAATCTCATATTTATTTTACAACGAATCTATGCAATACCCAAGTGCGAATACAACGGAGAGCAGGGGGCATGCCACACCCCCTGCACGTGGATCATAGGCAAAAGGGCACCAGGTTGCATGGCGTTACTATATTAGCATGGTAGTGGCTAATCATTACAATTAAAGTTGTTTTAAAGAATTAAAACCTCTCTTTATAAAAAGTGTTCAATTCATTCAAACATGAAGGTGTTAAGGTTCTGTTCATGTCACGTTTTCTTAAAAGAAAAAAAAGGTTTCCCATCGATAAATTTTCATCCAGGCATGATTGTATCACGAAGGAAATTTTAAGATATTGCTATATTTATTCAACTCGGGTTCTAGCGGGACACTATTCAGAGGCTTCTCCGAGAGGTTCTTAGCTTGACGTCCAGGTAGGCTAGGTTTACCCTATCTTTAGATTGAGCTTATTTATGAAAATTGTGTACTATTATGCTAGTTTTGGATAAATACTTGTAGTTGTGTGTTGTTTGATATATATATATATATATATATATATATATATATATATATATATAACATTGCCTTATTTATCCAGTTAGGATCCCGTTCTAGTAAATTTTGGTATCTTACCTTTTCAGTATTATATAGCATCTATCACTTTAGAACGTGGAATTAAGTTACGAAACCTAGAATTTGTCCCTTTTTAAATAAGATACGCGATTGGTTAATTAAATGTATTTTACTTTTGGTATAGGTTCAGCATGTACTTTACTTCTATCATTGTTTGTGAATTTTGGTACCACGTTGGTATTCGTTATGGTATGGTTTGGATTTCATTGTTATGGTAAGTAAAGTCATACCTAGCGAGAATTTCTCCTCTCAACATAGGTTGTTGGTGATGGACTTGGTTATCAATAAGGGCAAAAAGTGGGGAGGCACGACCCAGGATTAAGTGGGGTAGCTTGACTTTGGCTAGTGCTTTGGAGATGGAAGAGAAGTTGAAGAGTAAGGGGGCGTGGGAGAGTAGAGGGGGTGTGGATAATATGTGGGAGACGACTGCCAATTACATTAAGGAGACCGCTAGAGAGGTGTTGGGTGTCTCGAGAGGTCGATCTGGCAAACATTGAGGAAAATGGTGGTGGAACGAAGAGGCCAAGAGAAAGGTGGAGTCTAAGAAGGTGGCTTATACTAAATTGGTTGGGAGCAAGGATGATGAGGACAGGCAGAAGAATAAAGAGGAGAATAAGGTAGCTAGAAGAGAGGCTAAGTTAGCGGTTACGATGGCTAAGACAGAAGCTTTTAAGAGTTTGTATGCGGCTTTAGAGGAGAAAGGCGAAGATAAGTTGTATAGGATGGCCAAGGCCAGGGAGCGGAGGGCTCGTGACCTTGACCAAGTGAAGTGCATCAAAGGAGAGGATGGTATAGTGTTGGTGAGGATGCTCTCATTAGGGAGAGGTGGCAGTCCTATTTTCATAAACTTTTGAACAACAAGGGGGACAAAGGTTCTGTGTTGGGAGACTTGGAGATATCTGAGGAGGGTCGCGATTATAGTTATTGTAGGTGTATCGAGGTTGAGGAGGTCAAGGGGGCTATTCGCAAGATGCGGCGGGGTAGGGCGACGGGGCCAAACGAGATTCCAGTAGATTTTTGGAAGAGCACTAGCGGGGCAGGTCTGGAGTGGTTGACAAGGTTGTTTAACATTATTTTTAGAGCTGCTAAGATGCCTGAAGCGTGGAGGTGGAGCACGATGATTCCAATGTATAAGAACAAGGGAGACATTCAGAGTTGTAACAACTATAGAGATATTAAGTTGTTGAGTCATACTATGAAGGTTTGGGAAAGGGTGGTAGAGTTGAAGATGAGGAGGATCGTGACGATCTCTGAGAATCAATTCGGTTTCATGCCTGGTCGCTCGACCACTGAAGCCATTCACCTTGTGAGGAGATTAGTAAAGCAGTTTCGAGAGAGAAAGAAGGACTTGCACATGGTGTTTATTGATCTAGAGAAAGCTTATGACAGAGTTCCCAGGGAGATTCTGTGGAGGTGCTTGGAGGCTAGAAGGGTACCCGTGGCGTACACTAGGTCGATTCAGGATATGTATGATGGTGCGAAGACTCGTGTGAGGACAGTAGGGGGAGATTCAGAGCACTTCACAGTTTTGATAGGGTTGCACCAGGGATCAACTCTTAGCCCGTTTCTATTTGCTTTGGTGATGGATGTTTTGACGCGACATATTCAAGGGGAGGTGCCTTTGTGTATGTTATTTGCAGATGATGTGGTTCTGATCAACGAGATTCGGGGTGGAGTTAATGATAAGTTGGAAATTTGAAGACAGACGCTTGAATCTAAAGGTGTTCGGTTAAGTAGAACCAAGACGGAATACTTGGAGTGTAAGTTCAGTGATATGTCGCAACAAGATGGAGTGGTTGTGAAGCTAGACTCTCAGGCCATCCAGAAGAGGAAGAGTTTTAAGTATCTGAAGTTTATAATTCAGGGTAATGGTGAGATTGACGAGGATGTCACGCATCGTATTGGGGCAGGATGGTTGAAGTGGAGGCTCGCTTCGGGAGTCCTTTGTGATAAGAAGGTGCCCCGAAGCTTAAAGGTAAGTTCTACAGAGTGGTAGTCCGGACGGCTATGTTGTATGAAGTGGAGTGTTGGCCAGTTAAGAACTCCCACATCCAAAAGGTGAAGGTGGCGGAGATGCGAATGTTGCGATGGATGTGTGGACATACCAGGAAAGATAGGGTGAGGAATGAGATTATTCGGGAGAAGGTAGAAGTTGCCTCGGTAGAGGATAAGTTGCGAGAAGTGAGGCTACGTTGGTTCGAGCATGTGATGAGGAGGGACCCTGATGCTCCAGTGCGAAGGTGTGAAACTGGCTAGGGATGGTTTTAGGCGGGCTAGAGGTAGACCGAAGAAATATAGAAGGGAGGTGATTAGGCATAATATGGAGCAATTACAACTAACAGAGGACATGACTCTTGATAGGAGGGTGTGGAGGACGCGGATTAGGGTAGAGGGTTAGGGGGTGGGAGCGCGGAGGTAGTAATAGGGGAGTGCTCCTTTGGGTCTGGAGTTTCTGGTTCGTAGTATTGTGGCTGTAGTTTGGGGCTAGTGGTGTTGGCTTTTTTGCATCCCGTACTAGTTTATTATACACTTATTTTTGTGTTTGTTATACTGTGAGTTTGTTTTGTGTACCATACTAGTTTATATGCGCTTACTTTTTATATTTGTTATACTGTTATTGGTCCTAAGTCGAGGGTCTATCGAAAACAGTCTCTCTACTTCTCTTGAGGTAGTGGTATGGTCTGCGTACACTCTGCCCTCCCCGGACCCCACTAGGTGGGATACACTGGGTATGTTGTTGTTTTTGTTGTAGTTGAGCATGCTTACTATGAGTTTCGGTTTGAGTCCAGCATCTGATTATGATGATTTGGGAGTTCTAGTATTGATTATGGTTGTTCTGGGAGTTGCGATTTCTCTGAGTTTCGGTTCGAGTCCGGCATCTGATTATGAGTTCCATTGTATATTATATATGTGGTCTCTCGTTATTACCTAATATTTACGGTTCGAATCCGACATATGGCCTCTCGTTATTATCCACCACTACCGACTCAAGCCCGGCATCTGGCCTCTCTTTACTACCCATTGGTGTCGGTTCAAGCCCGGTACACATCTGGATGGCTACTATGATTTCGTGGGATGGGGTTCGGTTATGGATTATTTATGTTTTTTTGGGAACTATTATGGATTATTATGTTTATTTTCATTAATTACTTCTTGTGTGTCCCACCGGCTTATGGGGATACGGTTGGGTTAATTGTCTTCTTCAGTATTCCTAGCGGGCTTATGGGAGCTCAGTTAGGTTATGTTTGATTTGTTTGTTATTACTGCATTATTTCTTTTATGTATCACTTATAATTATTCCTTTACCGCATTTGTATAGCTTGGTAGTTGTTTACCATTCTATCCCTGTTTACTGTTGGCTTAGATTATACCCTCGCATTTTAGTTATACTTTTCATGTATTGAGCTCAGTCGGCCGATGATGCCTACTAAGTACCCATGGTATGCATACTACAGTTCATATCCTTTCCCTGACGCAGATTCAGGTACTAACAGTAGGCGTTGAGGTGGTTCATACCTTTTAGTTCTGATTCGGAGCAGGGTGAGCTTACTGTCGTCCGAGGCTGATCCTCCACTATCTATTCCAGTTTAGTCTTTTGTACTCGAGACTGCTTGTATATATTGTGTATATTTTGGATTATGTCTAGTACTCTGGATATCTTCTTTTAGTAGTGGCTCTAGTACTGACCTTACCAGGTCTTAAGAGGGATTCGTTTGTATATTTGGTCTTTTTCCTTCTCTCGTTTTAATATATTATAGATATGTCCTTTCTATTTATCACTTGTTATTAGTATAGCTATCATTATACGTGATCTTTTCTGATTTCTGCCTATTAGCCCGTTACCTATTATTCCGAGCTAAGGTTTGGCTTGTCTGTTAGTGGGATAGGGTAGGCGCCATCATGACTTGAGAAATCGGGTCGTGACACAAACCTTAACCCAATGATTATTCTTTTATTCGTTGTTTCAATTTCCCAGGATAAGGTCATAGAATGTGTGAATGTCCCAATTGGAGAACAATTGTCACGAGAGAAAAAGGCCTTTGTTCCAATGAGGGAGAACATGAGGGTGATCTAGAAGAAGCTCATGAAAAATGATATCTTCAAAAATTGATCTTTATTCAAGATACCATCAAATTCATGTCCAATCAAATGATTTTATAAAACTCCCTTTCGCACTCATTCAGGCAATTATGAGTTTCTCATAATGCCTTTTGGACTCACCAATGCACCATCCACATTTCAAGCTTCCATAAATGATCTTTTCAGGCCATACCTCAGAAAATCCATCCTAGTATTCTTTGACGATATTATAATCTATGGTACTGACCCTCAAACACATCAACACCTTCAAACACCCTTCATCATCTTTCTTGGTTCATGTGATTTCCTAAGATGGAGTAGCCATGGATTCAGAAAAGGTATATGTCGTGTTGGAATCGCCTGTTCCAAAGAATGTCAAGGAACTTTGCAGTTTCTTAGGTCTCACACATTATTACAGGCGCTTTGTTAAGAACTATGGGATCATTGACCTTCCTTTAACAGAGCTGATAAAAAAAATGCATTTTCCTAGAATGCAAATGTAAAAGAAGTTTTCCAAAATCTTAAGAGGATCCTGACATCAGTATCGGTGCTTCGTCTTCCCGACTTTACTCAACAGTTTACTGCTTCATCCGATGTGGTAGGGGCTATTTAGTGCAATAGTGCCATCCAATTGCCTATTTCAGTAAGGGATTTCCCTTTTCTAGTTGCACTAAATTTACTAATGATCGTGAATTATTGGTTTTGGTCCTTGCACTGCAAAATTGAATCACTATATTTTGGATCAGCATTTTACTGACACAACTGACCATTGCAGCCTAAACTACCTCTTGCATCAGGTGACTACTGCTGAACAACAACGCTTGTTGTTTTAGTTACTACCTATTGATTTCACTATTGTCTACAAGTCAGGAAGTGAAAACAAAGGAGCTAATGTCTTATCCTGTCGCCCTCAACATGCTGGTTTTTAAATTTGGTGATACCTATTCTATTAGATCCCGGTGCTTTGAGAGAAGCAATTGAAATTGATCCATATACTAGATCAACTTTCTTCTGATCCGTTAGTTCTTCAAGATATCTCATTGTATGCTAATCATCTTTACTACAAATCTAGGCCGGTGATTCCTGATTATCCTTAGCTCAAAACCAAGATTTTAGCAGAGTTGCATGATTCTCCACAACAAGAGGGCATGGACGATACTTGAAAACTCTCAA